>NW_005842117.1:92924-98213 GCF_000455745.1 Alligator sinensis | reverse complement strand
CATTTGCGCCGCCCCCCTTTTGGTCCCTGCCACTTTAGGAGCAGCAAACAGGCAGCAGCCAGGTGCGTGATGAGCCAGCCATTTTGGTCCAGGGATATAAGCTGGGCTGCAGTTTGCTGCAGGAAGAAAGGTGAAAACATTAGGCTGAGACGCTGCTCTGGCCAGAGTCAGGAGGTAAGGGCAGGGACTATGGGGAAAAGGTGACCTCTTGTCCTGGGTAAGATGCAAAACTGCACCTTACTGAGGAAGGGTGGTCTGGTGGGGCTCCTAGTGGCATGTGAGCCCCCAGGAAATGCCAGGCCAGTTACCACCCCCATGAAAGGTGGGTCAGGGTGCATTAAGCCCAGCCCCACATTCCTGGTGGTGTTCTGGTGAGCAGGGGGAGCCCAGGGCTTAGTTAAGGAGCCCTGAGGTAGAGCTTGGGCTGGAGGAAAGACCTGGGGCTGCACCCAGGTGGCAGAGGATAGCCTGTTGACAGTTAGAGAGACCCCAAGTAAGAGGGGTGACTGTTAGAGAGACCCTGATTGCCTTGGTTTCTTCAGTTATTTGATTGTCCTTTGTGATTACTGGGCACTTACTTATACACATGCTGTAGGAGGTGGTGGGTAGGGGGTGCTTTAACTAGACCAGGTCTGAAAGCTATTCTAATTACAGCACCTGGAGCATCATGTGCATCAGTGTCCCCACGCTGAAAAATGGTGGCATGGGTGCTTTAATTAAAGCTCGTTTGACAAGTCTCAGTCAGGGTTTGAATTACTCTTTGACTCTTGGGGGGGTGGGGAAGTCTGCAAAAAAACCCCCAAAACTGGTTCATTGGAAGGAGGAATCCAATTGGAGACCCCCCTCAGTTTATGATTTTCAAATCTTACAGGGGGGCTCTCGTCTCTGACCCCCCCCCGAGCTCCCCCATAATTTGCACCCTGGCTTTAGTTAAAATGCCCCCCCCCCCCACACCATTTTTCAGCATGGGAACACTGGAGTCTGCTGGACCATGGTTGAGTCTGCTCCAGCAGACTCAATTAATCAAGTCTGCTCTGACGCTCTGTAATTACAGCACGTCAGAGCAGCCTTGATTACGTGTATAGACACCCACTGTTTCTAAATATTTACATTTTTCTACATTTTCCACATTATCATTCCCTATCCTTATCTTCCTGTGATATTGAGATTTATTTCTGGATGTGATCATGTATTTTTGTCTTGCTGACATTGCCAAAGAAGTTGGGCTTCCTATCATCGATGGTGTTTCTTTCTCTTTTTTTTGGTACTATTTCCATTTCCTCTCTTAGGCAGTACTAGCTGCATACACAAATTTCTGGTGCAGTCTGTTTAGCTGCAAACCTTTTCCCCCTTCAGCAGGGTTTCTTGTGATCTTCTCAAGCATCAAATGGAAAAGCATCCATGACAGTGCATCCTCTTGTTTGAGCCCACTACTGATTTCCATTGGATCTGATACATGAGAATTGAAGTAATGGTAACTCCTTTAGTCTTCAATACACATCTTAGCAATGCATTCCAGTCTTTTTGGGAATTCCAAACCTCACCATGATTGATCACAGTGGATACATCTACACATGAGTTTAAGGCATAGCAATAAACTCTGAAGCTGTTTGAGCCAGAGTAAACTGCTTCTGGGCACAGTGTCTATACATGTGCCCAGGACAGCAGCAATTTTAGCTGGGGTGGAGCAGGCCTGGGCTGGCAGGGAAGCAAGGGGTCATCCCCAGACTCCAAGAGGCAGTATCAGGCAGCAGAGGGGGTGGCTGGGGCATAAGGCTGCTAACCCTGCAGAGCCACGTGGCTAGGTGGCAGGCAGGAGTCTGGCCCCTGCTCAGTCACCATCAATATGTGAATTTCAGTGCGGTAAATGACCCCTCCGTAAAACTGCAGTTAATTTCTCCACTGTAAGAGAGTACTGCCCCCAACAGTACTATCTTATGGCAGAGTTAATTATTTTCCTGCACCCTATTATTTGCACATGTGTAGTTGGTGACACTTTACTGCAGAGTTAATTGGTCTACTCTGCACTAAAACATGTGTGTAGATGCACCTAGTGACTCCCTTCTAATACTATCATAAGTTTTATCAAATCTATGTAAACTTAACGTATAACTTTCACAACTTCCCATTTCTTTTCCAACAATAATCTTATTGATTAAAAGATTAAGAAGTTGATATATTTTTCTTGAACCTACAGTGGTAATCTTCCACAATTAATGACACATTACTATCATTATATTAGTCTTAAGAGCCCCAGTCATAAATCCCATTTTACCAAGAGCTAACCAAACAGAGAACAAAGAAATGTTCCTTTCCTCTGAGAGCTTTCAATTTCTGCTGATTTCCTACCCTCCAATGCAGATAAATGTAACAAGTTGGATAAAACAATGTATATAAATGATCTATTTAATACTGGGCATCAGGGTCTATGAGGAAGTCAACATTATTTATCTTCTAAAGGCACCATTATTTATGTTCTTATGCCCCTTAATGTTAAGCAAAAATTCCTATGTCATTTCAACAGGGCACGACCAAGCCCAGAGAGTACTGAGTTTATTTTTGTGAATGTCATAAGACTGTTATTTTGTTAAGTATTCTTACCTGCACAGCTAACAGCCCAATATTGACTGCAATTAAGAACAGAGTGTTGTTTTCAAACCACATTTTAATATACTCTTCACATCCCTAAGGAAATGGAAATGAACAGAATAAGGTTTACAATGTGTACCTGTTAACATGTTATGCAAAAACTTCCTTCCATGACCTGATAATTCTAACACTACAGAAGGCAGTAACTGTATTAGTGTGTTTCTAGCCTTTTAATTGTTTAGGCAGTTAAAAAAAAAGACTGAAGGTAACAGTTTTAGATTCAAACATACTGCATTTTACATTGAGGTAAAAAGGACTACACTTCTGTAGGAGAATAAATGATAGTTGGTTTTTCTAGGCAGGCAAGGTTCTTTGGGCACATATGATATCTTTATTAGACTGAGTAGTTGGAAATTTTTTTGCAAGCTTTTGAGCACAAGCACCCTTTTTCAGGCAGTGGGAGACTGCTGTTGTTCTGAGATGTCCAAGGTGGGAAAGAAGCTAAAAGTGTGACAGGAGGTCAGTGAAAATACTCAAACACCAACATTTCCTTTTTGGACACCATGATGAATATCCAAAATGGTAAAAAACAAACCACCATATACAAGAAACCCATGGACCAACATACATATCTACATAGAACCAGCAATCGCCCTAAATGCACCAAAAAAGCTGTAATTTACAGCCAAGTTCTCAGATACCACTGAATTTGCACGGAGGAGAATACCTGCAATTGCTACCTAACAAAGCTCAAAAGGGCTTTCACCCAACAAGGACAATCCGCTAGAGACAGAGATTGTACTTTTGAAAGTGCCACCTATATACCATGCAAAGATCTGCTGCAGCAAAAAAAGAAAATCCCCACAAATTGAACACCATTAGTTATGACATACAATCCTTCCTTGGAACCTATACGAAAATCCTCAAACAACTGCAACCTATACTAGAAGACCCAGTTCTTAGAGATCTTTCCGGAACAACTCATTCTAGCCTTCAAACAAGCACCAAACCTTGCTAACCTCATCACCAGAAGAAAACTCCCTATGACCCAAACCACACCAAATGAATCCAGACCATTCCAGAACAAGAAATGCAAAACCTGACAACACATCTCCACCACTCCCACTATAACCACATCCCACAACAGAACCATCACCATTCCTGGATCTTACACCTGAACCTCCAGAAATGTAATATCTCATCCAAAGCACCAAGGCTAGGGACAGACATGATACATAAACTGGTTTACATGATCAGAAATTGGTTTAAAGCTGTAACAGAACAGATGTTCAGTACACATAAACCAGTTTGAAAATTGGCTGAAACCATTTTGAGATAAACCTGGTTGAATGTAGTATTAGACTTAACTAATTTGGCTCAAACCAGTTTATGCTATGTCTGTCCCAGACTCCTTGCTAGTTTAAGATAAACCAGACATCCCCAGCATCCTGGCGTGCTCTCTGGGCTGGCTGTGGCTCTCTGCTCCACAGCAAGGCTGGCCCCTTCCCTCTGCTCCCTGGCTGGAGCTCCAGCACAGACTGCAGGTACAACAGGGTCTGACTGGCTTCCCCTGGCGCGACCCCCTCGCTGGTCAAGCAGGAATTTCCCCCCTCCCCCCAAGCTCTCACAGTGCTGACTCCAGCCCCACCGACCCTATGCATGTCGTACGCTAGCTAATGCAGAGAGGTGTCTGTGTGTTTGTCTCCAATTTCACTGGGATAGGCAGACAGAACAGTGACTGCTTAGGGCTTTTTGGAACTGATCAACAGGTCAGGTGGTAACTTATTTAAGAAGTGTTTGAACTAATGGAGAGAGGCTATTGTTTTGCTGATGGAGTGATAAACACTTATCAGCCCCCTGCTGGTTTGCTTACCTGTCAGTTTGCTGCAGACACTATAAAGAAGCAGGGAAGGAGATTGTTGATGCTATGGAGCTTTTCAGATGCATGCACTGCACACCTGCCTTGCCTCAGAGTGCTAGCAGGGGGCTGAGGGCTGGCAACACTCCCACCCCTTGAGCAGTAAGTGGGGAAAAGCCTGGGATGGTGCAGGCAGACCTCCCTAATCAGAGGTCCTGCTGGGGCCTGGTCATGCCCCCCCCATCTCATCTCTGTGGAAAGGAAGGGAGAGCTGCTCTAGTGCCGCCTGGCTTCCAGCCTGAGCCACTGCAGGCATGTGTCTGAATTCCCCCAGTCCAGATAAAATGTGTGTCTGGTTATAAACTGGTTCAGCCTAGCCAGGTTAGATTGAATCTATTCAGGCTCAGGCTTTTTGAAGGTCTGTCCCTAGCCCAAATACCCTGATGGAAAATATGTAGGAAGAACAAAACAACTGCGTACCAGAATGAACACACACTGAAAATCCATCAAAGAAAAGAATATCCAATTATCTGTGGGTGCACACTTCTCACAAGACAATCACTCCCTCTCTGATTTCTCAGTCCTAATCCTCAAAGGGAATGTACAAAATGTCGGGACCCAAGGCAGCCGGCCAGCAGCTTTCCCTGACTCCCACCCGGGCAGTTAAGGGTCCGTCAGGCAGGTACTTGTGACGCGTGGAGTGGAATTAATTAGGCGGACGCTTATCGGTTGTAAAGCAAGATTATTTACTCACGCTGTCAAGGTGGTGAAAGACGGAGGTTAGAAATATTTGGTTAGTTACAGCTTATAGGTCATAGGTCGGTCTGCATAGATTCATAGAT
>NW_005842117.1:88569-92142 GCF_000455745.1 Alligator sinensis | reverse complement strand
GTGGTCGGGCAGAGAAAAGGTCGGGCCGGCAGGTCGTTGATTTACGTCTGAGATTGGGTCGAGACACGGGGAGCTGACAAGTGATCAAATTGTCAGTTACTCTGATGCATACGTTCAGAGGTCTCCAGGTTACGTGTGCGGAGGTCTCCCCTTCTTCACGGAAGTGAAGACAGGTTTTATTTGTATAATAGCCAATTGCTTTTCGCCACGTCATAAATTTAATTAGAATCGCCAATTATCTAGCAGTCTTCGCTAGGGTATTATCACAGGGTTACTCCTTGTTTTCTTTGACCAATTATAATGATTTATGTACAGCACAGAAGGCTAAGTTCTATTTCATGTTGGTGTCGCAGTTATAAATTTCTTTTTGACATGCGCAGCAAAAAAAAAGCTGTTATTATCATTTGTTAACCCTTAGTTAACCTAGTGCAGAAAAAAACTGTTTTGAATGGTTTCTCTTGCTTGTGACGTGGGCACTATTTAATTGGGTTGTGACACAAAACACCTTTTCTGGTGAGCCTACGAACTTCACTTCATAAATCTACTGGATACAAAAAATCATGGACTTAATATAGACATTGGACACATTACCACCTGCCTGATATCTGATTCACCAGGTATCTGCCTGAACTTACCATTTCTACATCCCGCCCCCCCACCTGCCTTTCCTTCCTCCTTTTCTACCCATTGACTTCCTTCTCTACCCATTCCCCCCCACCTTCTCTACCCATTGTTTTTCAAACTTCTACCTAATTACATTTTCACTGACCTCCTGTCACACTTTTAGCTCCTTTCCTACCGTGGAGATCTCAGAACAACAGCAGTCTCCCAGTGCCTGAAGAAGGGTGCTTGTGCCTGAAAGCTTGCAAAAAACTTTTTCCAACTACTCAGTTGGCCTAATAAAAGATATCACATCTTCCCAAAGTACCTTGCCTTGCCTATGCCCTTAGACCAACATGGCTACAATCAACAACCCTGCAACATGGAAGATGCTTGTCTAAACATCCAGTACTCTACAGTTGGATGCCTGAAATAACATTTTTAGCTGTTGCGAGATAACTGGAATCCTATCCATTATTCATCCTAGATTTAATTTATATTCTTTTAGATCAATGATTCTCAACTGTAGCACCCTGGGGATCCTTTGGAGGAGAAGCAGAGGATTAGGTTTGTCTCTGCCTGGCTAATCCCCACATCCCTATTGTCCTGTCTCCCTGCAAGGTAGTAAGCACTGTAATATATAAATAAGTTTTTGAAATTAGGTGCCACTCAATTCACAAAGTTATAGAGGCATTCCTTGGGTCCAATAAGGGGTGCCTTGAGTCTGAAAAAGTTGAGAAACACTTCTAGATCATTGTTTGTATGTATTATACCATTCATTTTAAGAATTCAGAAACTTTTACCTAGATAATATGCTGAAAAACAAGAAAGGGTTACTGTTACTGCAAGACAAAAGGTATATACACCACAATTTCCCTCCTTTGGGTCTTTTTCCTCTCTACTGCCTTAGGTGCATTTGCCGTTATTCAAAACTATTTGTAGAACCGTGTATTTTGAAGTAGTGTAAAGAACTATTAGTTTATGTATATAAGGACTGCTTTTCTTTTTGTTGATACATACATAGGGATTTTTTCCTGTTGAAACCATAGTTTCTACCATACTCTTTTATATTTTATTTTTTACTGTGAGTTTCTGCTCACATAAAAACATTAAAATATTTTTGCAAGAAAATAAAAAATCTGGAAGTGGAAAGTGTTTCAGTTGTTGGCAGTTTTCAAATAAAATGACTTCTGGTTTTAAGTTTCTAAAACATATACTAAAATAATTTTTATAGGGGTGCACCGATAGAGATTTTTGGGGCCGATACCAATAGCCAATAGGTAAGTAGGAATATCGACTGATATGATCCAAATTTTGATACAGCTGCCTCTAGCTGGTAAGTCTGGTGTGATGGAAGGGGAGGGGGGAGGAACAGATCAAGACCCCCGTGGTGAGGGAGGTAGGAAATGAGGCAGGGGCTGGGGCAAGCGCTACCCAGGCGTGGCGAGTGGGAGGGCGACTGAGCAGGGCTAGTCTGGGCAGCGCTGGGGGGGGTGGGGGGGAGACTGCTCCTGCACCACTCATCTGCTAGCTCCCGCCGCTGCTTGGCCAGGAGGGCATGGGGTGGGCTGGGGCTGTATGGGGCTGTTCCCGGTGGAGCCTGGGGAGGGCGCAGCATTATTGGGAGGAGACTATGGGGGGGCTGTAGCCATCCCAAAATTCACTGTAGCACTGCCTCCATGCCTAGCCCGGCCCAGGCTCTGCCAGGAACAGCCCCAGACCCCTTGCCCTGCGCAGATCCAGAGGCACCCCCCCCCTCTCCCATGCCTTCCCGGACAAGCAGAAGGAGCAGTAGCTGGAGCCAGCAGAAAAATGGTGCATGGCAGTGGGAGCCATCTCCCCCTCCCCGAGCTGCCTGGACAAGCCCTGGTCTGTGGCCTGCCTGCCCGTCTTGCCTGGGCAGCACTTGCCCCAGCCCCTGCCTCACTCCCTCCCTCACCATGGAGACCTTGATCTTCCCCCCCACCCATGCCCCTTCCCTTCCCCCTCCCCTTCTACCACATCAGACTTACCAGCTGGCAGCTCTCCAAGCTGCTGGCTGTGTCTTCACTGCCTACATGCTGTGCTGTGGCTGCGTGCATGCACACGCATTTACTGGCCCAATTATCGGCTGCTTAAGGCCAATTTCTAATAGACAATTTTCTTTATATGGGTGCCAATCTGATATCAGACCAATATATCAGTGCATCTCTAATTTTTAGGTATTTATTATTTTGACCAAAAGTCTAGTCCACTTTTACTCAAATACAAAATGACCCTGAATATAAGATGACCCCCCCCCACCACAAGAATTAGATTCTACACACGGAAAACTAACAAATTTATTATAATTTTCCATGTATGGAATCTAATTATTGGAGGATCATCTTAAATTTGTCCCCCTGAGCTACTGCAGGTGGTGGGGGGAGAGAGATGCTGGGGGCAGTAATGGGGCAGGCAGTGCGGGGACACAATGAAGGAGAAAGTAGGGGGCACGTGGTAGGGTAAGTGGTGGGGGCAGTAATGGGGCAGGCAGGGTGGAGGTAGCAAAATAAGGAGGCAGTTTGCCCCATGCCAGCTGTCCCCTCTCTTACCTTCTATTGTGCTTGGCCCCCTGCAGCCTCATGTTGCCCCAATACCCCTTCCCACTTGTTCCCTTTCCACACAACTTCTGCTCCCCCAGAAACTCAGTTCCCCACCCCACTTCATCTTCCCCACTTGAAATTTCTGCCCCCCTACCTTCCCCTCTACCCACCCCCTTACCTTTGCTTTGTGCCAGTAGGCTCTGTCCCTGTTGCAGCCTAGTGCATGTAGCAGGGCTTCAGCTTGGCCCCATAGCAGCGGCACAGAGCCAGCACTGCTGCTATGGGGTTGGGCTGGAGCATGTGCTCCATGCCTCAGGCTGTAGCAAGGACAGAGCCTGCTGGCATGGAGCAAAGAGAGGGGGAAGTGTGGCAGAGGGGAAGAAGTGGTGTGGTGGGGAGACTGGGGGCT
>NW_005842117.1:58466-88559 GCF_000455745.1 Alligator sinensis | reverse complement strand
GGAAAAGGGGGGGGGGGGGAGGGGTAGGTGGCAGCGGCAGCTCTAGCTCCTAGCTGCCTCATGCTTGATTGTATGGTGAAGTCCTTTTTTTCCTCCATGTTAAACGAAGAGAAGAAAATCTCCTCTTCTAAGTAAATATGATATTTTCTACGAGGAAAAAGAAATTATTGATCCAAAATGTGTGTGAGTCTATCTATATCTATGAATAATAAAATAATACACTATAAATATATAATAAAAGAGAAAAGTGTTTTTATATCCCTTCATGTAACCTAGATGAGTTAACGTTTGACAATAACAGGGGACAAGCCCTACTGGACAGGCAAAAACATAGAGCATTAGCAGATAATTGACTTTTGGGTGAAATTCATAATGCTAGTTAACAGCTATAAAGCCCTCAATGACCTGCATCCCACTGATAAGTCATGTCTTTTCACACCTGGGACTGCCAGAGCTGGGTGCCTGCAGGCGGATGCCACCGAGGGGTGGGAGCTGATGTGGAGGGAAGCACCAGTGCCCCCTATGGCCCAGGGACCACTCCGCCTGCCAGCAGCTTGCCCTCCCATCCCCGCCGCCAGAGAGGTAAGTTGGGTGTGTGCACAACACGGGGGTTTAATTGGCCCTAAATTGAAGCGGTGTTTTTAAAAACCCACTGCTTCAATTGAGGGCCCCCATTTTGTCACACACCCTATGTTCCTGGTATAATATTTCATGGAGCTTTTAAAAATGGTGGTAAGGTCTATCCTAGGGGTTGGCAACCCCCATCACACATGCCAGAGCATGGCACTCAAAGGCATTTTGCTTTGCATGCATGCCTCAGGGCAGATGGTGGGAAAGGGACCGAGGCTGCACTTGCATAACAAGGAATGGACCCCCTGCAGCTCCCATGCCGTCCGCCTGGAGGTGTGCATGCACCTGCCACCCACAGTGAGCTGGGCCAGGGCTCCCCAGACCTCGGTGCAACAGCTTACAGCCTCCCTGCTGCCTGCCACAACTAGCCCAGGCTCTGGAAAGGCCCCACCTGAGCATCATGGAGCCTGGGCTGCTTGAAGCAAGCAGTGGGGATGCTGCAAGCCATTGTACCGAAGTCTGTGAAGCCCTGGCCCAGGTTGTTACTGGCAGCGGATGCATGCATGCCTCAGGGAAGATGGCAGGGAAGGGGTCAGGAGTGAACTGCCACAACAAGAATCAGGCCCCTCGTGGCTCCTCTGCCATCCGCCCCCCGGTATGCCAACATCTTACAAGTCAAGGTTGGGGTATTTTTGGCATTCTGCCCAAAAATGTTGTGAATCCCTGGTCTCTTCTTATACTCCAACTTTCTAATAATTGCAGGTTTAGAATCTAGTTTCCTTAAACAAACTGGTCATTCTCTGAAGTTAGTGAATCCTGAGCTTTGGATGTTCTCAGGCTTATTTTTATGCTTTGTTTATTTTTTCATCCTGTAAAGTATACTGACAACTCAAAAAGCAGGTAAAGGCAGTGCTGTCACTATATAAATAATAGTTAATCAAAAAATTTGTTGCTAATGGATTTTTTTTTCTACACTGCCTCATTTCTATATCATAGCTGTCTACAGCACAGAACTGTGAATACCAAGAGCTTTGCTACTGCACAGGCTACCAGTGAATGTTCTCTCACAGTTATATGATGCTCCTAGGTCCTATTATCCTGAGGCTCTGATCAAGAATTTTCTGTGATAGACATTTGAAAAGTGAAATGCAAGCAATTGGCCCACCTATGAATGTCTTTGGTTTAACTAGGTTGCACTTTACTTATGTTTCAGTTTTTAAAAAGACAAAGTCAGATTTAGTAAAACATAATAATATGACAGTTAATTTATTCTTACTTTAAAATAAATATTTAGTCCTTACTTTACTGTACACTGAAGTTTCTGAAGCAACACAAAACCATTTCTTGATATTAGATATTGTACATGAGCACGGGACCTGATTTACATGTTCCATATGCTCATTCTTTTTCCAGTCTGAGAAGTTGTATCTTCCACAGCACTCCAACTAGAAAAGAAGACACATACCTAAGCTAGCTGTAACAGAGTTAACTTGTGGACCAATAGCAGTGTCAATGCAGCAGTGTGGATTGTAGAACATACAAGCCAATTCAGGACCCTTGTGACAAACATGGGTGGCTAGCCCATACTGAACTCTGCTTTGCTGCACTTATATTGCTAACTGATACTTAAATGAGCAAGATTTAAGCCACCTCAGGTGTATCTACACATGTTTCAATCACACCTCTAAGTGTAGCATAAAAATGCACTTAGGTTAGGATTATGCAATAGCACCAGCTGTTTCTGCAGACAGGATTGGGCAGCCTAAAGAGAGAAGAACTCGTTCTTAAAGAACATTTGTTTTTAAAATCTCTATTGCAAATGTATTTGTAAGCCGAGACCCATATGCTGCAATTTACTTGGTGTCATAAAGCTATTTTTAATATTGTCAAGAATCATGAAGATCACCTTGCCACAGTATATTCCATGGAAAAGTTGGCACTGTTTTTTAAGGACTTCCTTTAACAAGAGAAACGATTCATGTCTCACCATTTGATTTTCCAGGCTAATTTGGGGCTGTAAGATACAGCCCATTTAGTAGTTAGTGAAATGAAATACAACACCAGCAGGTGCTCTCACTTGGCCAGGGACAAAAATTACACATAAACCAATATAAGTGATTGAAAACAGATTCAAATCTGTAATGCAACAGAAGTTCCATGCATATAAACTGCTTTCAAAATGGCTGAAATCAGTTTAAGATAAACCTGGATGGTTGTAGTATCAGACTTAACTGATTTAGGCTAAATAGGTTCCCTGAACTTCTGACCCAGATCCCCTTCAGATCCAAGTTACTTATAGTCCCCCAGCATCCCAGGGATGCTTTGCACCTCTCCCACAAGCCGCACCAGACAGGGTGGGTGGGCTAACGTAGGCCCAAGCTGTCTGCTCCAGCCAAGCAGGGAGGCATGCTCTAGCACCCTCCCCCCCACCCCCAGCTTCTGGCCTGGGCAACTGCAAGCAGGTGGCTGCATTTCCAGAATCAAAAGTGAATGTTTATTCAATTGCTTGTCAGTTCATTCTATGCAGCTCAGACTAATCCGCCAAGATTGAATCAATTCAGCCTTGGGCTTTTTGACTACCTGTACTTAGCCATACAGTTGGGAAATATGAGTGTGATATAAATGTATTGGAGAAATAGGAATTGTCTCTTTTTAAGACGCATGATATTTCCATGTAAATGCCATGATAGCATGATCCTGCTATGCCCACAGGTCACAGTATGCAAGCTTCACTTTTTTTTACTATTCTGGGGCTTGAGTCCATTTCCAAATGCTGTTAGTATACACCAAGATTTCTAGCACTGGCCAAGGCACTTGAGAACTTTTACTGTTATGATTAGGTCCCCTATTGTGTCGCAGTGATCAGGGACTGTATTTGCCCCATACAAGGCTGCAAGGTAAAGTTTGGGATTTTTTTTTTTACATAAACCCAACCAAGTTCATATACCCCCAAGGTATTGTTGTAACAGCAGGGAAGCTATCTGCATATCATAATAAATAACTCACTAACTAAAAAATAGTGTTTATTTAGTGCTTTAAGACATGCCTAGTACTAGGATGATATAACATTTGGTCTGGTATCTTCTCATTTCCTACTTACACTGTGCTGTACATCATTCAGAATATGCCATGCATGTTCTTCTTGAGTCAGATTCTTATTCCCATAGTTGGAAATAACTGCATCAAGTCTATCACTCCACATAGCATTGGCCTGTTAACAAAAAAGCTTTTAAAATACATTACTAGCTTCATTAATACTGACATATTGATTGACTTAAAATAAACTACTGAAAATGCTTTATTCTTAATATAAGAGTAGTGCCCCAACAGAGATCAGGATGCCATTGTCCCAGGTGCTATACAAATTTGGAATAAAAAACAGGCCTTACCCCAAACAGCCTTCAGTAAGGATAAACAATATAAAGGGTGGAGTAGAAACAGATACACAGAGAGGTAACACAACTTCTCCAGAATCATAGAGTAGGTCAGAGGGAGTCAGTATTAGGTCACTGATCTCCTGACCCTTAGAACAAGACCTTGTCTGGAAGATACAATTCCTTTCCTGAGTGTGTTTTGTTACACTTCTGATTAAAAAAAATGTATGCAAAGGACATCTGCGCTATCTTATGTTTTTTGTTGAAACCTAGGCGTTGCTGTTTCAAAAGGCAGCTGTCAATACTTCCATGGTTTGAAGAGGGGAATACTCTAATCTATATTTTTCTTTTAGACATTCTGCTCTACTCAATGACTGTGTCACTGTGTTCTCGTTCTTATATGGGAAAACAGATGCATCCCTGAGAGTGATAGAAAAGAAGAAAGTGAAAATGGGAAGATTACTACAAGTTCAGTATAACAGCAGCTCCCAGGCCAAAGGAATTCTGGATCACAGAAAATAGTGGGATTACATAGAATAGAATGGAAAATGATAATGATGATTGTTAGGGTGACAATAATTTGGATCTTAGAGAGCACTGGATTTGCAGCTGAATACAAAAGCTTTACCTGTGGCCAAGCAAAGCTGCTGACCACAAGGCAGACTGATATTTAAGCCAGCCATTTGCTTATGCTAAGTAACCACCTTAACTGTGTCAACCATTTTCTGAGGGAAAAGCAGCAAGTAAATCTGTGTGAGTCTGTGTGCTGTGAACCAGCTACAGTAAGGAATGAGATAAGATAGAGGGGCCAAAAAAAGGTGGAAGATGGCACAACCTGAAAAAGAAAAACAGACTAGAATGTAAAAAAAACAACACATAATTGGTAACAGAATCCAAGATGAACATATGCAAAAAGGTGAATGGTGATTGGTGAAGAAACCTCTAGAAGTTTCCAGGTTTTGATCAAAGTCCACCCATTGACCGAAAAAAAGGAGTCAAGTTCTTAGACATGAGCTCATAGCAAAAAGGAATGTAAATGAATGAAATGCATAGGCAATTCCATGCTAATGAAGCAAACAGCAAACAGAGGCGGAGTTTGAGATGGGAGGAGAAATGGGTGGAACCAGAGGTGGAACAAGACAGGGTAAATGTTAATAAGTATAAACCAAAGTGTATAAATATGGGAAAAAACTATTGTTTGTTGCAGCTCCCCGTATTCCATCGGTGTGGGAGCTTGTCCGAAGCTGTCTCTATTTTGAATAAAGCCATTGCGAGCAATGTGTGCTCGTGTTTGCTTTCTGCTCTGCTCTGGCTAATGAGTAACAGGATCCATGGATAATTGGACTGTTGTCTCCCTAGTCGTTGGGCGCCGCATGGAGTTGGGGTCTAACAATGATGATGCACTATAGGTCACTGAAACATTTCACTAAGAAAAAAAGATTATTTTAACCCATTCACCTTCACTGGTCACATCTACACATGCAAATACAGCAGGATCAGTTTACTCCAGAGTAAATTACTCTAGAATAAACTGACCCAGGCAGGCATCTACACATCCAGGTTAATGGGAGCAGATTTGCTGCTCATGCCAGCAATCTGCTTCCATCCCCCCTGGTCCTGCATCAGACCCCTGCAGCAGCCAGGAGAAGCTCTAGGCTTCCCCTGGATGCTGGTCCAGGGGCTGGCAGGGAGCACAGGGCCAGGAGACAGCTGTCTCCTGGTGGGGGCTGGGATACTGCTTCCTGCCCCTGGGAGGGCTGCCTGCTGCTAGGGCAGGCTCCACCACTGAAGCCTAGGCAGAGACAATATCCCCTTGCCTTGGCAGCAGGGAGCTCCTGGCCCTGGGTCTCCATTGGGGGCAGGAGACTTGGAAAGAACTGCAGGGGGGGCGCAGATCCCAGCCCTGTGCCCCAATCTGCCAGTGGGGCATCTAGCAGTGAGCCCCTGGCTGGGCAGGGCTTCCCCGCCTGGCCAGGAGCTTGATGTTAGCTGTCCCACTGGTGGATGGGGCAGAGGGCTGGGACCTGCCCCACCTTTACATCTCTTTCCAAGCCCCATGGCTCAATCACCCAATTGAGGCAGTGGGCTGGGACCTGCCCCTGACTGGGACAGTTCCCAGCCCCTGCTCTGTGATTGCAGGGAGGGAGCTGGACAGCCTGTTCCCCACCAGCTCTGTGATCACGGAGCTGGGTGGGGAACAGGCTCACCAGCCCCCGCCAGCAGGGACCCAAGCACCTGCTCCACAATCAGGAGGTCTGGGTGCAGGGCCAGTGCTGGAAAATTCTTCTTCCCAAGGTACTTGGGTACCTGGTTGTGGGGATCAGGCTGGGAGATCCTTATTTCCCAGCACCAGTTCTGTGGTCATGGGGCAGGTGCTGGGAGATAAGGATTTCCCAGCCTGAGTCCCGTGATTGTGGGGCGAGGGCTACAGGAGAAGGATCTCCCAGCCCTGGCCCTACGATCAAAGAGCGGCAGCTGGGTGCTTGCTACTTGCATTTGCAGGTAGCAAATTTACTAGCAATTAGAGTAATTACTGTACAGTAAGCACCTGCATGTGTAGACATGGATGCTTACTGTGCAGTTATTAGCTCTACTGAGGTAGAGGTACTCCCCAGGTACCTCTCCACTATTTACCGGCTACATTCAATCCTCTTCCACTCCACCCCCAACTTGTCTCTCACCCACTGACTCCTCAGTTTACATCTTTACTGACTGGCTTTCTTGCATGCATATTAGCCTCTGACTGCTTTACTATTCATTCCATCTAGGGAAAGCACAGACCAACTGCAGATGCTTTCTCAGGGTATTTGTATATGAAAACTTGCAAAGAAGAATTTTTCCAACTATTTGAGTTGGTTTGATAAATTATACCAGATTTACCAAAATAACTGTGTACACCCAAAACTGGACACAATAATCCAGCTGAGGACTGAATAACACTGATCACAGAGGTATAGTTACTTCCCATGTCTTATATATGATGATCCTATTAACACTTGTCAGAATGAGATTTGCCCTTTTTTTGCATCATATTGTTGACTTGTATTCCAGTCCATTATATATGTTCCATATACTCTTCTTTCTTTCAGTACTGCTGCCTAGAGTGGTGTTCCCTATTTTCTATTAATTTATTTCATTTTTCGTTTTGAAGAGTGGCGAATTGTACTTGTCTTTATTACATTTCATCTTGTTTTTTTTAAATCATTATTTAGATTATATTGAACTCTAATTCTGATCTTCAAATACTTGAAACTCTCCTGGCCCATTCTACCCTATTAAATGAAGGAATTGACTTCCATCCAATCCCTTTTTACAAGCAGCTGTTAATAAACATTGCAGTACCTGTATCCATGTCTATGTCTTGCCCCCAACCCCGTGTATGAGTCTTACTAATGAATGTAGACTAATTTACACAACTCTTTAACAGGAGGTATAGGTTCTATGGAGATAGTGGAAGAGAAGATAGGACATTAATTGGCATTAACTTCTCTCTACAACTTGTGAATTTCTCTTGGTTCCACTTGCCAAATGGTTCCATGTGCCAGTATGAGCTTATTCAGGATCTGGACAAGGTCGTTGCAGAGCTCCCATCTATTGGCAGGGAGCACCCCATAGGGATTGGCTCTAAACACTTAAAAATATTATTATAAAATTAATAATGGTCCAATATATAGAAAATTTACATACCTCTTTTTTGAATGTGTATATTAGCACTGGTATTGCAACTTGGACACTGAAGACCACGACTGTGAGACCCATATACTAAAAAGTCAAATGAAAATAATATACTGTATCAGTAAAATTTATTAGACATGGAATGATGCAATACACAGTTCAATCCATAAACTGAACTCTCCTCGTGCGTGATTATTATTCAGGGACATTCCAATAATAGCAAGAAATCCGCATACATAAAAGCAATCGGAAAACTCAATACATCACTATCACTGCTGCTATCAGGTAGGGTTAGGCATCAAGTGGGGCATAAGTCACTGATTCTTGATTTAAAGAGGAAGCCACAACATAATTGAAATAATGAATGGGTGCTAATGGTAGGTAATAATTATGTAGCATTATGGTATTATTATGCTACTCATCTTCAAAGAATTGTAAAAACCCTTACCATGAAATTTGGGCTATACAGAAGTCAGTTAGTATTAGTATAATAATACATGTTTGCATAACTGTAGGTGTACACCTGGAAAGTGCCTAAACATGACATAGGTAAAATTTAGTTACCTAAACTCCAAAGAGAGATCTAGATTGGCCTTATTTCATGAGCCTTAAAATACACTGGGCATCAAAGTTCATACAGGGCCTCCATTTTGACTGTAAATTCCCATATGCTCCTAGACTTGCCCTTCTGGCCACACTCATAAGTGATCCACTTTGAGCAGCTAAACGCCTAACTCCCACCTAAGCTCTGCTGCAATACAGACTCATGCTGGGGAGGTACCAAACCCAACAGCAAAGAGCTAAAAAGAGAGAGTCACTTTTTCTCAAAATGCACAGTTGGTGGCAGTGGTGATGCCAGCATATTATGTAATAGTTAGTGGTTAGAGCACTAACTTAGGAAATGGGATACCTGGAGTATAGAACCCCTTCAGCCTCCAAGGATTCAAATGCCATATCTCCTAGTCCTAGAAGAGGGTCCTAAACACTAAGCTATAGAATAAGTTGTATCGTGGGTACCTTCCATCCTTCCTGGTGAAACTTGGTCACTAGGCAAAAAGGAATGCAAGTATAATAAGGACAGAAGGAAAGTAAGCAAATGGGACCATGACTTCCTATCTCAGAGATGCGAGCACTTAAGACAGGGAGGCGGGGGACACCTGGGTTCTGGTTCCGATTTCCTAGACCACTTATGCGCTTTGCATTAAATAGTCATGGTCAATAAGCAGAAATAATCCTGGGTTATTTCTTCCACAGGTTTTTTTTTAAGTGAAGCTAGCAGATTAATAAACTAGATTTGTGTTAGAGGGAAATCATATGAAAATAGGACTAGAAGGGGCCTCAAGAGATCATTTAGTCCAAGCCCCTCCTCATAGTAGGATCCTCCTTGTTTAAATCACCCCAGACAAACAGTTGTCTAATCTGAACATGAAAATTTCCAGTGAGGATGAATCCACAAAATCTCTAACTCAGCAGTCAGCAAACTTTTTGGGCTGTGGGCTACAGTGACCCAGTTCAGGTCAAAGGCGGGTGGGTATGGAGTTAAAGCTATCAAAGTAGTAAAAACAGCTGAGGAATGCAAAAAGAATTCTACCCGTATCTATCTTGAGTCAGGTACAGGGCAAAGGATCTCGATCCCACTTCCCTGAACCTTGCATCATTGTGTTGAGATCTTTTCAATCTGATTTCTCATTTCATATCAGTAATATCAGTGTGCATTTCCTTTGCTTAAATTCAAAAGCTTTAGAGAAAGAGGCCGCAATTAATTCCAGCAGCAATAAGAATTGTCCCTCTACTCAGCCACGGACATATGTAGTTTGGGTTAGTGACAATTTCAATTATCCTTTCTCTTCCTACACTGTAAGGAGAACAATAAGATAAGATTAATAAAATAAGATTAATCACACTGCTCAGCCTATTCCTGCAAACAGAAGTCAAATTTTCTGTTTGTGATGCTGAAGTGATACACCATTGAGTTCTTCATCCACATTTGCTAGGAAGCATTGCCCAAGGGAGTACAGACCCCTTTTAGCAACATAGCTTGCCCAACAGGCAAATTACTGCCCACAAAGCAATGGCTTAATGTGAAATCTCTGAGCACCCTATTGAGATTCTGTGTGAGGTAGAGGAGTCATTTTTTCTAGAATAGTTCCAGAAAAGCAAAGATGACAATGTTCAGTAGAACTGACTATTTAGAACTGAATTCAGGTTTAAATTAAAAAGGCCTACTAAACCATTAACAAAATTATCTTGGTGGCAAAACTTACAAACAAACTGCTTCTGTCTGGTTTTGTCACTGCTGGACATTGATTACTTCCAATAAATAATTAATCTGTCGACATTAAAGAACTGCGAAGACTTATAGCATGCTACAGTTTCACAAGTTATTATAAATGGTCCTGTGCAAGAATCAACTTTCAGATCATAAAGCACTAGAGGGTTTGTATAAAATTGTGTCAGGGTTTAGAAGCACTTTTTTTGGAAACTGCAAATGTTAACAGATACCATTTCTAAAGTTCCACCATTTTCATATCTATATGCCTAATGCCCACTAGTATTGTGACTAGCTAAAGGCATTTTGTTACAGCTCATTATTATCTTATAATATCTTTTCTTATGCAACACACAGTTTCTCATATCATGGACAGTCATCTTACATTCAGGTTCCTTATCTGTTTCTGCAGACCTTCACACATGACCCAGATAATAGTTAGAGTAAAGCATAATATTGGGACGATCTTTTTTACTACATACATTGACTCTGCTTTGCGACCTAAATTGTCAAAGCCTGAGGCATTTCACTAATCTCTACTCACCAGAACTAGTAAACATCTGATTTCTTTGAAACTTCCAATGCATCCCAAGAATGAAATAAAAATAATGATGGATCCAGTGCCAAGCAATATGTAACAAAGATAAGATACCAAGTGGTTCTCACCTGTGAAAGCTGAAACAAAATGCATTCATAAAATAGCATTTCTTGTTCTTGGTATCTTCTACTTAGAAAGGTTTTGCCCTAAGAATATATTTTTAAAAATTCATTAAACTAATTTCTTGAAAAGCTTTGTTGAATGATATAAACAGTGGGCACGACTACATGAGAAATGTTAATGTGCATTAGCCTAATTTAATACGCATTATGGGCTCGTGTCTACACATGTGTACTCTTAATGCACATGGAAGACGGCAAAATTAGGCTAATCACACTTAAATTTGATACCTTAAGTGATATCACACTTAATTTGATACTTTTAATGCCAAGTCCCTGCACATGTAGACACCTGCCAAAAGTCCCTTAATGTGCATTAGCTTAATGAGCACTAAATTTAGTCACACTTAAATGCATGTGTAGACGCGCCCAGTAAAGTGACAAAATGAACTTATTACCACCAGTTTCTATGGCTTAAGAGACACAGATACGCTTGCTCTTCTATACTACACTAACTACCATTACATTAGCAACCATAAGACTCCAGTACTAAATTAGATGTAAACAAGAACATGTCTAAGGGTACAGATAGCTAACACATTTCCACCAATGTCAAAAAATTAGTGAAGAGACTCGATATATGTATATTAAGTTATAGATATATAGATATAAAGATTCCATTCCTAGAAAATGGCAAAATGTATAGGAGGAACTTGATACCTATTACTGAGGTATGGTCAAAAGGGAATAGGAGATGATCTTGGCTTATCACTCCAGATGGAAAACATGCAAAGTTCAGCACTATTTATTGATTTCTGGTTTCAGATCCATAATTATACAGAAATTTCACCTTGAATTAAATATTACCAGCCCCTGGTGAATTGAAAACATGGAGTTTTAAACAGCAATCTAGAAGACATACAAAAAACTAGAGCTCTTGGTCCAAAATGATATCTTTTATTAGACCAACTGGAAAATGGCAAGAAAACTGTCCTTTTCTGCAAGCTTTCGGGAGCAAAGTGCCTTCGTCAGGCTCGGGGAAAAGTGTAGATGGTACAAGAGGGGAGGGGCCAGCCCTGTTGTGGAGCAGAGAGCCCCACCCAGGCAAGTGAGCATGCCAGGGTGCTGGGGGAGTCTAGTTTATCTTAAACCAGGAAGGGGTCTGGGACAGACATTGCATAAGCCGGTTTGACCCAAATCAGTTAAGTCTAGCACTACATTCAACCAGGTTTATCTCAAACCGGTTTCTGCCATTGTCAAATGGTTTATGTGCACTGAACATCTGTTCTGTTACAGGTTTAAATCAGTTTCTGATCACTTAAATGGTTTATGCGTAATGTCTGTCCCTAGCCGTAGATGCAAGGATTGTTTGGTGGATAAGCGGTAAACTGAACCTCCAAATTCCACCAGAGTGGAGGTGCTGTGTGATCTTAATCAAGTCACTTACAACTAGGACCTCAAAGGAATTAGTTGTCTAATTTATACTTCAACAGGATCTGGACACCTAACTCTGTTTGTGGATCTGGGCTTTAATCTCAAGATGGCACCCTACCCTTTCTTCTTCCTGACCTCAGACTAGTGCACATAACTACTCGTCCCTATAACATTCTTTGAAGTTTTGGAATTGATCAGATGTGGCCTTCAAAAGTTGTCCTGTTACAGGAAAGGTGCATGCCATCAAGCTAGCAAGAAGGGCTCACTCCAGGCAGCTAACAAAGGTTTTAAGTAGACAAAAAGGAAAGCACACACATGTCTTGTTGTTAGCAAAAAACACTTCTTTGAGAAAACAGAAGCAGAGCATTAGGTTAATACAAAATATTTTTGGACATTACATTAATGGTGCTTTACACTGAGAGATAAACAATATTACTTATTATCTAACATGAGCTAAATGAATCTACAGTTCAAACAAAGTGGAATATTCAAAAATGAGATTCACCAAGGCAACTAAATGTACAACTTGCAATATTGATCACTTTAAAATTCCAAATAAAAACTTCTTGGAAACAAAAATTAAATCCTCAAGATCAACAAGAGAAAATGTTTCAGATAGACAGCAAAGAAAAAAGAATAATGCAGAAATTTCTAAAGGTACAGGGGATAAGACAGTTCTGAAGATGATAATTCTACAGCATGTCATAAGGCAGTGTGAACGTGTACATATGCACATTCATAGAATCATAGGGAAGTAGGGCTGGAAGGCATTTCACAAGGTCATCTAGTCCAGCCTCTACACAAACACTCCAGTTTATGAGGCAGATGCTAGGGTGATGGTATATCATATACCTTACATCAGGGGTCAGCAACCTATGGTCCATAGGCCAGATCCAGCTTGAGAAGCAACTGGATCTAGCCCACTAAGGTCTGATCCAGTCTGTGTTTTAAGAACAGTTGGCTGATCCTCTGCTTCTGTCTAATTCAATTTGCATTTTACTAACTGCTAGCTGATCCCAGCTCTGGCTCTATTTCCAATGACAATGCTGTCCTGTGGGGATGGCTGCTCTCCTTCCCCTCCATTGTCCCTGTCAAATTAGCCACTCCAAATCCTTGCTTGCCATAACTGATGGTGGTGATGAGGCGCAGAGGCTGCATGGGTGGCGAGGAGAGCAGCCCACCCCACAGAGCACAGTCAGCTGGATCGGGAGACTGTCTGCCCATGGTGACTACCAGGTGAAAAGGGGTGGCCCGCCCATAGTAAAAGGCTGCCTTAAATAATTAGATTTCCGCTGCTGTAGACCAGAAACAGCTGAATAGCCACAAATTGCACTAGATTTCTTTGCCATGTGACATGTTATGTGTCATGTGCGTTGAGGCAAAGGGCATGACTACATTGATCAGAGACATAACAATTTTGGCATCCTGGGCAGAGCAGAGGTGGGAGGTGGAGGTTGTGTGGAGCAGGATCGGGGTATTCTGCTGAGGGGGTTCCAAGCAAGTCTTACCTCACCTGTAGACTACCTGGCTGCTGCTGCTGCTGCAGTGTAGTCACTGCACTCCAGCTGCAGCAGCCGACATGCCAGGGGCTCAGGACAGCTGCTGAAGTGCAGGTTCCCCAGGGGCCACCAGTCTGGCATCCCCTCTAAATCTGCTCTGGGGGTGGGCATCTCCTCACTGACTTCTAGTTATACTACTGATACTGTCTGCCAACCATAAAGTTGTATTCATGTTCAGGTCATCTGATCATCTACACTAACAATCACTACACACATAAAACAGGGCAAGTCTATTCTGAGGAATTGTCAGGGAAAAAAGAAATATATCACTAATTTGTATTGACACAAATATACTGATTTCTGTGACCACATTAAAAAGTAAACTGCCTATAGTAATCGGGGAGACATGTTTATATATAGTAACCCCATTTCAATAATCATATTTGTGTAAAGAGGGAAAACATAATTAACAGTAAAGTTAATAATGGCATTTTAATCTAACACTGCCACCTTGTGACAAAGCCCTGTAATTATATTTCTGTAGTTAGCTGGTATATCTTTCGGAAACCGTGAAAACCAGAAAAAGTACCAATACTCACATAAAGCGGTGAATAAGTTGTTTCTGTCAAATAAAAGCCACAGAGCGAATGTAAAAGCCATGAGACCAAAAATCTGAAAATAATAACAATTATTGCTTTAAATTAAACACTTGCTAAATAACATATTCCAAGCAGTTTAATTTAAAATTAATCAAGACTCTTACCAAGGAAATTCCATTAAAGATGGTTAAAAAGTATTTCATGACTATTATTTTATTTCTTGTTTTCATTCTTCCTTTTGATTAATTTTAATGGCTTCTGAAAATATAATTAAGATAATTATTAATTCAATCAATATAAAGTTGTTCATAATTTCAGTGAAACCAACTGCTACTCAGATGATATTTTCCCTGACAACTGCATGAAACACAAGTTTAAATATTTATCTGCTGCTTTAAACTACAAAGTACAAGCATCAGAAAAGGTGTTCAGGGAGCTGTCACGTCTTGTCTGTCTCACAGGTATGATCCGTCATACCATGTCTTTTTCACCTTCTTCTATCACAAAGACCCTTGGGAAAAGAGGTAGGACAATGTGTACACAAAAAGCATTAGAGATCTGCCTTTTGTATGCTTACATCCAGTTTCTTAGTTATTTTTGTGCTTAATTTCTGTCAAGTTAATTTGAAATCCATAGGAGTTAGGTACCTATCCGTTGCATGAGTCATAGATCTGAATCACAGAGACTGATTCAACTTTTACTGATGTTAGCCAAAACACACACACAATCTCAGCAAGATCTGGATTACAGTTGCAGACAAACAAAACAATGGACCAAATCAATGGGACTAAACATACGTTTAAGGTTAAATGAGTGCGATTTTTATGTAGGTACAGAGGAAAATGTCTATTACAGGACCGCAGGATTTCTAAGAGGCGGTCCACTAATTTCTCTGTTACGCAAGAACATTCCAGCTAATGGAAGAATTAAAAGATCGAAGCTTGACAATCATTACTATTTTGTTATTGTTTTGTAATGCATTTTTCAGAAGATGTAATTTAAAAAAAGGAAGGGATAAGTGCATCAGGATTTATCTTTTTTTCAGAATTGCTCTCTATACATGGGCTTTAATGAGACTGCCATAATTAGACATATAATAAAGGAAAAGAAAAAGCAGCAGGATGATTCAGCTTCTACATTTTCAAGGAATTGTTCCTGCACATAAATCCAGAATTATGTGCTCTCCCTTGCATAAAGACAGTCAAAGTGTAGCAGAAAGCCCCTTTTCCTCTTGCCTGCAGTTGCTCTCCCCTACTTGGATATGTTTTTCCTCTTCTACCTTTTCTTCCTTCCTTCCTCATTCTTTCACTTTAAGATAAGGAATTGTGTTTTGAAATTTGTGTGTGCGCATTTTGTATCTCCCCTTGTATTTTGGTATTTTTATCTATTTGTGTGCCATGGCATTTGTAGCTTATATTTTATACTCCTCACCTTTCATCTTTCAACTGAATGTATTTAGTTTCATAAGTAAGTTATACGTTATAACAATGTTAACAAGGGCAGGAATCAAACTGTCCTTCCCTGTATCAGGCTGGCCCCTGAAAGAGCGAGTGAATCAGTGATTGAATGTGTAACATGGAAGCAGACAGCAATTAACACCTGGGAAGCTGCAGATCAGCCAAGGGAAGAACTCAATAGAAGACAATGTAACAACTGGGAAATCTCTAAACCTCACTGATCAAGGGCTAGAAGCCCTGGCCTGAGTTAATCAATGCAGGGGACCAACTTTTGGGCTGAATATCTAGATAGACCGCTGCCAGAGCCCTATTCAAAATTCATCAATGGACTCCCAAACCTGCACATACGTGTGGACGACCCCTGGGGCTGACAGATGCCGTCCAGTAGCCACTGAGGGGAGGGAAGTCCCACGAGGGTCAATGACCCCTGGATTGGGCAAACCTGAAAACTGGGGAGTCACCAAAGTCTGCCAGGGACAGATAAAAGGCAGTGAAAAGTGACCCTCAGTGGCGCCCTCTTGATCTCCAACTCGTCCAGACCTGTCCAGCCAGAAGGACCAGCCGACGACCCCCTTCTGGAAGATAACACCACGCTGAAAGAAGCCTCAACGACAGACTCCAGCGCTTGTAGGATAGGTATACCTGACTCTGTAGCTTGCTACTGTGTGTGTGTGTGTGTGTATGTGTGTGTGTGTGTGTGTGTGTGGGGACCAGCCCCAAGGTTTATGATTTAACCCATTACAGTGTTTCAATCCGCCTAATAAACTAGAATTTTAAGGATCCCGAGTTGGACATTTGTAGCCAACAAAAGTAACTGATTAATATGAGTGTCAGTTAGTTGGGTTGTCTTATTTCTCTAAATTCTTATTCTTTTCATTATGAACCTTTACTTGCTAAATGCCAGATGCTCTCTCTTGATTTTTTCAATTCTATATTATAGCACCACACACAATTTATAAACTGTGTTGGATAACTTATTTACACTTTTCTTGGAGAAGATTCTGTAACTCACAGTGGTGTATTGGATATTCACAGTGCATTGCATCTCATCAGAATGTTTTACATCTAAAATTTTTTGAAACATTGCATCTGCAGCATAATCTTAGTACAGTAAAGCAATTCTTATGGATACATAGTACCTAAACAATTTGTACATTAAATGTTTCATCACTAATACAACTTATCAGCAGAATATATTCTTTATAAAATTACCTGTCAAAAAGGTAAAAGTAGAATCCTTATCCCCTTAAAAGCATGCGCTCTAGTTGTCTCAAAAACATACGAAAATCCTTACCAGTTATGAATATTTTACTTCAAACTTTCCAGCACTTTCCTACAATGACAAATCTATTTCTTCACTATATCTGAAATACTTATTTACTAATTCTTGTGTTGTCCCTATATTATTTCCTGGTTACAGGAGAGATCTATGTACAAAAGTTTCTTCAAGTGATACATTTTGTTTACTAAATGTATTATGTAGGCTTTGTGGTCTTCAATCACCATGAACACAAGTAACACATTTTAAAAACAAACATCATGAGCCCGTTTGGCACCAAAAGAAATGTAAACTGATTTAATGTTTGCCTGAAAAGGGCACTCCTCCTAAAATTGCTGTGAATAGAATTATTACATATTATCACAAACTTGTAGCTGTGGTAGAATCGAAAGATAAATTTACATTAATATATATTGAGGTCACAAGGAATCATCTTGTCAAGTCTGACTCTGTCAGAGATTTTCACCCATTTATAACTGTATTGAGCTCACTAATTTGTGCTCAGTTGAAGCATGTTTTCCAGAGAAGCATGCAATCTTAATGAAGAAGTGAAGAACCCCCCCCACCCCCAAAAACAGAATAGATCATTTTCCTGAACAGTTTGTTCCAATGCTTAAATGATCTTCTTGTTAAAAATGTATGCCTTACCTAAATAGAATTCGTCTGGCTTTAACTTCCAGGTCTTGATTTTTGTTTTGATCTTCTCTGACAGGTAAGAGACCTTGCAACCTGATATTTACTCTGCATATGAATTTGCAAATTCTAATCAAGTCATCTTCTAAACTTCTTCTGAATAAACAAAACAGATTAAGCTCTTTAACTCTTTCACTGTAGGGTTTTTTCTCCAGCTCTCAAATAGTTTTGATGTTATTTTTTCTTTTTATCTCTAAATGTTCAATCCTCTTTTTTGGTATGTGGCCACAAGAATGACATGTGGTAGTCCAGTACTGGTTCCACTAATGACATGAACAGAGTTAAAAACTTCTGTTTATGCTACCTAAATGCTTCCCTGTTTATACCTTGTATTGTGTCTCTTTTCCGATCACACTGGGAGCTCATGCTGGGTTGGTTGTTTGCTATAACTCATAAGCCCTTTTCAGAGTAATTGCTTTTCACAATAGGGTCCTTGTATTCTCTGGATTTTCAAAGATTTTTAGAATGTAAAAATGGATGGTCTAGAAGACAGAATCATGGACTCCAGAACCTACTGTATGTTAATGCAATTTTTTTTCAAGCCAGATCTCCCGCTGGCATAAATTAGCTATAGTTCATTTGGAACCAATGGGTGCCTGTACACGAGCCAGGAGGCTGCTCTGACACACTATAATTAAAGTGCACTGGAGCAGATTCATTTAACTAAAGTCTTGTTTGATGAGCTTTGGATAAAGCGCCCCTGCCACCATTTGAAGCATGGAGATGCTGATACACGAGGCACTGCAGGTGCTTTAATTAGAGACTTATGGAACTGCTCTAGTTAAAGCCCTCCCCCCCACCCCTCCCAACAGAGCACTTGTAAAAATGCCCAATGGGATTAGTATAATTGAAAAATAGGCCTGGAAATAGTCTCAGATGTCATTTAGTATATCGAACTCAGTGGTACTCAACCTTTTGGGTCCATGGGCCACATGACTGGGGCAGGACCTGAACTGAATTGAGCCCTTAATACCAAAAGGTAGCCTTGGGGCCCAGCACTGCCCCCTCCTGCCCCAGTGGACCAGGAGTCCTGGCACCGCCCCTCCCACTGGCATTGCATCTCAGGGTCTCAGAACCACCCCCCACCCCCCCAGGATTGGGCCCACTACTTCCCTTATGTGGCGGGTGCTTTACTTTAAACTCAGTGTGCCTTTATGCTGAGTCTAGCATGTGCCCAGAATAGGCATTACTTTAGTTGGACCTGTCTTGCCCCACCATCTGCCCCAAAGTGCATATGCAGCTGCTGCCAGCAACTAGCAGGATTGAACCTCCAACCCTGGTGCAGCCGCTTGCAGATTTGTACCTGCCTGCTGTGAGCAGCCCAGGCTCTGGGCAGGCCCCTGCCACCCGTACCAGGCAGCCATGAGCTTGCAAGTGGCTGCACCTGGGTCTGGAGCCCTAGCCCTGCTTGTTGCTGCTGGTGGCTGCAAATGCACCTCCAGGAACACAGCGGGGAAGGGGCCAGGGCATGGAGGCTGGGGGGTAGGGCAGCCCCCCCATGTAGTGACCACACACACAGGGGCAGAGCAGACCCTGCTGGGACCCCTCTGGTGGCCATAGGGAAAAGGGACATGGCCGAGGTCTGTGCTACCCTGCAGCAGTGGCCTGGCTCCCGGCTCAGCACAGTGGGAACAAGAGCAGGGGCAGAGGCAGGGGCTGGCAGTGCGGTTCGGCTTGGGCATGGGAGGTGGAGCCCCCTGGGACTGCCTAGTGCAGCGACCCCTCCAGCATCACCCCCTCCCGCAAGCACCTTCTCCCGGCACCACATAGGGTGACCACCTTTTCAAAATGGAAAGGTGTGACACATGCCCGCCTCTCCCCTCTACTAGAGGCATGGTTGGAGTGGGGGTGGATGAAAGCTGCCTGCTGTGGGCTTTGGGGCTCCCCGCCCTGCTGCCATTTCTGCAGGAGCCTTGTGCCAGCCGCTCACCCCCTCCCAACCTGGTAGCAGCAGAGGGTCACAACTCCACACCACTTCCCCTGCTGCTGCCGGGTGTACAGGGGGCAACTCGCCATGGTGGCATGGCCAGCACAAGGCTCCCAAGGAAAGGCAGCATGGTGTGGAGCCCTGAGCCTGCAGCGGACAGCCTTCATTCACCCCTGCCCCATGCACAAATTTGGGGGGAACATGCCCACCCATGTTACCTTGAAACTGTGCACAGCAGCAGTGAGCTGGATCCCTCCCCCCGGACAAGCTGACTGTGGCTTCATCCTGCTCCCACACCAGGCTCAATGCACCACCCTGGCCAGGCAGCGCCCACAACCCCAGCCCTGCTGCATTCCCTTCCTCACTGTGGGGTTCTCAGTCTGTACCCCCTGCCCTTCCTATGCCCTCTCCTCTCCCCGCCAATAGGGGAGCTTCATGATAGGGAGTTGCTCTCCAGGCTGCCTGGCTATATTCCCAACCACAAACATGTGTGTGGGCAGGCACATGCAAATAGAACCCCCTGCATCCCAGTCCTGGCAGTACCTTGCAACCTGGAATGCTGCCAGTCTGCAAGGAGAGACCTGCAGTTCAGGGAATGGAAAACCCAGATTCCTGCAAAACACTGTGAATCCAGGACAAATGCTGTCCCACGGCTCGGGACCAGGACCTGAGGTTCACATTCCAGGACTGTCACACCCAATTAGGAACGGGTGGTCACCCTAGCACCACAGCCAGGCCAAGGTCTGCTCTACCTTGTCCACAAGAGACATGGATGGAGACAGCTGGGGCCAGAGCCACCTGGCCAGAGCCCTTCTGCACAGGGCTGCTGTGCTCATGCAACTTGCCCTGCCCTTTGCAGCTGGGCCTGACTGGATAGGGACAGGGATGTTTCCCCCTTGCTTCCCTGCTCTGCTTCCCCTCCTGCCCCTGTGGGGATGTCAGGCTTTGTAACAGGCAGCCCCTGGCAGTGGAGTGCAGCCCTGGCTCCTTCCCCATGATGGTCCCAGAGCTGTGCACAGCAACGAGCTGACTGGGACTCTGGACCCTGGTGCAACCGCTTCCAGGTTTGCAGTTGCCTGTCACATCTAGCTGGGCTCTGGGCACCTGCTGCCTTTCACAGAGCCTGGGCTGTCTGCAGCAAGGCTTGCAGCCTACTTGCTGCAAGCAGCCCAGACTCTGTGGCCAGCAGCTGCCCAGAGCCCAGCTGGATATGACGTGCCAGGCAAAATAGCCTCGACTAACATGCTCTGGCGCACATGCTGGGGGTTGCTGACCCCTGAATTGATAGCGGATAGAACTGGGTTTGAGAAAAGTGCTGCTGAAGCACTGAATATATACAGATGCTGGGGAGCTGGGTTGAAGTATTGTGCTTCCGGTAAAGCATGTTCCCCCTCCCCCTCCCCTCATATCTGTCAGCAGTTTGAACAACCTAATTAGAAAATGTGCTTGTGTCGGGTTGTAGGTTTGCTTAAAGCTAGTCAGGTCAGTCTGTGGGCAAGAAGACATTGCTAGTGTAGGTTGTGATTTTGTGTCCCCATCTATAATATTGGGCGCAGGTCAGAAGTGGGCCTTTAAAATCCAACCCACGCAGGTCTCTACCTGGAATTCACTCTGGAATAAGAGTTGCTTTGTAAACACCTCAGGCTTCAGACAGTAGTGCAGCTCCCAGGTGTAACTCTAAACGATTTTTGCCAAGCGTTCCAAGTTTTACCCGGACCAGACAGAAGTTCACTGCTGGCTCCAGGGGGAGGGAAATCTAGCTGGGGCGGGGAGCCTGCAGCCAGGTTCCCATAGTAAGGGCTCGCTGCCAGTGCTCCCTGTTTTTAGAATGGGATGGGGAAAAGGCAGCAGCTGGAGCTCATTCTTGGGGCTCCCCAGCTGATGCTGAAGTTTGGGGTGGGTGAATTGAAGCCTGTCATCTCAGGGGGCTGCAATATACCTGCCCCACCCTCCAGGGGGGGCTGAAAACCCCTCAGACTGAACTCCTTCTGCTCCCTTTCCCCACTCCTACTCTGAAGACAGCCATAGGCTGGGAGCTCAGCAGACGCAAGTTACAAAAGACGCTACATTTTATAGCATCTTTATCCGATACCTCCTCATGCAAAGAGGGGTCCAATTTTCACCCAATCGGCCATTTTTAAAGCTTTCTGCAGCTGTGCACTTGTGTTTGGTCACAGCTATAAACTGCTTTCTGTGGCCAGCTCAGGCAAAAACTGTCACTCCTGTGCGCACCCTCAGGTGTTTTCAACCAACGACAACACCTGTTGGGGGGGGGGGGGGTGGTGTTCACAATTTGAGTGAAGTACCCCGCACCTCAAGTCAGACTAGTGTACAACAGCCCTCCAAGTAACAGAGGAAAAAAAGCTTCAGGAATGGGATTCAGCCCCTGGCACTTGTAAACAATTTTTACAACTCCATCCCACTGCTTTATAGCTTAGCTGAAGGGTCTGGCATCTTCCCTCCTGAGAAGATGCCAGGGGTTGGCAAGGCTTCATTTGCTGCTCAACAAGCAAAATCACCCAGGCAAATGCCTTTTAAGCTGGCTGGGAGGGCTGGGGAGAGGAGCCCTCTACTTGCTATCCCCCCGTTTGAAACGCTTATGAGAAACGCTCACTAGTTTTGTCCTTCCTGGCTGGCCATAGCACAGAGCTCACCTAGCCGCCTGCGCCCGTTGCCATGGTTACACTTCCTGTTTGAGACGCAGGGAGCTGCGCTCCGGTAGGGCTCTGAGCCGGCACCGCCAAGCGCGCGAGCGACGGGGTCAGGGAGGTCGCGGGGAGTCTCCAGACGGGCCGGGGCTCGGCTCGGACCTCACAGCAGCCGCCGGAGGAGACGGGCTCCGTCCGCGCTGCGAGAGTTGCTCGGCGACACTCTTAGCGGCGGGAGAACTACGGCTCCCGGCATGCCACGCGCCGCGCCAGCAAGCTCCGCCCTGAGAGGGACCTTGGGCCTCCTGCTACAAGCGCGGGGCGGGGGCGGGGAGAGCCAATAGCAGCGGGGACGGTGACGTGACGTTTGGTGACGGTGACGCTTCAGGTCTTCGCAGTAGTAGTTCCCCCGCGCATGCGCAGATCGTGCTGTGCCTTTGGCGCCAGGAGGTTTTTAGCGATGTCACTTTCCGGAATGCCTCGTGGCGTTCTCCGGGTTTGTCTCTGCAGCCCGGCGCGACGGACAGTTAGGCCCGGTTCACCGTATTTGCCCAACAGTTGGGGCCGGTTTTACCGTATTGACCCGAGGGCAAGACGTCTTGGAATTTAAGACGATCTCCCCTGCCATGAGACTGTGCACATGGAAAACTGCGTCTGCTATAATTTTTCATGGGTAGAGCAGAGAGGCCTCCTAAATCCTGGGGAAAACTGTGGCAAGGGTTGAGCAGTGGCAGGGCTGGGGTGAGGTGGCCTCACCCTTGCCCCTCTCCCCTGTCCAGCCCTGTGCCTCTCTTCCCCCTGCCATCACCTGTCCACCCCCCTTGGCCCCAGGGTCTGCCCTTTGCTCTCTGGCCCCATGCTGCCTGCCCCTGCCAGCCACTTGCTTGCTGTGGGCCTGCTTACCCTAGGTGGTGGCCATTGGTCCTGTGTAACACGACTGTCCCGATTTAAAACCCTTTATCCCCTGTCTATTTCAGAATGAGGACTGGACTGCAAAAAGTCCTGATTTTCAGTTCATTGGTGGAAATACCTATCAATCACTTGTCCTTGGCATTCTATTGGTTGTGCCTAGCAGGAGGGCAGTGCCCAGCCAAGACTAGCAGGGCTCCCAACCAGGGACAGAGTCAGTTCCAGGAGTAAGTTCTTTATAATAATAAATATTTTTTACTTTTTCATATTATCATTTTATTATGGGCAGAGATGGAGGAGGAGGAGGAGGAGGAAGAGGATGCAAGAATTGCAAAAGAAATAGAAATTGAGTTGAGCAGAATTAATGTTTCCTCCCTTGAAGCAGATGATTCTGACACGGATTTATCATCAGAAGCCTCTAGTGTTGGTGAGCAAGTAAGTATAGAATAGAAATAGGGTGGCTAAAAGTACCATAACTTATGCCTGGCAAACTTGTGTGTTTTGCTGAGCCCTCTTCATGGAATGCTTGGGATCACAGAACAAACATTGGAAAGTCTGGTTGATGAATGAGCTATTTCCTAACACTTATACCCTGGAGAAAAACTTCCTTAAAATGTATCCTACTCCTATTAACTTAGCTGTATGAAAACATAAACTGAAGTGATGGAGAACCCATGAAAAAAAGTTTATTTTAAAGAAATAACTACTCTGAGCTGTGCAGGCAAATGTTTTAAAAGGAATGTGCTTAAGCAAAATGATACGTTTTAAGAGAGAAAGAGATGCACTTAGAGGGGGTTGAGGATATTCTCTTGAAGTCCTAGAGTGCGTTCAGATGTACGTGGACACTTGATTAACCAGGGACAAGTAGCGGCGGAGCACCTTGCACTGCCACTACTTGTCCTGGGAAATGCCCGTACCATTGTGCACTTTGTTGCACGGCAAGTTGCCCTGGGTGGAGTAGGGGAGGCTGGGGCCAGCACTGGACTGGACCCAGCAGCTTTACTTAGGGTCCTGGGGGCCTCCCGGGGCTGCAGGCAGGGCGATTCTGCCGTGCGGAGCCTGGGTGGCAGCGGAGCACAGCTCTGGGCGGCCCGGCTCCACTTTTCAGCTGCTCCGGGTTTTTTCTTCTGTGGTTTTTTTTTTTTTACCCCTGGATATCAAAAAAAAAAAAAGTGGCAGGAAAAAAACACAGCATTGCGCATGCTTAGGCAGTGTGCCCTTTCAGCACGGAGAGCACCGGAATGTGTGGCATGCACAACCGCACTCATCTGGACGCTCATACAGTCCAAATCTAGTGTTGGTAACAGTCTTAAAACTGACTTGCTCCCCTCCTTTCCAAGGCTTTTCTAATAGTTGGGGGTGCTTTTAGATGAGCAAAGCTAGTGGATTTCAGGACTGGTAATACTACAACACTGATAATTCTATGTATTTAAGGAGCATTGGTTAGGAATCTGTCAGTACTGTTCAGATTTCTCAGATGACACTAAGATGTGGGGTGAAGTGGGCACGCTAGAAGGGAGGAATAGGCTGCAATCAGACCTGGACAGGTTATAGGTGTGGGCGGATGAGAACAGGATGGATTTCAACACTGACAAATGCAAGGTACTGTACCTGGGGGTGGGAAGAATCAGCAGCATACCTACAGGCCGGGGAACTCCCTTCTCATCATTGCAGAGACAGAAAAGGATCTTGGAGTCATTACTGATGCCAAAATGAACATGGGCCGACAGTGTGGGGACGTGGTCAGGAAGGCCAACTGTACCTTGTCATGCATCCACAGATAGATCTCAGGCAGGTCCAAGGAGGTGATCCTCCCCCTCTATGCGACACTGGTCAGGCTGCAGTTAGAGTACTGCGTCCAGTTCTGGGCACTACACTTCAGGAGGGATGTGGACAACATGGAGGGGGTCCAGAGGAGGGCCACTCATGATCAGGGGTCAGCAGGGCAGGCCCTATGAGGAGAGGCTAAGGGACCTGAACCTGTTCATCCTCCACAAGAGAAGGCTGAGGTGGGATCTAGTGGCCATTTACAAACTAGTCAGAGGGGACCAGCAGGCATTGGGGGAGTCCCTGTTCCCCGAGCACTACCAGGAGTGACAAGAAATAATGGTCACAAGCTGGCAGAGGGTAGATTCAGGCTAGGTATCAGGAGGTGCTACTTCAGTCAGGCGGGTAGGATCTGGAACCAACTTCCAAGAGATGTGGTGCTGGCTCCCACCCTGGGGGTCTTTAAAAGGAGACTGGATGAACACCTTGCTGGGGTTGTTTGACCCCAGCATTCTTTCCTGCCCATTACAGGGGGTTGGACTTGATGATCTGCTCAGGTTCCTTCCAACCCTACCAACCATGACTATGAGTACTGTCCTATTAGCAGCTCTGAAACTGGCCAGTGCTTGTCATTTTCAAGGCTTCTGATAGTAACACTTTGAAATTGCCTCATCTTCACTGTTTCTGGTTAAGTTCAATGAAACACAGTTTGCTAGAAGTAGATAATTACAGTTATTCTGCAGTTAAGAGTATGACTAGTATGAAAGATACTAGTTTATGCAGGTAACCAACATACACATAACCAGTGTTTGTTAAAATGTAAACAATAGGCAACAAATTGGGACTTGCATTGTGTTGATGAATGTGCATATGCAGTATTCAAGTAAGTGCTTACATTTTCAAAGCAGCACTGCAGATGTTTGAATGGGCAAAAGTTACAATGCCAATCTAATGCAAATTAAACCACATATAGTAGAAACTTTCTTTATATTGTATTCTAGTGAATCTAAAATATCTTTGTCTTTCAAAGAATTCAGTGTCTCTGTAACAGTAATGCCATGAGTCTCATATTTACTACCTCCGTATTTAGTAATTTTTCCTAACTCCTTTAATTCAGCATGGATCAATAATAAATTGTTACTTTAAAAGATGCTACTGGACATTCATAGTCATTGACTGTCTGTGAAGTCTATATGCCTGTCAAGTGCTGACTGAAAAAATACTGTAGGCCAAAACAGGTTGTGGGAAGAAATTAACAAAAACTAAAAAATCCATTCCTTATCTGTTGGTAGGAACGGCTGTTAAAATCTGCATTTTAATGTGTGGAGTGGAAGAACATTTGAATTTTAATTCCTGAATATTAAGAATGTATAGTGCTGACAGACAGATGAATATGTAGCTTGCTTCAAATTGTTTGTATTTTAGGTTTCAGATGAATTACCAGAATCAGTTCTCTACTGTTTAAATGTTATAAAGAGAAGTCGTCAAAATTCTGAAAAGCTTATATTTCAAGACTTGGAAGATGAAGAAGCTACAAGTAAGCAGTGACTTGGAATTGTATATGTGTGGTGCCAGGCTGTTAAACCCAATTATGTTTTTTGTTTCTTTTTTTGTTTTCAACATACATATTTACCACTTGTAATCTCACAGGACCTGATTACACAGTGAAAAAAAAAAGCTATGGCAGGGGTAGTCAGCCTTTTCTGGCTGCAAGCTGGAATGACAAACCCTGGGTTGGAGGCAGGTGGGCAATCACTAGGACCTTGCTGCTGCTGCTGCTTGTCTTCCTAGTGGCATGGGAGAGCACCTGCAGCTGACAGCCCCTTGCTGCTGAAGCTCCATGTTTTGGGCCTGATCCAAAGGCTGTGAGAGCCAGACTTGGCTTGCAGGCTATAGTTTCATAGTTTGATAGTGCTTAGAGTTGGAAGGGACCTAAACAGATCATCAGGTCCGACCCTCTGCCCCAGGCAGGAACAAGTGCGGGGTCATAACACCCCAGCCAAATATCTGTCCAGCCTCCTCTTGAAGACCCCCAAGGAAGGAGAGAGCACCACCTCCCTTGGGAGTCCATTCCAGAGCCTGGCAGCCCTAACTCTAAAATAAAAAGGGGTTGTCTGGGATTTGAACCCAGGACCTCTCACACCCAAAACAAGAATCATACCTCTAGACAAACAAGCCATACTATATATTAGCAGTTCCTAATCTTGGGTGTGCTTTTGCACTTGATCAGTGTTGTTGAAGTCTGTGGAGTCGTCTACATGTGTGCTTTACTGTGGAGGTGACTAATTATCTCCACAATAAATGTCACCGTCTACATGTGCATCATTAGGCCACAGTAGAGTAATTACCTCTGGTGTAGGATGGTACTGCCTGACACAAGTACTATCCTGCCATGGAGTTATTTAGTGTGCCACAATCCACATGTAGACGCTGACTGGGGCTGGCTAGGTCACAAGGGTACAGTGCGGGGCTGCCTGCTGGCTAGCCCCACACTGTAGGATCCTTGTGGCCCAGTCAGCCCCTCTGCATTATGTTGAGCTAGGGTGGAACAACTCTGGACTGGAAGGCTGACCCCTTGGGTCCCTTGCCAGCCAGGGCTGCACCACTCTGGCTCAGTGTGCTGAGTCTTGGATGCACTTGTAAATGCTGTGCCTGAGAGCAATAAACTCTGGTGCAAACTCTGGCATCCTAATTTCACATGTGGCAATCCCAGTGTATATACAGTGTATACACATGTGTATATCCCAGTGAGATATACAGTAGATCCAAGGGCCTTTGCACCTGTCATGCTCTTTCTGTGAAAGAAAGTTCTTGGCCATCTTGAGACATACATTTTTTAGGATTAAGCATGTGGAAGATAAAATCTTTAAGCACAAAAATGACTGCAATCGTTGTGTAGAAGTACCTGAGCTACTTCAAACTGACAAGCTTAGAACATAATAACACCTGAAAGGCGTAACCATATAAAAACTTACTGTGAGCTAATGGAAGGTAGGAGGGGACAGTCTTCAGTTTCATTTACCATGAAGAAAGAGCGTACACAGAGGCAGATTCTTCAGAGTTACAGACGCACAGTATCTCCTTTTAAATTTTTTGTGTACCGATGGCCTTTGTCCTTAAATAACCCTAGATTGTTGAGACTCTTGATTATTTATTCATCTGGGTACTAAGGACAAGTTTTTTTCTGCCCATTGAGTGAAGAGAATTTTAAATATAATTTATATAAACATTTACTTATTTGTGCTGTTGCTTAGGAAAGCTTCAGTTTCTCATAGATTTGATTCTATATAAGTTATCATACTAAAATATAACATATTTTTAGTGTTAAGATATATGTTCATTGTGGACTGTTGCCATAGATTTATTGTACTTCAATATTTATTTATTTGAATTTTATGGAACTAGCTTTTTTAGCTTTAACAGTTCCATTACTGAGTGCCTGCACTACTACTCAAAAAAAAAAAAGAGATCTTCACTGAGGTAAATAATCTTTCTTTCTTTAAAAAAAAAGAAAGAAAAACATTCTTAGGTATTTAGGGAGTGAGAATGGGAAACTAACATTCAGAAGTATTAGGGTACTCGGAAGTAATTTCCAGCTGTTTTGAATGATATTTTTTTTTCCTCTTCAGGTGATCTCTATGGAGCAGCTTCTAATTGTGCTGCAGATTACTTGGCTGAGTTGGCTTCTGAGCATAATGAAGATCCAGAAGCATTAAAAATAAAGGTAATCTCTAATTGAAACAATCTTTACAGTAAAGGAGACCTCACCCTAATGTAGATCACCAGTTGCTTATAAGGGTCTCAGTCCTGCAAAGATTTACATACATGTATAATTTTACGTGGTATGAATTGTCATCATTACCCATGCTGCATAAAGTTAAGTATGTGTATGTTTTGTTTTCACAAGATTTAGTACCTGGTTGTAAGTCAGTGGGCACATCTAAATATGCTCTTTAATGCACAGTAGCCTATTCTATTGCCCATTAAGCGTCACTTTAAAAATGTGCGCTTTTGGTACTGTGCATTAGGGCAGGCTAATGTGCATTTATTTAGTACCTCACATTGGAGGTACTAAATTTAATGCACATTAGGGAAAGCATATTCATCCATGTATAGATGCACCCAGTGGGATTTAGTTTGTAGATTATGAAGTTCTAAAATTTGGAATAAATGGTGGAATTGATGTTTAGTCTGGAGGCAGAATGTCATTTCAATAGTAGTATGATATTTTTATGTGATAGACAAGGGCTTTTGGTGGTATCTTTAATTCTTTGTTGGGAGAGATATTAGATGAGATTTTGGGCACACAGTGCCATTCTTCACGTCTGGGAAAGAAGCAGGTACAACCTAAGCGAAATAAACAGAAACCACTGGGCATTTTTACATGTACAAGTGCTGCAGCACCAGCTTTAAAAAGTGCCTGGCGCTGTGATGCTTGCAGTTGTATAAGCGGCAAAATGCGCATCACTGCTGAGAGAATGCCAGCGGCGCACTTTTGAATTAAAACACTTCAGAGGTGCTTTAGTTCAGAAGCGCACTGCCGCCATTTTCTGCGTGCCCCTTATACAACTGCACGCGGCGCAGTTCACATCGGCTGGCACGCGGAGCAGACTTGATTGATCAAGTTTGCTCCAAAGTGGCTGATATACAGCGTGTTATGGGACAAAAAGGTATCTCTATAAATGCCCATTGTTTTTTCGGTTAACTCCATTTGTAAATAAATGCATTTACTTAAAAGGAGTTGGGTGATCCTGCTGTAAAATAGGAGCAAAGAGAAGCTATTAGAAGTAGCTTTGAAGCAAAAGATGTGCAGTTTGATTGTACCTGCTTCTTTCTGATCCTGAATAAAGGCACCCTGAACCCAAAAACCTGTTTAACTTCTCACCCAACTATACAATTGGTCTAGTAAAATGTATTACCAAAAAATTCTTGCATCTTTTGTATTTCCTGGACGTTGCAGCTACAATACCATCCCATTGTAATATTTTTATAGCATTCATCTTTAATCTTATCCTTCTGCAGATTCCTTTTAGTTATTATGATTGGAATTCAGTAATATATTCACTTACTAAAAAGATTCTGTTATCTCATGGAAACATGTTAAAAGAATTATATCTGCAATTTGTTAAAGGAGACTCTGGGAGTTGAAGGCGTGAATTGAAATTTAGTGGGATTTGGGTGCCTAATTTTTTTCCATGGCTTGGAAAACCATAATCTGCATTTAAAAACACTTCCATTTTATGTATTATCTATTTGAAATCATCTTTTTTTTACTACTGAGTATTTTATAGTAACATGATTTCTAATCCTTAAGATCACTTTCTTTTGGCATTCCT
>NW_005842117.1:52460-58435 GCF_000455745.1 Alligator sinensis | reverse complement strand
ACAGAACACTTAACCATATTTACTTGATTTGAAGATGAAGTTTACTCATTTAACATGGGGGAAAAAAGCCACTTGTCTTGGAATCAAGTACAAAGTGATTCCAAGATCAGGGTAGCAAGCAGCTGCTGCAACTACGACTGTGACTACAGTGCAGCTGCAGCTGTGGCCCCATCCCTGGATCAGAGCCACAGTTGCAGTCACTGCCTATCCCCCTTATATGTATGAAATAAGAATGTTATTTTCTTTATGTGGAGCAGTTCCAAAAGTCGTAATGTTTTTGTGCTTTCTGAGATGCTGACATTTGACTGGAAAAATGGGGGGAGGGGGCAGTTTGTGTGGCACAAATTAATTAAAGTACATACATTCTATTGAATATAAGGATGCAACTTTCTTCCTTCCTTCTTTCTGCTGAGGACACTCCTGAAACAGAAAGATACTATTTTTTTCCCTATTGTTTTTCTTTATCTGCTGCTACAATGTGTGTCTTCTGTTCAGGACGTCTCATTTTTAACCTATGGATTGCCACCAGTAGCATAACCAGAGGGGGCAAGCGGGACACCAGCCCCAGGTGCCTACTGTGAGGGGACCCCATCTCTACAGGAGTCTGTCATGGCAAGGGCAGCCCTCTGAAGCCCCTACTTGGCCCTAGAAGTCCTATGCAATCTTATGACCTGTAGTATATCTGGGGAGTTGGTGGGCATGGGGGAATGGAATGATGTGCTCCCCTGGAGGCTTTGTCATGGGCGGCACAGCCCTGCTCCCAGGGGTTGAGGGTGAATGGGGTACCAGGAGCTACCTATGGGGAGCCTGTGACACTCTCTGCCTCAGCAGCAGCACAAGCTTATGTTGTTATAGCAGCAGCAGATGATGCTGACACTGTCATTCAAGGGAAGAGAGCAAAGAGCCCTAGTAGGTAAGAATCCTCTCCCTCTTTCTCTGTTTGCCACTAGCTTGAACAGGTGCACTTGCCTCTGTCAGCAGAAAGTGAGAGGGAGCATTAAACACGAGGACAGATGGGATTTTGGTTGGATTTTCTGTTTGCATGTTTTGAAGAAATAAACGGGATTCCACTGTAGCCTGCATTTTCCAAACCGTGATTGCTCAGAGTGGAGTATGGAGCTTGTGCTAATGTTGCCAGAATTGACCAACAATAAGACTGGTGGTATTCTGTAAGTGTAGGAGTGTTAGCTGCTGCACAAAAAGATAGCCTCTACCTCAAAGTTACAATTTTAAGTGTTCTGCTTACACATTTTAATAGCTTCACTTTTTTTTACTATGACTATTTTGGATTTATTAGGTATTGTGTGAAATAGAGAATGAAGAATTACAGGCAATTCCAAACATTAATGTTCAGCCTACCAGTGAAGATGTCCCTTGCAGTATGATCACTGATAAACATTCTTTTACAGGTAAACACACTTGATTGTTTATTTAGTTGTGCTGTTGTTTAATACAGTCCTAATTTTTTAGAAATAATTCTTCTGTTCTGGTATATTGTGAATCAACTGAACCATTCCCAACGAATGGCCAAACTCCAGGCAGTAACAAGTTCACCTATCTCGGCAGTACAGTGTCACATGCAGTTCACATCAGTGATGAAACCAACGCCAGAATTACCAAAGCAAGTGTAACCTTTAGCAGACTACATACAAATATGTAGGAGTGCAGAGGCATCAGTCTACGAACAAAACCAAAGGTCTACAAAGCCATTGTGTTGCCAGTCCTGATATATGCATGTGAAACCTGGACAGTGTACAGACGCCATGCTATGAGGCTGAACCACTTTCACGTGGAGTGTCTGAAGAAACTGATGAGGATAAGGTGGCAATACAAGGTCCCAGACACTGAGGTTCTCACATGGGCATGCATTTCAAGCATCTACATTCTGTTGATAAAATCACAGATGGGATGGGCAGGCCATGTCGCCAGGATGTGAGATGAGCGACTGCCAAAGAAGATCTATAGCGAACTAAAGGTGGGAAAGCACACTCAAGGAGGCCAGAAGAAATGTTTCAAGGACTCCCTCAAGTCACCCTTGAAAAGTTTCTGGATTGACCTGAAGTCTTAGGAAGATCTTGTTCATGATTGTTCCACCTGGCAAAGCCTCATCTATACTGGATCTACAGTTTGAGTGCAGGAGGACTGCTGAGGCAGAGCAGCAGCACAAGCAGCGTAAATCTCTCAACAGCACACATCATCCGCTGTTGATCAAGCAACCCAAAGTGGCATCTCTTGCTCAGTGTGCCACAGACAATTCAAAGCACAAATTGGCCCGATCAACCACTCATGCGCTCACAGAAACCAAACCAACCAGTGACGTCACAGTTATCTTCAAATTCAAAGGTCAAACAACATAGATTGCCCTCCTGCAGACATAATGTAGGGTTGCTACAAATAGTTTCACACAGGTTCTTTTGCCAGCCCCAACATGACTGTGGCAGGACCAGTGTTTGAAGTGGATGGACCTCTATTAACTAAGGATATTTTGGTTAGTGTTACTTTTTATACATAGTCCATGATCGACTGCTGTAACTTACAGAAAGAAGCCTGCTGTGCCACCCATGTTAGCCTGATAGCCTGAGTCTTACAACAAGTCTGCTTCTCTTAGGGTTATAAACTGTAGGGAACCAACACAAAGTCTTATCCATTGTGGTTTCTTTTCAATACATCATTGATATTTTATGCTTTTACATTGACATTTATTATGAACTCATACTTTTTCTTAAATTTCTTGTAGATGATGGTGACATGACCTTTAGCTTTACTTACCATGAAGTGGAAAAAAAATGTAGACAAGAATTTGACCTTTGGGAAAAAAGACAAAAAGTGCTAGAAAATGAAAAAATGGAAAGGCTGAGAGCTGAAAAGGAAACAGAGGAAAAACAAAATGAAGAAAAAAATGAAAGGAGACAACGGTGCTTGGAGGAATTTGCATCTGAGAGGATGAAGTTAGAGATGCTTAATATGGTAATGTTTAAACAACAGTATCTAAAGTACATATATCCTCTCATAGAGACTACCTAAATACAGAACCAAAGTTGAAAACAGTATATTACCTTCTCTACCTAACCTTCACTTACCTATGAGGCCAGAATGAGATACTACTAGAATAGATTATACTGGTCTTCATGTACTGTGATGCACATTATGACTTATTCCTGGTTTGTCTTGAGAGACAGATTCTGTTAACAATGTAACTATTAAATCGTCATCTTTGGGCTTTGTTGTTCTTCTATAATAGACATAGGTTGGTACCAATTAAAATCCTTGGAATCAAGTGTCATCTGTAAATGCTTTGTAAATATCTGGTCGACTCAATTTCAAGTTAGTCTAAGTAACTTTTTTCTCTACAACTGACGTTAATCTGTTGACAATTGAATGACATGATTTTTTTTTTTTGGCAGCAGCTTTCATACTTTTTTCAGGTTTGGTATAACTATGACTTTTAATCTGTTTTCTAGTACTAGTTCTTCTTCCCACAGCTTCTGTGTCTATTTTTCAATGAAGGGGTGCTCAACCCCCAACCTGTGGCCTCGTGTCATCTAGCCCATGGGGCACCACTCCCCACCACCACATTTCTAGACGCATGAGGAGCCCTGAGCCCTGCATACTGGATCTGGTACCCAATCCCAGCATGCAGGGTTGGGTGGGGGTGGCGTTGGAATTTAGGGCTAAAGCCCAGCACACAAGGGCTGGGAGCGGGAGGCCCTGGACCTCAGGGCCCAACACCTGTGTGGGGGACTGGGAAAGGGTAGTGCCAGGCCCCTGGGACCCAATCTGGCATGCTGGAGTGGGAGGGGCATGATGAATTGGAAGGGAGCAGGGCCGGGCCCCAGGGTCCAATCCCGGTGGGGGCAGTTCCATCTGGCCTATGGACTGGCCCCACCCACTCATCTAGCCTACAGGGCCAAAAGGTTGAGCACCACTGTGCTTCAGCTGTTATAGTGTCAATTCCTGCAGCTATTTCATTTTTAATTGCTTCACTTCTAAAGGTAGTTCAGTGATGATACAGAACACCTGGTAAGATAGAATGGATGTATCTAGCACACCTAGAATGCTTACATTTAGAGGGACTGCTCCTTACTTTGTAAAAATGTTTCTTTCGTATTTCCAGCACCTCTTTTGGCTTTTGCCTTCAGTTCATAGGCTTTTTCCATTTTTATTTTTGGTCCACTTCAGATTTACTTCTGCATGTTTTCATCTGTTCCTTACCTGATAGCTCAGGGGGGAGGAATTATTTTGGCTGGAGGGCCACTTAACAAGTTCTGGTGAGCTGTCAAGGGCCTCAAGGGTAGCTCTGCCCCTTGATAGGTGCCCTGCCCCTGGTCACCATCTTGGGACTGGAAGTCCTGCCTCCCCTCCTCCCAATGACGTTTGTCACCAGAAGTCCCTCCCCTTGTCCCAGAAGTACTCTGTTTGGGAAAGGGGTTTGCCATCTTGGAACTGGAAAAAAACCCTAATTATATTCTAAAAATCAAACATCCAGAATAACATATTTAATTTTTATTTAAAAAACATATTTTTGTCCTGATTGTGTGTGTTTGCATTGTGTATATAGAGGTGATTACATAATGGCTCAAAATGAGTTTTTACTCTGGTGTATTGCAGGAGGGGTGTGGGGGGGTATGGGGTTTGCAGGGGGTTGTGTATGTGGGGTGTGGGTGGGTATGGGGGGCTTGTGGGTATGGGGTTGGTGGGATGTGGAGGGGGAGGGTGGCTGGGGTGTGCATGGCAGGGGTTCATGTGTGTGGTGGAGTGTGTGTGCATAGCAGTGAGCGGGGCTTCCCCAGAGGTGCATGGGTGTGTGTGTAGGGGGTGTGGGGTTTGTGGGCAGATGGGGAAGGTGTGGGTACGTGTGGTATTTGTGAGATGTGTGATTGTGTGTGGGAGAGGGTGTGGTTATGGGGTTTGTGGGGGAGGGTTTGTGGGTATGGTGGGATGTGCATGGGAGCCCCCGACACGTGCACCCACCCCTGTCCCACAACAGCCTAGAGCTTGCACACCCTGCGGCGCCTCCCCATCACCACCAGCAGTGCACAACCCCTACCCTGCCCCATGCCTGCTGTGGACTCAACCCAGCATGAGTGGATTAGCCAGAACCTGGCTACAGCCCTGACCCAGCGCGCCTTGTGCCTGGTCCAGATTTGCTTGCTTACGCTAAGCAGCAGCAGCAGCAGTGCCAGGCAGGCGAAAACTGTTGCTCAGCACAAGGGAAAAGTGGCCCTTCCCCCTCGCTGCTGCCCTGCGCTCCCTGCTGCAGCCACCTGGAGCCCATGCTGGGCTGCCCTGTGGCTCCGCCACTGTCACTGCCACCTATAGGCTGCCCCACGGGGCAGAGGAGCTGTAGGGCAGCCTGGCGCAGGCTCTGAGCAGCTGTAGCAAGGCAGCAGCAAGGGGGAGGAGCTATTTTCTGCTGCACTGAGCAACAGTTTCTGCCCAGCTGGCACTGCTGCTGCCACTGTTAACATGAGCAGGAAAGTCTAGAGCAGGTGCAGGGCACGCTGGCTCAGGGCCGTGGCATGGGTCCCCACTGGACCACAGGGCTAGGGCCAATGGCGTTGACAGATGGAAGAAGCTGTCACCACCTGGTGTGCCTAGAAAGGTAGTCTAGCTGCAGAGCTGCCCCAGCCCCACTGTGTGCCCAGAGGGCAGTAGGACACACCACTACCTGACAGTGCCTGGGCCAGGCAGGACCGAGGGACCTGCTGTGAACTGGACAAAGCCCCTCCGGCCGGCCCTCAGGCTGTATTTTTCCCCCACCCCTGTCATAGCTTTTCTACTTGTTAAGTTTATTCTTTCCGGAACTTTTGCTTGTCCAGTCTTCATGATGTCTTGACTGCTGTGTGTATGGTTTGTACTTTTTCTGCAGTCAGAACTTGCTTACACTATTTTGTAATAGTGTAATACCACTTGTGTCATGGTATTTCCAGATCTTCCTCACTTGTTTGCACATTTCAGTAATTTCCTTTATTGTG
>NW_005842117.1:48169-52450 GCF_000455745.1 Alligator sinensis | reverse complement strand
CTACATATTTTATATTTGATCTTTTTAAAGGTTTCTATATCATCACCATCTATGGTTTTAAAGAGGAAGCATCACTACGTATGCCCCCTTCATAGAGCTACCCATTAGCTTATTAAAATCAAATTTGGCTCTAGCTATATTCATCTTTTTCTTGGGCATTAGCTTAATCATTGCCATAAATAATTACAATCATGTCTATACTTGGCATTTCTACAACATTGCTTATTTGCTTACCATGTTCACATCACCCTTTTCATTCTTGTCTCCAAGTGTCAGAATTATACGGTATTTTGGAAGCAAGTCCATTATGTTATCTAATTGTTAGATAAAATGTGTTTTCTACCTCTCTTGCTGCTTTTTACAGGTATATAATATCAAATTATATAACTGTTGTACATAATTTACTGTGGGCAGAATGAGCCTTATGACAAACTGCTGGGCATAGGTGTTCTTTGTAGGTAACAGTCCTCATCATGGGTAACCCGACTGTTCTTTGTAACAGTTCTCTTCTACACCCCACCTTTGTGCTTCTTTTTTCTATTTCATCCTTAATAAAAGAAAGCATAGCTTCTTAGTGTCTTCTTTCTTGTAGGCTTCCACTGCATCTTCTGGACAGTGGCAAAGGAAATTTGTCACTTTACCACCTTTGCTACTCGTTCAGTTTTGTTTGGAGCAAATAGTTCTGAGATTACAGAGTGTAATATGCTTAACTCTTGTTCAAAAGCCATGACCAGTTTTGTTTGCTAGGCCTGAGTCAAAATCCTTATAAATCATTTTGATCCTGTCCAGTTGATGTAACCAATGAGTTCTGGATGCCATAACTTGTTGGGTCAGTTTTTCTTATCTGGCTAATTGGAATGCCATGTCATAGCTAGCTGGACCACTAAGAAGAGTTATCAGCCTTCCTCCTTGTGCACCAAGGCCAACATGCTGGGACTGTTAAGATTTGAAATTGGAAATTTTCCCAAACAGACTGTGTGAAATACACCGGAGTTTGAAATTAGAGTTTTCCTTCTTTTAAATCTTCTCTGAAAAGGCTTAAATGAGCTCAGTTTCTTTATAATAAAATTGATGCTCTCGAGAAAGATTTGCTGCATGGCACTTGAGAACTTGCCTCAGTGCTGCTGTATCCCAGTGTAGGACCTAGAGAGATTTTATTGTCAATAACTTAGATTCTGCAGGCTAAGATATCATTTTCCTGGGTTAAAGTACCCAGATGCTGACCCCAGTTGAGCATAGATTCATAGATGCTAGGGTCGGAAGGGACCTCAATAGATCATCGAGTCCGACCCTCTGCATAGGCAGGAAAGAGGGCTGGGTTCAGATGACCCCAGCTAGATGCTTATCTAACCTCCTCTTGAAGACCCCCAGGGTAGGGGAGAGTACCACCTCCCTTGGGAGCCCGTTCCAGACCTTGGCCACTCTAACTGTGAAGAAGTTCTTCCTAATGTCTAGTCTAAATCTGCTCTCCGCTAGCTTGTGGCCATTATTTCTTGTAACCCCCGGGGGCGCCTTGGTGAATAAAACCTCACCAATTCCCATCTTTGAGTGAATGACCATACAGACAATCTGAGTCTCCAGTCTTTTTGTTTTCCTGATTTAACCAAATAAGCCTCTTAGTGTAATTCAAATTTTGACATAAACAAACAGATACATGGATTGAGCTTTTTTCTCTCTTTTCTTGGAGAGAGTCTGCTATGATGTTAGTTAGTTAGTTACATATAATAGAATGTTAAAATGATTAATTTTTGCTTACTACGCAGGAACAAGAAGCTAGGATGGAAGCTGAGCTATTGAAAGAAAATGAAGTTTGGGGAGTGAAGTGTAGGCAACATGAGGTAATATGCAGGCATGAAGTTTTCTCCAAAAGAAAGTTACTGTTGTTCATGTGAATGAAATGTTTATTCTTATCTAGAAGAACATAGTGTATCTGAATGATGTTACTGTGTGTATTAGGAAACTATCTCTGTATAGGTGTGAGGAACGGGGAATGTTAGGTTATGAAATGCCAGTCTGTATCTTCTCAAAGGTGTCAAGTCCATTTTAGATATTCAGGCTTTTCCTATTTTCTGTTGTTCAAAGGTTGGTAGCACAGGCTTAAAAGTTAGTGGTTATACCACTGAAAAGTAATTGTACTAAATATGGTAGCTCTTACTGAAGAGAAATGTTGTGTTGAGACAGGTTGCCTTAGCAGTGATGTTACTTAGAAGGTATCTAAGTACATGATGAGGTTTAGTAAAGTGAAGGAAGTGATATCCTGGGGACTAAAAAGTTCTAAAAGGAGCAGGGACTGAGCAATGTGTCCTTCCCTTGTCCACATTCGGCAGCTCAAGCCAAGTGGCATCTGCCTGCACCAAGAGCTTGGTGAGGTGGGGGAAAACATTGTCTGCCTGCCTTCACACAATGGATCCCCAACTAGAGATAGGGTATCGTGTTAAGAGAGTCATTTTGTTCTAATGATATGTAACTTCGTGTGTTTATCTTTAAATAAACTGTGATGGCATAAGAGGATTTGTGCAAAGCCTTTCTGTATTTATATGTGTGTGCACTTGTGTGTGCATGCCTTCTGACAAGTTAAACTGTAAAACAGAGAGCACACACTTTTAGTAAGATTCGGGGAGATGATTAGTTTAAGTTGTGGTGCAAGCCTGATGGGTCTTGGCTGGACTGAGTGGGGACAAGCAGTTGAACTGTGAGTAACAACTGTCTGGTTTGGGTGCTAGAAAGAAAGTACATGAAAGTGCCTGGACTGAAATTCTAGAGGGTGATGGAACTACAGAGAGTGGCCAACAGGGAACATTCATCCAGATTACATCATAGTGGTTTAGAAAAACATGAAATTTATTACTTGGAGCTCTTTGTAAGAGTTGGATCTGGCTGAGCAGGCCACTTTTTTTTTCTGCAGCTGCAAACAGCTTTCAGCTCTACACCCAAATAAAGATTTAGCCATCTTTTAAAGTAAGAGGACTCAGCTATAAGAGTAGTAGGCTAACCTACTAGGAAACAAAATAAAATCAGATTAGCAGAATGTAAAGTATAATTATTATTCAGAAAGGATAGCCACATAATTTCTTAATAATAAATCTGTGCCAATCTCTTTTTTTTTATTACACTTGGATCTCAGGTATAGTTTCAGTATATCATATTCTGAATATGCATTTCAATTGTTCTTTTGGATTAGGAATTCATCAAAAGATTACAACTGCAAATGGAAAAGGAGAAAAGTATCTTTGAAGAGCAGCAAGCAAAAGAAAGACAGCACTTAGCAAAGCAGCAGCATACAGCAGCTGTGAAAATACAAGCCAAAATGAGAGCATTTTTAGCATACAGAAAATATGCACCCATCCTAAAAGAAAGGAAAGCAGAAATTAAAAGGAGGAAGGAGCTTAAAGAAAAAATGGAGAAGGAAGTGAAAGAAAAGGAAGACAAATTACGACGGCAAATGGAGGAAAGGAAGGGGGGAAAAGAGCAGGAGAGGAAGAGACAAGAAGAAATAGAAAGACAAAACTTTATGGAACAAGAGAAGAGGCGTGAAGAATATGAAAAAAAGAAAGTAAGTCTGAAGTTTGAAAGAGAAAAACAGCTTCAATTAAGACAGCAAGAATCAACAAAATTGGAAGTGAGAATAACCAGGGACAAGATGGCTGAAAATAGAGAAAAAGATGCACACAATAGAGGAGAGGAAAAAGAGAGAGAAGATATAAAAGAAATAAGAGAAGAGGAAAAGGATCAGAAAAAACAGATACAGGAAATAGTTGAAGAGGAAGATAAAGCTACTAAAAAGATGCAAGAAGTAAATAATATGGAGATTCCGAAAGAGAGAGAACTGACATCACCGAAACCTGGGAGGAAAGAACAATCTTCTGAAACAAATATTGAAGACTTAGATGAGAATTCAGTGGTACATGTAGAAAAAAGTTACTCACAAACTATATATATTGATAAAAATATAAATGCAAATACTTTGGATTGTGATCCTGTTGACCTTTCTGATGTTAATGTAATAGGAAATAAGGAAAACAGTATACTCAGCAGTCAGTATAATGTGAAGTCTCATCCAGACACTGAGAAAATAGAACACAAAGTGCAGTCTTTTAATTTTGAAGTAATTAAAACATCAGAAGATGCAATGGGAGAAATGCAGGTGGAACTCATTGAAAATGTGGATAAAAGTGATAAGAGCACTGAGTATTCTGAGAAGTCATTAACATTTTATGATGATATTGAAAAGAAGAGACTAACATGGATGAAGACATGTAAACCGTGGTCTGAAATTTGTAG
>NW_005842117.1:9711-48138 GCF_000455745.1 Alligator sinensis | reverse complement strand
TAGGGAAAACCAGAAAAAGAAAGAAGTTAAAATAAGCCGGCCAAGAAAAAGCACAGCTAATTCAATGCCTCCATTAAGTATAGAAATGATCATTCAGAGTGGTCCTTGGAGTGCACTCCAACAGGTAACTATAATATGGTGATTCTCAGACAGTAAGAAAACTGACTGGTAATTTGAGGTGGGATTCAAAAGCTCTCATCATTAGTTTAATAAAATACGTTTTCCCATTGACTGCTGAGGGAGAGGAGGGAGAGGAGAATAGTGGTGTTAGCGAATGCTTTAGAAATCTTGCCCGGGTTCCTGATTTTATGGTTCCAGCTACTGAATTACACTAGGTTACAGGTGAAAGTACATAGATAGCTTCCTCACATTAGTTTTACCTTGTGCTTACCATGTACCAGTTTTACCAATAGCTTAATTGAAACAAGGACATTTTGTGATTGGGATAAAAACGATTCCCCCCCGCCCCCAGGATATTGTCCATTTTATGAAAATGATTCAGAATCCTTGCTTTGTAACAGTCTACTCTACTGCAAAAGAGTCACATACTATTTTTGCTGAATTTTGTTGGGTAGCAAGGCTACATGACCATTGGTAGAAATAATATATACAAATTTAATTTTTGGTATTTTTTCATATGCAGGAATATAAACAAATGCTGTAATTTGTTATTATGTTAAGAAAATTGGCTAAAATTTGATGTCTTCCATGTGTCAGGTGTCCAAGTTGTAGCTGCATTGGTCTAGAGGAAAAGGCAATCAGGGCTCGTGGTAGGGTGATACCTTTTATTAGACCAACAAGATTTTTGCAAAAACATGAAAATGTCGAATTTTAGCCAATTTTCAAAATGAAATCTTTATACTTTTCCAAGGAGAAAGCAACTTTGACCACCTGAAACCTGAGATACTGCTTCTGCCTTTGTTCAAGGTAATTTGCATAATCACAGCTCCTCACAAGATCTGAGCGACTGACTCCTTACCAGCTAAGAACTACCTGCCCAGAGGAGTTTTCATTTGTTGACTCCTCTGTGAAATCCTATGAACTTTCATTTCTACCCAGGAGAACTTTTACAATCTTTTCTCCGATCCCTGATGAAGGGTGTTTGTGTCTGAAAGCTTGCAATTAAAGAATTTTTTTTGCAAAAATCTTGATTTAATAAAAGATATCACCTCTACCACAAGCCCAGATTGTATTTTTCCAAGATACATTTCACTTCTGTTTCGAGAAGATTATTTATTCCATGTGATTTCTTAAATGAGAGAAAATCCACATTAGGATTTGTTTTGCTGCAACATTATTTCCCATATGTTCACAAGTGCTGTCACAGGTAGAGCAAAACTCACATGTAAAATGGACCTCAGAATGAGACTTGGTTCCCTTTTTGAAGTGTTACTTTTTCCTCTTCACTGACAATTATAAACCAAACGAATCATTTTCAGGCTTTTTATGTGGAGGTAGTGTTATGAATTTTTTTTTTTTGAAGGCAGTAACAGTCAATAGCTTTTTTTTTTTTTAAGTAGTAAATTAAATGTGCCTATAGTACTTTCAGAATATTGCCATATTCCTTTGATTATATAGAAATGTAAATAAAAGCTTTAATAGATTAAAATATTATGAATTCAATCATATGTATACATTTTTCACTTACTATATGTAGGTCACGACACTTACGCTTCAAGATTTGCCTGGGTGTAGCCTCTCTACGTTGTCAGAATGCACAAATCTTCAGTTATTGACCCTTAGGCGATGTGGGATAACTGCACTGGAAGGACTAAGTAACTGCAAAGACCTCAAGTATATTAATGTGGAGGTACCAAACAAATTTTAATCTATATATGGAGGTGGGGCAAAAATGCAACCTCTGCCATTTACTATTTTATGGAATTAAATACTTGTTAGTCTTTATGCACTAGGAACTTTTTACTAGTGAATGCTATATTGGCTTGTTTACTTTTCATTCCATCCAGGAAGAGCACACAGCAACTGCTGCAGCTTCCTTAGCCTGACGAAGGGTTTTTGAACCCGAAAGCTTGCTTAATAACTATTCTCCAACCATTTGGGTTGGTCTAATAAAAGATATCAAATTCACCCAAGGAACCTTGTCTGCCTATATCCTTAGACCAACACGGCTACAACCTAAACCCCTGCTATATTAACAACGCATTCCTAACACAGGCGCAGCTATATGAACGGAACTGTGCTCTGTCCAGGTCTGGTAAAACCACCATCCACAAGTGAATGAAGATACGCTTTTAAAGGCGCAGACTATTTGATATAACTACATGTATGCTAGGAACTTCTACCAGTATACCTATGTCAGTCAACGATAGTGCCTCGTAATAGACCTGAACAACATAACTGTGCTGTCCATCTGTGATGTAGACCAAATCTAAATGTATTATACATGTCAGGGGTTTCAAAAGTAGGTACCTAATGTTAAGGTCAAAAGTACATATTTAGACTCCTTAGGGTCCGCTTTTATTCCCAAATCCTAAGTGTCTGTCTTTAGCAATAGACTTAAATGACACAAGGTGATACGTGCCACTCTACTATATATACCTTAATTTGAAAATGCGGTGTTTGAAAGTTAAGTATTTACTCCCTCAATTCTGTTGTGTAGCTGTATAAAACCTATTTCTATGCTCCCTTTAGAGGGAGAGGAGATGCATGTAAACCTCTGGGGTACTCTCTCAGATTGAGAAATATAAGGCATTTCCCTTGCTCATAGGTCAAAGCATCTTTCCACCAGCATTTTGTCCAAAAAAATTCTTTTGGCTATTTTTTCTGGGCTATTTTTCCTTAACTTTCTATTTCACTATTTCTGATAGGTGTATACTCACAGGTAGCCAAAGGTCTAGCTGTCCGTATTTGCATTCAGAACCCAGCGAAGCCTTGCTGTTCTAGTTTTGTGCAAGGAACAGGACCAAACTTGACTTTTTGAGGCACGGGGTGGCACATATTGCCCCTTATGCAGCGGTCTGTACAACTGAATGAACAAAGAAAACTTTTGTCTTTATAATGTGCCTAAATTAAGGAACTTGACAGTTTATAAGAGACAGATGTGTTTACTAATTCAGTTTCAACTATTCTGATTATACCAACGTGCCACTGAGTTAATGTACCTTGACAAACAGAAGATCCATTGTCAATAACAGCCTTGAGTTTTTCTTTTTGTGTCAGACTACCATTTAAGATGTGAACTCCTCCAAATTCGGAAAGGAATTGGCAGTGTGGCTTACAGCTGAGAGAATGTTTCCATAGGCTAAGTCAGTACAATGGGAGTCAAAACCCAGTGTTCTTTTTTCAGTTTGGTACTTATTCAGAATGTAATTTGGGGATTTTTTTTAAAGTGTTCCCTAATTTTAGGTGCCCTGAGCAAAACAGTAGGAGAAGTTAGTGTATCTAGCCAAATCTGTTAGTCTTTCTCTGATTGCAGTTTATTTAGACTGTCAGAGCAAAATCATTTTCATGGGTACCTAAATGGGATTTAGGCAGAATTTAGACACCTAAACCCCAAAATATAAGCCAGATGGACACTATCTAGGTAGCAACTGGCAGCGTTTTCTGGTAATGGACCAGAGTGACCCAGCTGAGATCCAGGGGACGGCACTATGATCTGGCTGCTGCTGCCACCTTTTTTTTCTCCCTGCTGCCTGGCTCTGGTATGGCATATGTAAAAGTTTCTGGCTGCTCTGATGCTTAATTACAGTGTGGCATGGGTGAAGACCTCCAGCACTGAATGCCTCAGAAACCCCCCTGCCACCAAACACTGCTGAAGACCCTGCAGTCTGGATCCAGTGGCTCAGAGGACTGAGCCACTGGATAGATAGGCATAGATTACTGACCCCTAGTCTAGACACCTCCGCTTGGCTTGATCTTTTGATCTAAGATCAATTGTGGCATAAGCTTCATTGCAATCCAGCTCTGAGTTGGTAGGCACCTTGAGTAGCGTTCTGTTCTTTTCCGGACGGCTAGATCACTAGATTTGGCCATCTAGGAATACATACAGGTATTAGGTTGTTATAAATGACCAGTCATACAGGTGTGCAGCAGGTTTCAGTTGCCCAAAAACTGGCACGTCTGGTCTATGATAATTTGCCTCGGGTTAAACCAATTTAGATCGAGATCAGGGTAACCTGATCTACTGAACACCTGTATGTGTTTACAGGTGAAGTGCCCTGGGGCTGCACTATTCCCACTCCTCACCTGACCCTGGTTAGGCTATTTTTAGCCCTGAAACTCATGAACCTGCCACCTCCTCCAATTCCTGTCTTCCCCTCCCAGGACACTATTGTTCAAAAGGTGGGCAACACTTACAGCTCATATTCAGAAATGAAAGTTGCTGCAGACATTGTGATTCACACCAAACTTAATGCTGCTTGTGCATCCCCTCCTGAAATGGTAGAGGAGCCAACTATACAGCACTGAGTCAGGGCATAAACTCTTAGGATTGGGGAAAGATGTAGATGTGGCTCCAGTCTCAACACCTGGATGCTCTGGATTGCCTTTTGGAGGCAGCTAACTTTTTGTTGATGGTAAGGAAATCTAAAGTGCCTAATCTTACCAATTTGGATCCTCTCCTTAAAGCAAGGTGTCTAATTTTAAGCTTTTGCAAAGGCTTAAGTGGAGACACTTATGAGAATGATTTGGATCTGACTATATATGTTCACTGCCGTTTCTAAGTGTTAAGATAATTAAGTTCCAAATGATGCAGAGTATTAGCTTATTCTTACTTGTATAAGATAAATGTTTTTTTTCTGGAGGCTGGATGGCTCCTTGGAGTAAGTCTTTAGTATATGAGCAGTGCTGGTAGACAGATTTGTTTTGTTCAGGCTAAATGAGCGATCAGTTAAATATCCTCTTTTAGTAATAGCTGAAATAACAGAAGATACTGCCTGAAGCAAACTAGCACAGAAAAGCTGGACTGGGAGTATAAGAGGTTCTGCTGGGTTGTAAATGCAAATGCAGGCAGCTAGACCTTTGGTTGCCTGAGAGTATACAGCTATCAGAAACGGCAAAATAGAAAGTTAAGAAAAATAGACTAGAAAAATTGCCAAGAGAATTGTTTTTTGGACAAATGCTGGTGGAAAGATGCTTTGACCTATGGTCAAGGAAAATGCCTTACGTTTTCAATTATTAATGTGTTCATAAAAACATGACTTCAACGTCTTTGTATACAAAAAATGATTATGTTAAAGATATACCTGAGCCTGTTATTAGTTTCCTCTTCTAAAGGAAACAATTCAAAAGGTCCTGAATATTGGCTAGCTACTTGGGCTAAGATGAGTAAAGATGGTAACGTTTCCTCTATTTTTAATTAGCCATATAATATACTCCTTTCACAAAAGATATTTTTTAAATTTTATCTTTTGCATTTGTTACAGGAAAATAATATTCAAACAATAAATTGTGAGAAACTGGAAAATCTCTGCATTCTAAATCTGAATAAAAATCAGCTTTCGTCAGTTTGTGGCCTAGATGGCTGCCATAATCTCCGAAATCTTGAATTTTCCTACAATAGAATTACACGAATTGGTAAGAAAATAATACAGATTGTTTGACTCTTTTTTAATTTATATAATACTAGTGGGTGCAACTCCATGTGAAATTAAGGTGAAGCAATAAACTCCAGTGCTGTCTGAGCCAGAGTAAACTGCTCCTGGGAACAGAGTCTACATGTGCACCCAGGACAGCAGCAATTCAAGCTGGGGTAGAGTAGAACCAGGCTGGCAGGTGACATGGGGAGGGGGGTCAGCCTGAGTTCTGGGTGGCAGCGTTGAGTGACGGAGGGACTGGCTGGGGCACGAGGGTGCTGACCCTGAGGAGCTAGATTCCAGGCAAGTGTATGGCAGAAGACTAGATAAATATGGAGAATAAGGACCTTAATTCCCTGATTTAACAAGTAAATGGCAAATAGGAAATTTTAAACTTGAGAAATTTATTGTGATTTTATAGCCACCCATGCAGTTTAAATGCCATGTTAAAATGCCAGGACTTCAGATGTTTGAATGTTGATTTTACATATTAAAGTATCTGAATGTAATTAATATTACTTGAGGATACTGCCCTACAGTAATAGTGAATGTTGGTGTTTTTGGCACTTGCTGTGAAAGTAAAGTCAGTAGCCCAAGGGGGAACTGATGAAACAGATTGGTTGCAAGGAGAAATACTGGAACTTCTTTGTATCCTTGGTGCCAATAGTGCTGTATGAGATTATTTGTTTGCATTGGTTTCCTGGAGCAGAATATTTGCAAGATTAATGTGAAGGTGACATATTATTAATTGATGATCCTTAGGTATGTAGTATCTCTGTATAGAGCAAAAGCCTTCTGTAATGTCTGTTATGTACAATGAAAGCAGTGTGCAATGAGTTTGAATGGGAAAATGGATGTTCAAGAGAAAAAAACACTTGGAGTCTGCTTTTCTCTTTTCAGGAATGGCTGTGAGGAGGTTTGGTTAAACTAAGTTTATAACATAGAGTTTGTTTCATACAATAACATATTGATAGTAAGAAATCTCATAAAGATGGATTTGTGTTTTTAATATGTTAATTTGCCCCTTCTGCCTATAAATCTTGCAGAATGTTCCTTGGCAATTTGGGAAGTTGCAGTGCTGTGTTGTTGTCTTTTTTAATTTATACACAATTTATTCAATTTCAAACTGTTAGTCGATGGATTTTTTTCTTTAAAAATAAGGTTTACTTATTTTTGTGGTTGTAACAATTCAGTCTAATAATTCCTCATAGGGAACTTTGCAGGTACTATGATGTTTGTTTTCATCAAAATAAAAAATTGGCAAAAAAGGCAGTTGGTAGGAGCTGTTAGCAAAATATATGTAAAAAGTGAAGACAGAAACATGCATTCTATTCAATGATTGTATGCTCTGAATGCAGCATTCTCACTAACTGGGTGTTTAAACATTTGTATAATCCATAAATATGCCAAAGTGTATTGTTCCAGTGAACTTTACCAATTTAAATCTAAAAAATCATTATTTTAAATGAAGGCTTGTTAATAAAGAGCTTATGATGCTTCTTTTTCTATGAATCTTTCATGGGTCATGGGATATTTTTCCAGAATACTACTGATGCAAACAAGAACAAGACAGAACCATGGCTTTTATAGGTAGTTTTGGTCTTAATTTTTCTTAGAAAGTTATTAAGAATCATTTAACACAGGTATCAGCTTCTTCAAATATCTTCCTATCTCCTTTCAGGCTCCCTCTGCTCCCCTGTTCTCTTCCATTGGCCCTTGCCTCATTTACTTCCTGCTTTAAATAAAATATTACTGTAGCTGATCTGAGCAAACAATGTTATGCTTAGAGTGGGGCGCCATGGGCTAGTTGTACCATGGGCAAGTGGGGTGGTAGCTATATGCAGCTGCATTCTGTCAGAACAGCTGCACTTAGGGAAGTTTTGATCTCTGTGTTTCCTTGAGGCATACACATATTGTCACAAAACACTCTTTTGTACTCTTAGCATAATGCAAGTGATATGATGTCACCTATATGTCAGTGACCATGTGAAGTATAATTCTCATTTGTCTTTTGTACCATTAGTGCTATTTTATGCATGATGGAATCCTTATCATTATATAAAACTGAGAATACTAGTTCTTGAATTGTGAGAAAACAAATTTACCTGGCACTTGGGTTTACTGAAGATATATTTGGTTTAAACTACAGCCATTCAAGCATCTTATTTATTTTATTTTATTTTATTTTATCGGTATATTTTAATTACAGTAGCATGTACATGTCCCCAAATAGACTGAGTCCATTTTTCATGATATTGTATAAGCATAGTGAAAGAGCTCTTTGAATTTACAATCAAAAAAGCTTTCAGTTGAAATAAACAAGATGATTGAGGGGTGGGAAAGATTACAACTACATGAAGGTGAAGTAACTTTCTTGGCTCACAGAACAGAGCACTAGCAGAGCTGGAAATAATCAGGTTTCATCACTTGTCTAATACTCATGTCCAGGTTCCTTGTACATATCCGTTCATTTTCTGCCACTCTTTTAATTTAGTGCTTCTTTTTTAAGGGTGTTAGTGTTCCTACATAAAGAATAGATATAGTTAAAAATGTGAGAGGACTATTGGGAGAAGTCCTTGAAACTGTTAATTCCAGTACTATGTTTAAAGTTAATTTACACTGAGTCCACTAGATGGTGCCAGTTCCCTTTTAAACTCTTCCAGTGAATTCAGAAGTTGAGAGCCTGGGGTAGTATGTTCAAGCTGTGTTTGAAATTCTTTTAAGATAAGTGAAGGCTAGTAACTTCATATCTTAAAGCTGGGATTGGCGGTTCTAGCACAGAACATGTGGCTTAGATCTAGTTTCTTATAACTTTAATATCTGGTATTCTTTCAGGTGGATGGATTTGTTCCAGTAGGTCTGTTTCATTTCCAAGTAGCGTGCTTCAAAGTTCTGTTCTGGATGAGTTTTTAATGCAAAGCTAATAATGACATTTAATTTTTACTTTGGTTTTCCTCTTGTCTTTCCTCTTATTTGCTATTCTTTCTCCATATGCTAAGCCACCCGTGGCTGTGGCACCCCTATCTTGTTGGGATGCACAGTGCTTCCAAGGCCTAGATTGTTGGTGTGTGAGAACTGCAAGAGAGTTCTTTCCTTGCATAGATCACCCTACCCTACCCTTTTATGGGAAGACGAGAAACTTATGGGAAAATGTTGATCTTGGAGGAGTTGCCTCAACTAGTCCTGTGAAGAGAGCCAGAAAAAAGATGGTAGTATATTTTTCATGGCACCTCCCTCTTCAGAAAGGGCTGTTCATCTTCAAGGGAGACACAATGCTAGGAAAAACGGAGCAAATGGGCCCAGAGACAGTAAAGAGGCACAAGGCCTCCATTACGATGGCCTTAATCCTCTCTTGGAGCTTCTGGGATCTGTAAGGCTGTGGGAAAAGAACCCAGGTTCATTCCTCTAGCCAGTAAATGGTTCAGAGGATGGTCCCCTAAGAGGACTGGTCCCTGACACAGGTGCTTTCTCTCTGTCTGCAGGTAGTCTGCGGAAGAGAGAGGTGATATCATGATCCTTGCTGTGAATGTATTAGTGGTTAGGAGTATTTTTAAGAGCATGTTGGCTTGATACACAATGCAAATTATAATTGTTTAAAGACATATACTTTCCTTACACATTATTTTCCAACACATTTTTTTTTTTAAATGAGGCATGTCTTCATTATCATCCCAGGTGCTTAGATGATATTTTTCTAATGAATTCTCACTTCTTCAGGTCACTTAAAAAAATAACTTTAAAATGTTTTGAAGGAGTAATATTAAGCTGTTAATGTAGCTGCTGATACCTCTTTTAGAAATTATTTTAAGAGAGGGGCTAACACTTTAGAAATACCAAAGGACCCTGAATAAATATGCTAGAGCATGTTGTAGCTTCTTGATTAACAACATTGTAAGTATAATTTATTGCATAAAACATGTCCTATTACAACACTTCGCAATGAGATTTGCCCAGGGAATACTAAACTATTATTGGTTTCTTGCTTAGTTAATTGGATCAGATGTTTGTTAATAGTGCATATTGTACAAAAAGGTTGTTTTGAAAATTCTTTAAAGACATGGGAAGCACTGAACTGTTAATCAAAGTTTTCAAAAATAATTGCAGACTTTTATAGAACATGAACATTTCTCTTTGATATGTAAAAAATATTTAAACCCTGACATTTTGACAGATTCAAGTTTTATACTCAACAGAAGCTTTAAACCCATTAGGTCTTAATTCTGGCTAAATTATAATCTTTATGTATTTATTCTTTTAAAGGTGGCTTAGAGTCATTGAAAAATCTTCAGCAACTCATTGTGGATCACAATCAGATAATCAGCACAAAAGGTCTTTGCGATGCACCTACACTGATGCACATTGACTGCTCTTTTAATCATCTTACTCATCTTGCGGGCATTGAGAATTGTGCCATGCTACAAATTCTGAAGTTACAGGGCAATAACTTAAGTGAGGTAAAAATTCCACATCATTATTGTTTTTACATCATGCTTCTCTATTACTCATAAATCTAATATATATTTTTTATTTCAGAGCCACATTTTCAAAGATGTCAAGAGCTAGCTGTGATAGCTGGTCATTTCTTTACCCTATTTATGTTAATAGTCCTCCTCTTAGTAAATTAAATCCCATTCTTTCCACTATAGCAATTATTTTTCACATTGTTTTATGTTCTTATGATTTTAAAAAATTTAAAATTTAACAAAATACTATGATCATTAAGAATCAAATTATTTTTGGGCTAAAATTCTCAAAATCAGCCCCTAGATACCTACTGTATTGTTATTTAGTCACTTTTCTTAGCTAGAACACTGATATAAATCTGAGGAATACTTTGTCAAAAGCTAGCAAGTAACCTACATGAATAAAAATGAATTTACATATTTTTTTATCTCAGATGTTATGTATATACTGTGTGCCAATTATACTAAATGTTTACATATCAATATATGTATAGCAAATTTTTATATTAAAGTTAACAAACTACATTTTACCAAAACTTAGTAATTTATTCAAGAAAATTATCTGGCAAGCATTCTACTGTTATTACTGCAATCAGTTTTTATTTTCAATAAATAACTAATTTGTATTTAGTTCCCAAGGTTGGAAAATCACGTTCTGCTAAGAGAGCTGTGCTTGGATGACAATAGTATCTTAACTATGGAAGGATTTTCTTTGTGTTGGCTGCCTTTGCTTCAGTTCCTCTCTCTCTCACAAAACAGGTAAAATGGAAAGTTTTTTTTTCCCCTATTTAAGCATGTAAGTATGAATCTGAGTGCTTTACAAAGGCCATAAAGGCTAGCCCTGCTGTATCCTCTGAAAAGGTCCTACACCAGTTGATTGGTGTAGCACTTATTTAGCTAAGAAAAACATTAAAATAACCGTGGTCATATATAGAGTAAATTTAAAAGTAATAATTTTAGCAGTGATATCAATTATTTTGCTAATATTCCTTTGTTGTTTTTCTTCATATCCTATGGCTAGTTTTGCTTCTTTGCTCAGTTTAATTATCCTCCAAGTCTTTCTGGATTGCACAGTGATAGCTGGAATATTCATCAAGATACTAATTACCAGTTTACACATGCACTCTGTCAGTTTCGAAAATTACGTTTCGGGTTGTTTGCTTTCATTTTACATTGTCACCGTTCTGTTTGATTGCAGATATAAAATAAAATAAAAATGGGAAAAAAATACAAATCTCTGCAGATACTAAAACTCTAATTAAGTGTCTTATTCTTCTGTGTAAGCCAATCTGTTGTACTATGGTGAGCAAATATTTAGAATTAAAGATACACAACTTATAAAATAAGTTAGGCTCAGTTGATGTAAAGCCAAGCAATAACCTTGGTTTATAATTTTGTATATTACTAGTACAAAAATGAATACCGAGAGGAAAAAAGGCTTATGGCAAAGTGATTGTTTTAAAGATATAAGGTGATACAGTTTCTGAATGGAAAGTCTATTTTACTGAACTTTTATCATGATTTTATACATTTTATGAAGGATTTACATTAACAACCTGCCTTCCTTTTGCAAGGATTGAAGTACCAGAGATAAGCAGGTATATGTCATTTAAGACATGTGCAAAACAGATTGACCCGCAGAGAATATAGGACAGTCCTAGAGACATTAGGACATGTATCACATTCAGCAGCATTCTGTTATAGCTGGGAAATTTGTATGTTGTTTTCTGTGTCTTTTCAACCAGATGAAAGCCAAATAGGAATGATTATGGAGAAACATAAAGAAATTATGGTAAATTTAGATCCATGTAGAGTTTAATATGTCTATATCTGTTACTGACTGATGTGCAAGAAATATGTATACAATTTCACATTTGTATCTACCATTTCTAGGTATGCAATGTAAGTCAGAGTGTGCACATACCTACTTTTAATGCATTATAACAAATCCTACTTTTCAATCTTGATCACACTTCTGAGGTTTATGTAGAGGTTTTCTAACTCTAACATGAGCATTATACGTTGGACAGTGGATTTTGTTTTGTACTTTCTGACTTAATTTGGAAACTCGGATAAAAATGTAAAAGTGTATATAAATTGTCTAGATGGCATTTGCCCCTTTTTATTTCATGGATTTTATTTTTGTTTTTCCTTTGCTAGTCTTCTTCTTGTAGAACACCCAATCTGAGTTTCGTTTTTTCTTCTTTATATTTTATAAAGTTTTTCTGACTTTTTTTTTTCCTTTTCCCTCCACTATTGCTGTCACCTTTTTTCCCCATTCATCCACCCTATTGACAAAGCCATATTTTCTTGCATGTAACTTGCCTATAAATATAATATTTTTGGAAGGTCCCAAGAAAGAGAAAAAAACACTTACCTTGGAATACAGGTAAGTAACTGAGACTTGGGGTTGAGAGCTGCATGCTGGGGCTGGGAACCACATGGCAGGGCCTGTTTTGTGCATCAGCTCTGAAACCATTTGCCAAGTCTGACTCAGTGTCTAGCCCCAGAGTCAGTGCTTGGTTCCAGATTTGGTGGACTAGGTCCACTCCTGCTGCCAAATTTCCGGACCCATGGAGAACTCATTTCCTTGCATATAATGCATGCCTCTGTTTTCCCCAGCTGGTTTTGGGGGAAAAGGTGTGGAGTATATGTGATAAAATATGTTCTCACTCACATGACTCGACTCATTCCCTGCAGTGTGCCTTTTGCCTGTTCTGCTGTCATTATGTACTGCAATGGTTGTCTGGTTGAAGAGCTGCATGTTTGGAAGCAGCATTGCGTGTTAATGCACTCCCCAAGCAGATAGATGGAGGACTAGTCAGACCAGAACTGCTTCCATTTCACCTTTGTATGTATCAGTGCCTTAGCTCAAATTGTTGGGGCAAAAGGACGAGATATCATGTAATACATGTTAAAAGCCTCAAAATTCCTAGCATTTCAGTAGCCTGCTCTATTACGTTAACTTTATGTACATCATAAGCAGCTCCATATGTGTCTGCTATGGTGAAAGTAACTGGATGTTCTACATAGAATAATTGTAATGGAGAAAGCTGTTGAAAGAGAAGCTGTGTCTTTGCTTTTATCCTGCAGCTGATGCAATTTTGTAACTTAAAAAAAAAACACTGAGTGCCATTTCCTTTTTGCTAACTGCAGGAAGCCCCTTCATCAGTAAGACTGTGCATTTATACTGTCCCTAAACATGAAGCCCAGGATTTTAGAAACATCTACATAACCTAATTTATAAAAAAATGTTGATAATCTAGATATTGTTTCCCTATCATAAACCAAAAATTGCTGCTAGCACTCACTTTTCAAAGGTGAACCTCAAAGCAAAATAAAAATCTGTTTTAAATCCATGAATTAGTAACAGGGAATTGGTGTAGAGTTAAATGCATGCAAACATAAAATATCTGAAAAATAAATGCGTTTTTTTACATACCTGCATTAGCCTACTTTGTTTTGTATTCTTTTAATGCTACTGTTTATATGAGTGAAGAGCTTTGCCTGCACACTATGGACTTGAACTTCCCATTCATAAAGTTAATCGCAAAGCTTCCGTTGATCTTAGTTGAGCAGAAGCATTACTAGTGCAGAAGTGAACTGCAACGCTCTTGCTCCCAGTACTGAAGAATTTACTAGTATGTTATATATTAGTCAAGAGTGCTATAGGGTAACAGCATCGCAGACACCCAAATAGGAGAAAAATGTTCCTTGTTTTTGCTTTACATGTTTGTGATAACATTAACTGTTGAGGTGACAACAATCCTGAAAATAGCAGTCCAGTAGGAAAAGAAAAGTCCTATGCACTATTCATACCTGCGTATGTATTCTGTAAACTGTTTAGGTTCTGAAATAAAGCATTTATCAATTTAAAATAACCTATGATGCAGTATATCAAGCTGCTGTTCAGCTTTGAAATAGACAAATGATCTCTTTTGACAATTTCTGTTTAAAAAAAAGAGAGACCTGTCACATTTAAGGTATAAATATAATCTCCTGCCTGCTGAAGTTGATCATAAAAATTCCAGTGACCTCAGAAAAAACAAGATTGAATTCTTTGTGGACATTTTTGATCATGTAGACAATTAGCATATTTTTTGTACAACAGTCAAAATGGAAATGCTAAAAGATCCTCTGAAATCTTACACCTATTATTCTCTCTAACAAGCATTATTCTCTCTATTAAGCACCCATCAGAAAATGCCTCCTTTGGAGAATTTTATTACTTTTCCAGAAATATTTGGGAATTAACTTCAATATCCAGTTGTATTTAGATTAATCAGTCATAAAGGGAAGTGCTTGGATAATGCACTTTTATGAATGAGGGATGGTTTGTTTGGTTTTTGCAGTCGATTTCAGTATACTGTGGTTGCACCTATGCCATGCTTATTTCTGATTGTCTGACCTTAGGGAACCAATGTGTACTGTCTGCCAGAGAACATGGTGGGAAAATGTAGAAATATAATAAATTACTGTGTTTGTGTTTGATTATGATTATATATACATTCTCAAAATTATAAAGAAGGTGGAAAAATATAGGAACCTTACTTAAAATGATATACTAAGTTACTCTAAGTCATAGTTATGCCATCTTCCGTCCTGCTAACCTCTTATTAACATCAATGCCAGTTTCCATGTGTAAAGGAAGACAGCAGGATTTGGACCATCAAGCATAGTAATTGGTGTACATGTTCTGAAATTCAGCCTTTATTTTCTCTAGAGAATACCTACAACTGTTCCAGTCTTTTAAATCTGTTTTTCTGACTAGAAGTATATCTGGGTATCTATGTCCAGTCCAGCTTCAATATTAAATGGGAGCAGAAAAAGGAAGCTATTGCTTGCTTTTTTTGTGAATATCTTTTACTTTTGTGTCTTCTTTGTAATTTATATCTTTTTTATGCCCAGGGCTAATGTGACAAGGTCAAGTGGTATTAAGTTTTCAGTAATGTCCTTTGTCTTTCTGGTTTGAATTTTCTGAGAAAAAAAATTAAGAAAGAATGTCAGTAAAAGGAAAGCTATAGAATGACTTAACTCTGAAACTCTGGTTTAACTCTGGTAAAGCTACCAGCAGATGACTGTAGTCGAAAGATGATTGCCAATTCACCACTCTGTAGCACAACAAATACCAATGCAACAACACAGTATAAAAAGGAAATATTACATCTACTCAGCTAGAAAACAGAGCTTTTAAAATTGGATTTTATTCCATAAAACCCCATCCAACTGTTGCTGCTTCTGAAATATACATGTCTCTAGTCTGTACCACGGATTTTCTGATTCTAATATGTGCTCTTTGCCACTACCCATTACAAGTGATTATTATAAAAATATAAATAGAAGTGGATGCACTGTTTGGATGTTAATAGAAAAATCAGTTTTCTTATGATTTTAAATGATGATGTCAATGTTAATAAAAGCCTATTAATGAAGTATATTTTCCTCTTAGTTTCTAAGACTAATGTTTCATTGTTCTTTCTGACTCCATTTGAAAAAAATATGGTAATTGGATAGCAAGTTAAAGTAAGCACAGTTCTATTTTAAAATGTGGCTCTCCATAGTACAATGGTTTGCTTTTACTATGCTATATGAAACACCAGTGTTTCAGTTTCTACTTATCCATACAAAAATTTTAACTAATTTAACTGAATGTTACACTGATTTAATTAAACTAGTGCCTGTTTATGCATCAATGCTCTAATTTTGGTCTGAGAGAAGTTTATTACAATTTTGCTTAATTCATTTTTTCAGGTTTAAGCTTAAGCAAAATTAAAGTTTTTTTTAATATAGAAATAGCAGTATTTACAAACATTCCTGGCTTATAAATACTGGCTTAAAAACGATTCTTAGTTATACTGGTATAAGTTTATATTTGGATAAAACCATATCATATTGCAAAACAACTGAAGATGCTTTTAATTTTCCTAGTAAAAATGATCATTGGACATGCTTTCTAAGGTTTAGGCTTTATTCAGTGCCTTTTTAAGGCATTTGTTGGACTTTCACAAAAGCTGTCTTTACCATAACCTTCCTACTTTGGGGACCTAATAGTTTGCCACATCATTCTGGAAGGGCAGTTTTGTTCATAGAATCATAGGGCTGGAAGGGACCCTGAAGGATCATCAGGTCCAGCCCCCTGCTGACGCATGCATAAAAAGTGATCCTGTGTCAGTCCCTGAACTTGGCACATCACTGACACAGTGTCCTGTCCCAGAGAAATGACAAAGGCACCACAGACCTAGTATACCACAGTGCAGCAGCTGACGTGTCAAAGAGCATGTGGGTTCCTGCAAGAATGTTAGTGCTGTTCATGTGTTGAAGTTGAAGCATTGCAGTAAATACTGAGTGGAGAAGAAAAGAGAAGGAATTCTGTATATTTTAATTTTTTTTGTCTATTTTCCCAGAATCAGGGTCTCTTTCTAGTTGCATGCTAGTCATACTATCTCAAAAGAAGCTGATTGAAAAATTAAAAAATGGCAGAAGAGTTGAGATCATAACTACTGAGGGGGAGTGGTAGGGAAGACAGTAAAATCTACACAGCCTCAGTGCCATGTAGAAGACCAAGAAATGTTATAAAACATTGTAAGGCTAAAGGGGAAAAACTGCAGCAATTAATTCTAGCACCTTGGATAGCTAAATGAATAATTTCTGAAGTTAAAGTTCCCATAAGTGAGAATAGCTATAATGTCAATGGGAACTGTCTCAAGAGAACAACAGTAAATTACGAAGACTTTTTTTTTCCTGATTTAGTTTGACGGAACTTACACCCCTATTTTCATGCATCTCTTTGGAGAAGCTAGATATCAGCAACAACTACTTGTCAGGTAAGTTTTTAGGAACAAATTAATCCAAAATATTTTATATATTCTTTTATGAAAAACCCTAAAGAATATAGACAAACATAATAATATAAATGTCACTGAAATTGTTAAAATATAAATAAATGGTCTAAATATTACCAAAGTTTTCTCATCACTCTTATTAGTGAAGTAACTTGGGGAGCCTAAAACCTGATCTGTTCTGATTAGCACATGTTGAAGCAGACTCAGTTGGAGCACAGTAATAAGAATGCTCCAGTGTACTATAGCGTCTTGTGTATTTATGATCCCTGCTTTTCAAAATGGTGGTGGGGGCACTTTAACTAAAGCTTTAGTTAAAGGACCCCCACCACCATTTTGAAATGCAGGGCACTGAATATATGAGATGCTATGGATGTTTTAATTAGAGCGGCTCCTGCAAGACACTCTAATTTAAAACGCCCTCCCTCACCTTGGTGCATGTGCAAAAATGCCCTTGGCATCTTTCAGCAGTTTCTATGTGGTATAACTAACATCTTTCATATATAGTTCCCTTGTCCCAGGGGAAATATTGTGTATTTGGAGTAGACTGTTATTTCTCGTTTTATCTATTGATTGATTTGTTTTATTTATTTATTTTAAAGTGTACTTAGGGTAGAAAATGCTAGGCAACAGAACATGTTTGTGCTTAGATGTGCTGTGGCAGTCGGTACTAGTTGGGGTTTCCAAAGGCTGCTGACTTTATACCCTATCTATTTCTTTGCTGCCTTGCTACAGATGAAGTTGTACGTAATGGAGGTCAATTTGTTCCATAAACCAGAATGGAACATAGACTTCTACGCCAGAAGAGTTGCTAGAAGGTTTTAATTATGAATGCAGATACTTGAGGGCTTAACATCAATGAGTAACTCAGAAAAAAAATTATCATTCCATGTTTTTTTTATTGTTGCCCCACCTTTGTTTTTTCCATGTACTACTAAATATGAAAGGACTTGGCTGACTGTGTGTTTACTTCAGTGAAAGAAGAATATGCTGTGGTTGAAAAGTCCTCAAAATATTTTCCCTTCTCAGCCAACATTTCTTTTATCTTGCTTATCTTCAGTTTTCACAACTGTTCTTTTTCCACAAAAAGATCTCATACAAACACTGGGTTATCTTGATGGTAGTGAAATGGTCAGATGCACTGATGAATAATTAATTATGTCCTGCTTGCATATGTCAACTAAAGAATCAAGTGACTTATACATCAACTGCTATATTTCCTAACAGTGAAAAGCATCATATACATAACATTCCAAAAACTACTAGCAGAATTGTGTGTCATCACCTATAGTAGCAGTAGTCTGCGCTTGTACATTTCTAGATGTAATTCAATTTCTAGATGTAATCATAGATGTCACATTTAGTGTGAGAGTTCTCTTTAGGCCCAGGAAGCCTGAAAAGAAGGAATGTATCATCAGCCTATATTCTGATATTTTCCCCCCATTTCTTATTTTTTCTTTTAATAGCACACTGGTTTTTATCAAATACCCATTTATCCAGGTATTTCAGGTATTGTCAAACCTATTCATATACTTGGTTGTCTTCTGAATCTGACAATAAAAATGTTAAGAATGTACATATTTGCTAAGTTTTGTTTAACATTCTCTATGCCAGAGCTGGATGAAATGTCACAAAATTTCTCAGTCAATTTGATATTTGTTTTTTCTTTCTTAATATATTATAGACCTTAGTAGTGTTAGCACATGGTTTAATGGATGCCATGAACTAACTGAATTAACACTCAATGGAAATCCACTTCTCCAAGAAAAAAACTGGAGGTAAGAAAATCAGTTGATAATCCCTGAAGTATATTAGATTCTTTTTGAGAGGCTATCTCAACCAGAGCACTAACACAGCAAATGATGTATAAGTCATAATGTTTAAGGGCATTTATACACATACATTTGTCTGTTTCAACACTCCAGAGATCCGGTGTGTTGGAACAGACTTGATTAATCAAGTCTGCTTTGCATGCAAACTGTGGCGCCTGGTGCTGCCTCACATGCATTTGTATAAAATGCGATATGCGCATGAGCGCTGAGAAAATGGTGGCAGTGCACTTTTGAACACATTTGTGTTTTAGTTCAAAAGCATGCTGCTGCCATTGTCTCAGTGCTGACATGCATTTTGCCATTTATACAAATGTATGTGCTGCAGCACTGAGCACTTTCAGCACAATCATGTGTACAAATGCCCTTAGTTATTCAGGTAATGTCTTTACAAAAACCTGAGGATTGCAGTCAATTGCTAGGAGGATGCTGCAGCTATACATTTTAAAAATTAAATATAATTTAGTTGGTCTAATAAAAGATACCATATTTACCCACGGAACCTTGTCTGACTATATCATATCAGATAGTTTTAGAGTAAAAAAGTATCCTCAGTATACTTGATAAGATAAATGGCCAGTATTATTCAACTTGTCCACAAGGACTGAAAGTGCTGTTCTAGTGTATATTTCTTCATGAGGGGTTGGGACACCATTGCAAATGGCAATACAATATTATCTTTGAAGTTTTACTGATATATATATATATATATATTTTAAAGTTGGATATTTTCATTGTAAAACTATATCCAGTGTACTCCTTTTAGGGATTCTAACTTCACTGTATGCCTCATATTTATATATAAATAGGGAAGTCTGTGGGGAGTAAATATTAATCTTCCCTCCTAGATGTAACAAAGAAGTGTAAGTGTCTGTCTGTGTAAGACATTAGGGAGAGCAGTACAGGGCTTGCCATCTGTATTTTTTCTTATATGGTACATCTTGCATTGATTACTAACCTCAGAATTAGGGCTGACTTCCAGTTTACTACTCTGTGGCTAATTTGGTATTCTCCCTGTTTTGTGGACAATATACTACTGAACACTTGAATAATTGTAAAGGTAGGACTCAACTAAGCCCTCGAAAGAAAGCCCCTAGAAAACTCTCTCAAGGCGCAGACAGAAGTGAGTTTTTGCCCGATCTGGCCCCAGAAAGCACTCTAGTCATGACCAAACAGAAGCGCACAGCTGCATAACACTAGTGCTGGAGGGTGGCATGGGTGGATTGGACCCCCCATCCCAATCCAGTCCACCCACCCACCCCATCCTCCAGTGCCTGCTGGGGAACCCCCAGAATGAGATCCCACTGCTCCCTTTCCCCCCCTCCCATTCTGAAAACAGTGCCAAGGCTGGAAGGGGGAAGGGGCATTGGCAGGGGAGAGTTGCTGCAGGCTTGCAGCTGCTCTAAACAGCAGCTGGCTTCCCCAACCTCTGGGACCCAACAGCAGACTTCTGTTGTAACTCATTGTAACTCAAGAGTGCTTCCTGTGAAACACCAGGAGTTACAATGGGGAGCTGCTCTTCTGTTTGCACCTTCAGTGAGCAATGGTTAAACACATGCAAATTCAGACTACTGTCTACTTTGTAAACTGTTGTTACCATCCTCTCATCCTGCTTACCTCTTCATCCTCCTATCATGCTTCTAATGAGTTTAGATTCTGTTCTCTTTCTGTTCAGTGTTTGTTACACACAGTATGGTGAGGCATTGATTCTGCCTAATGTGCCTGCATGACAAAGCTCCTCCTCCACCTCCCATTACACATGCAGTTGTATGGCTAGGATAACCCAGTTGCACTGCCTAGCAAAACCAGCTAAAAGTTTGGGAGAAGCTAAGGGAGTTGGCTTTTCTAGCAATTAAAGGTTCAGCCGCTTAGTTGGACAGAACAAGGAAAATTCCCAATTAGCTTCTTAGCAAGAAAAGTCTATGTAGTTAGGAATATCCCATTTAATAGGAAGCCTTTTTTTAGTTCTATGTCCCCAAAAATTTCTGAAGCTACAAGCATCAGATGATGATAAAAAACAGTTTTTGCCACCTTCATCTGAGTAACTGTCAGCTACAAGCTGGAACTAGCTGCTAGATATAAGAGCTAGTCATAGTAGTTTGTCTGAACCATGGAAGTCCTCAGATTCTGCTATTTATTGGGGGTGCCTGACTTTCACTTTCAATTCCTGATCTTTTCTTTGGGCCACAGATCAAGGGAAGTGCATCAGTTCAGCAATGCAAGATTGTGTTTGCCTCCAAAGAGTGACCGCCAGCGATTGTGGTGGAACTTAATAATAAGAAGCTATCTTTCCATAGTTTGACTTAAAGTTCACATCTCTCACCCGCAGCTCTTCTCGGGTTTAGCTACACCCTTCAAAAAATTGATAAGGACACTTCTCTGTGCTTAAGCAAGGGCCACCAAATTTGGCTTAATATGTTTGAGTTTTTAGTAAAAGTCCGCATCTTTTCATTTGTTGCTGGAGTGTGGTAGTGTAGTCACCTCAAGCTTATTCTCTTCTGTAATTAACATTTTTCTCCACCTCCAAATAAAATTAAAGAACATGTCTTTAAATGTTTTATAGTTTCATAAAGTTTAACGTATAAACTAAGACCTTTTAGTACAGTTCTTATTAGTTCATTCACAAAACAAGAGAGTGCATTGAGCTCTTCTGGCACAGACATTTGTCACTCAGATAGACATTTTTCAGAATACCTATTACTTTATTTCTGTTCTCCTTTGGAAATAGTGTACACATTTAAATTGGCAGGTTTACTATGTTCCATCTGTTTGAATGATTGAAATACCTGTCTAACCGCCAAAAGAACACGTCTTTGATATTTCCAGTAAGTGATTGCTGTGAAACACTTTAGAAAGTAGTTTTTCATTTGTATGAATTCTGTTTTCTAAGTACTTGATTACTTATTTTTGCAAAAGAAATGAACTCCCAAATACAAATGTATATGAAACTTTGCCTATATGCTTGTCTGTATTTTTAATACTGATAAATTGTATGGTATAGTCATGGCTCTATTATAGCTTTCTCCTTCAGCTATGCTGTGTCTCTGTGTCGGTCTGTTAAACGTAAATACGTTTTTGAGCATGGGACTATATTTAAGATTATTTTGTTCACATATGTAAAGTGCTTTCAGTTCTTTCTATAGAAAGAAATATTTGACTTGTGTTGCTCAAATTTTAAGTATGGGCTTAAGCTAATAAGACTTAAGCCTGTATTTAAATACAGTTCAAGAGACTTTCTCCTGTATTGGGACATTTGTTATTCTTATTAAATTTAGTTTAAAAGATTCCAATGAAAGTGACATTTCAAGACCAATTAGCAGGTATTTTCATTCAATAATTTCCCATCTATCAGTAGTGCTGCTAATGTTTTGATTGTTTAAGATCTGTTCTCTCCTGTTTAGAAACAGTTCTCACACTTTTGTGAAAACTGTTCTAAGTTCACATAGAATTTAAAAAAAACCAAGCAATATGCTGTTGTGAGAGGGTGCTTAGTGCACCTGTCACTTTAAGAGAAGAGAAGGCTCGAGAAACAGCTCAAGCAGCAATCAGGGAAGACACCTGAATGGAAGGGGGCTGGGCTTGGAGTATATATAAGCCCAGGGCCTGAGGTAGGCAGACAGCCTGGCCCTGGAGGCTGATGTGAGAAGAGCTCCTGAGCAGGCTACAGAGAGAGCCTTTTGATAGAGACCTAGAATGCCTGGGGGCTGAGGTAATGCTAGTAATTTAGGGTGGAACTAAGGGGAGGTAGAGGTCCCAGAGGCCTAAGAGTAGGGCCAGAGGCCTAGGAGTAAGTCTAGTCCAGAAATAGGGAAGAGAAAAGACAGACAGATGCTTGGGAGTAGGGAAGAGGGAGAGGGCTCCAGGGCCCAGAGAGGAGCCAAGATGGGTGTGTCTAGAGAGCCTGGAGCCAAGATGGGGACAGAGAACCCATGGCCCAGGGATGGGCTGAGAGTGAGTGAGGTGGATCAGAGCAAAGGGCCCACTAGTCTGATTCATAACGATTGATTGGTAACCTCTGCAAGGCTTGGGCATGGGTAAAAGGGGAGATGAGGAGGCCATGAGGGTATCCTTAAAGTGATAGGCAGACAAGCTTATTTGGGTGAATCTGGTATCTTTTATTAGACCAACTTAAATAGTTGGAAAACAATTTTTAAGCAAGATTTTGGGTTCAAAAACCCTTCATCAGGCTGAGGAAGTTTCAGCAGTTGGTGTGTGCTCTTCCTGGATGGAATATCCTTAAAGTGATAAGTGTTTAGAACCATGAAATTGTCCTTATGGTGATAAGTGAGTGGATGAGATCTGGCTTATGGGCCTGTGGGGCGGCTTCCCATTCCTAAATACATGTTAACCTTAAGGCATGGCAGGTGAGCAGAGGGGGGAGGATGCTTAGAAGTCAGGGTAAAACAGGGTCCGAGTAGCCACAAGGGGACATCACTGTCATCCCTGGGACCAGCCTTTTGTTACGCAGTACACAAGATTCCATGTTCCTGTCATCTATTGAATGACAGGAACATGGCTCTTCTGTATAACCTTTTTACCACCAATTTTCCCAGGCACCTTCTTCCCTAATTGTGACTTCATCACTTCAGTCTACCAGATTCCTTTATGACCTCTTCTTATGCATGTAGGTCCTCTCAAATCCATTAGACACATGCATCCTTGTCATGACCCACCTTATCTTGAACATCAGATCACTCTGTCTTACCAACGTAACTACTCATTCAGTCTTGTTGTCAGTCTGCACTACTTTTGACTTCTCATTTTTTTACATTTGCTCTCACTGATCAGAATTGCGCCTCAACATGATCTTAGGTCCATGTGTAGCCATGATGACACTTGCTGTCCCTCCTCCTGTGTTTTCTGTACTCTCTCTTTCCTTTTGTTGTAGTTTACTCCTTCATTACTTTTCTACCTCTACCCATTATATAAAATTCCATAATGCATTCAACTTCTTTTTTTCAAGGCAATCAGAATTAAATGTATACTTTAATCTCCATTCTTATACTTTTTAAATAATATATCACAGGGCCAGATCCTGGTTCTCTGCTTCATATCAACACAGACAGAGAGTTAATATACCCATTCTCCATATAGCGACTAATTCTTGGCTGATACAGACCTGTTTTAGTCATTTCTATAAGTAGGGACCACCAGAATTTGTGCCAGGACTGTGCTGCGTGGCTGCTCCTTTAATCTTGCAGTTTCCCCTGCAGGCCCCCCCTCCACACACATATTGATTGGCGGAGGGGCCCCGCCGCTCACCATTTGCCCCGATCGACAGGGAGGCAAAAACTGTGGTTTTAAATATGCCGTGGTTTTTGCCTCCCGCTGCTGATTGACAGAGAGGCCCCAGTGATCCCACCACTTGCAGCTGACCGGATGGGAGGCAAAAACAGCAGCATATTTAAAGCTGCGGTTTTTGCCTTCCGGCCATCAGTAGCAAGTAGCGAGCAATGGGGCTGATGGGGCTACTCCGCTAATCAGTGGTGGGGAGAGGTGTATGGCTGAAACTGCAAGATTAAAGGAGCCACCACACAGTGCACGTCTGGCGTGAATTCCAGTGGTCTCTACCTCTTTGGGTTGTTTTCAGGAGAATGTGGGCATGGCTGTTAGCCTATAGGTTTCAAGTAGTAGAATGGTTGTTGGTGTTTCAGAAATCATTGGCAGGCCTTTCTGTGAAACCATAAATTGAAATTTCTCATAATTTGCTTCCTTCTTTAATATCCTCTGGGCCAATCTTTGAACTTTCAGAAATACGTAGCTATTAATGTACATATGATCCTCTACTTTTATGGCTCAGGAGCCGTAGTAAGTACAATACAGTGTAACTCTGTATAGTGGCCTTGACTTTAATTGTTCCTGGGCCTCAGTACTTACATAGGTTCACTAGTTAACCACTATATTTACCCTGCAATATTACCATGACCTTTTCTTTGCCCAATTGTTTCACTTAAAATGCATGAAAAATTCAGATTCCTCCTTCAGCTTCCTCTTGTCCTCTATTTTTGAGTAAGAGGAAAATATTGACATGATTTTCTCCATTATATCTTTGTGCACATTTTTGATTAGTATTAAGTGAAAAAACAGAGGTTCAAAATTTTGGAATTTCAGGTATTTCAGTAGTAGGAGAGACATCTGTAAATAAACACTTATTCATGTTGTGATTAGTGAATGCAAGTATTGTTGAATATTATGCAAAATGCAATAACACATAAGTGTACATATATACATTTTTAATTTCTGATATTTCATAGGACCAGTTGCAGGTTTGGACACAACTCAGGCAAACAAAACAAAAAATAATAAGCTGTTGAATTCCAGTTAGCTTTAAAAACTGATACTGTAAATTCCCTTTAGATCAGTTGACCCAATAGACATTTTGTGATTAGACAGGAGATTCATTTATCTAAAGGATTTAAAATGTGGGGTAGTATAAAATATGGATTTGTTGAATACAGCATTGACTACAACTTCAGCCAATATGTTCCAATGAACTTTGCATAACCCCTTGATACCAACAAAGGAATTAGTTGTAAAATTTCCCAATCGGTTTCCTACTTTCATGTCCAGCCAGCGATAACACCGACAAAACTGAAGAACTAAGAAATAGCTTTAAAAAAATTAAACCTGGGATCAGTCTGAGCACTCCTGAGGGAATGTGTTTCACTGCCGTAATGATTAATAGAGCCTCTTAAGTGACACAATATTCACCAGGAAGTTTTCACTAAATGAAATATTGACTCAGCCCTTCACCAAGAGAAGCCCAGCTGGAAAAACTAGGGTTGAGATCCCAAAGCTCTAAGATACACTACTTCCAGCATTAATCAACTTGATATGGCACTTTTTTAATGTATCATTATTCAGCACTGGTTCTGGTAATTCTTCACTACATCTTCAAGGCCAGTCTATCTAAAACCATCATTGTATTTCATGTCTGTTTCAGACCAGTTTTATATTTGCAGAAGATGAGAGAACTCTTTATAACTGTATCAAGTAGTGATGATGTTGAAAAAATTTAACAAATCTGTGTTTTGAAATGTATCTCAGTAATAGGAAGCTTGTCTGATCTGAAACTTGGTACAGTGATGCTATTTTTGTAAATCTGAGCATTCTCTTACTATCCTGTTTTTAAAGAATTATATAATATACTTTTAACAAGTGGCAGGTGCTCGGATACAGAGTTACGCCTGTTTTGATCTATGTTGTGTAAGTCTAAGCAATGGAAATATTGATTTAGAATGCAGACATACACTGATTATACTCTATGTAGCATATAAATGGAGTGAACACATGATGCCCAGTCTTACCCAGTGTAAATTACTTCACTCTGCAGTAAAGTTCCCTCTTAGACCGTGGGGAGTAACTATATATAAGTGTGCAGATTATCCCTTCCATGCAAAGAGATCGGTAAGGAAATGTTAGCCTTAATACCTCTTTAACAAGAATGACCTCCTTTTCTTAACGGCTGACTTTATTCTACAAAGGGCATTACTAATCCTATAGTCTCTTAAGTCAAATGTTTTACTCTTTTTAATATTTATATTAAATAGATCTTTTAGAAAGGTAAACTAAAATAAGCAAACGTCAATAGCTACCTAAAATCTTGGTAGAAGGGAGAAGGTAAAAATGGTGTGAATGAAATCCAGTTCTGTTTTATTGATGCTAATGGGAGTTCTGAGTATATGTGAAAGAAAAACTTGATCCCAGTGATTACAACAGGCAAGATCAGTACATAAATTCTCATAAAACAAAGGAGCAAATGGCACTAGGATTTATCTTACAAATGAAGGAGGTCAATTGTCATTTTCATTTTATAATCTGAGTTACATTTGAGACTCTCATCAAATGTGTAAGTTAAATATGGGCAGTTTTAATTTCATACTAAATGGTCATAATTAGGGCCCAGCTTGCTAATATTATGGTCTGATTATGGCAGAGGCCGCCATTTTTGCCCCTCCCTCCCCCATTCCTCCGATTGGCTGAGGGGACAGGTTTAGGGCCGGGTTTAATTGCAACAGCAGAAGCCTTGCTCCCACTAATTACAACAGCAGAAGCCTAGGTCCCACCAAGGCTTGCTTGATGGTTGCTGAAAAGCCCACATCCAACCCATGCCCCTCCCCACTTCACTGGGCTGAGATGTTCTTGGCTTGCCTTTATTTCTTCTTATTGAAGAAAGAGAGCAGCATGATTGGAGCAGGGAAGCAGGCAGGCAAGAGGCTTTTTTCTGGGCTTGGAAGCTGCTGGTTCTGGGTAGGGGGGGGCTGTTTTTTTCCTGGGGTTGGTACTGAGTAGGGGAGGGCTGTTTGCTTCTCTGTGCGTTTGTTCTCTTCCCCACCTCTAACCCCAGTGCCACAGTTTTCCTGCCCAGAGAAGCAAACAGGTCCTCCCCTACCTAGTGCCAGGGCTGTTTAAAAACTTTTAGCTTGTAAAATAAGAATGGGAAATATGAAATGCTTATTTTGTATTTTATATAAATGTTTCATGTGTATCAAACTTTTTTTAAAAGTTATATATGCAAAACTCAATCTCTTCATAAATTGTGCTGATAAGATAGCTAAAGCATGTATTCTAAAATACAGTGTGTTGGGGGGCTTTTAATTAACTTTTTCTGTAAAGCTAATGATGACTTGTCCTTTTCTCTTTTAAAAGGTGTTCCATACTTAAAATACTTCCTAATTTGCGATTTCTTAATGGTGAAACCCTAAATTCTGATATGCAGCTCACAACTGAAAGAATTAAGGAGTCAAAATCACAAAGTTTTCTGGCATTTTGTCAAGCCCAGATTCAAGAAATTGGTGTATTAAAAAAGAAGTCCACTGCATTAGGGTATGTATTTACAAGCTGTTTATAGTAATAATATAAAGAAAAGCTATGTGTTATGATAAAAAGCTATATTATGAATACTATTCAAAACATTTATCTTGAAGCAAAGCATTATTCCTGTGCTTGTTAAGAGTATCCAAATTTACAGACTTCTACTGAGTTTTTCTACAGGAATATTGTTGTTAACTCTTCACAAATGTTGGGTAGAAAACTTGGAAATGGCCTTTGTTGATTCAGTTCATTCTCATTTTTTTTATATCATCAGGGTATTGTAGAAACGTATTCTTTCTGCTTTCTGACTTTCACTGGAGAACCTTTGCCATTTTGAATATGTCTTCCCATTTTCCTTCTGCTTGGTTGATATATCTTGGTGGATCCAGGATTATAAAGCATGGGGGCGGTGGCAGAAGTAGTAGCTGCTGCTGCATAGGTGGCTCAAACCTCTACCCCTCAATTCCCAACCTTCCCCCTTCTTTAAGTCCCTGAATCTCACTGCTGCTCACAAGGAATTGGTGGGGAATGTAGTAGTGGACGGCAACTTGGGCAGCAGTGACCACAAGATGATTGCGTTTAGGATCCCGAGAAAAGGAATAATGGAGAGCAACAGAGTAAGGACCCCGGACTTCAGAAACAGACTTTGACTCACTCAGGGAACTCATGGGAGAGAGAGTCCAGGAGAGATGGCTGTACTTGAAGCCTTACTGAGAGTACAGAAACAATCCCAATGCACAGGAAACTAGCAAGTATGGCAGAAGACCAGCTTGGCTTAGCAGGGAAATCTTTAGTAAACTAAATCACAAAAAGGAAGCTTATAAGAAGTGGAAACCTGGACATATAACTAGGGAAGAGTATAAAACCATTGTTCAGGCATGCATGGATGAAGTTAGGAAGGCCAAAGCACATTAAGAGTTGCAGCTAGCAAAGAATGTGAAGGGTAACAAGAAGGGTTTCCACAAGTATGTTGGTAGCAAGGAGGATCACAAAACTGTGGGTCCCTTACTGAATGGGGGAGGCAACCTTGTGGCAGAGGATGCAGGAAAGGCTGAAGTACTCAAAGCCTTTTTTGCCTCAGTCTTCAAAGGCAAGGTCAGCTCCCAGACTACTGCACCAGGCAGCACAGTTTGGGGTGGCGGTGAGCAGCCCTCAGTGATGAAAGAACAGGTTAGGGACTACTTAGAAAAGCTGGGTGTGTAGAAGTCCATGGGGCCAGATGGGATGTACCTAAGGGTGCTGACGGAGTTGGGTGATGTGATTGCAGAGCCATTGGCCATCATCTTTGAAAAATCATGCCAATAAGGTGTCCCTGATGATTGGAAAAGGGCAAACATAATACCTATATTTAAGAAAGGGGAAAAGGAGGATCCAGGGAACTACAGACCAGTCAGCCTCACCACAGTCCCTGGACAAAATCATAGAGCAGATCCTCAAGGAATCCATTTCTAAGCACTTGGAGGAGAAAAAGGTGATTAGGAACAGTCATCATGGATTCACCAGGGGTAAGTCAAGCCTGACCAACCTGATTGTCTTCTATGATGAGATGACTGGCTCTATAGATGCAGGGAAACCAGTGGATGTGGTATACTGTGATTTTAGCAAGACTTTTAATACAGTTTCCCACAACATTATTGCAGGCAAGCTAAGGAAGTATGGGCTGGATGAATGGACTGTAAGGTGGGCAGAAAACTGGCTGGAGCATCAGGCTCAGAGAGTAGTAATCAATGGGTCAATGTCTAGTTGGCAGCCGGTATCAAGTGGAGTGCCCTAGAGATCAGTCCTGGGGCGTGTTTTGTTCAGTGTCTTCATCAACGACTTGGAAGATGGCATAGAGTGCGCTGTCAACAAGTTTGCAGATGACACCAAGCTGCTGGGAGTAGTAGATATGCTGGAGGGTAGGGTTAGGATTCAGAGTGACCTAGACAAATTGGAGGATTGGGCTGAAGGGCAGCTCATGAAGTTCAACAAGAACAAGCCCACCTAGGGCAAAATGCCATGTCCCAGAGCATGCGTGCATGGACATTTCCCAGGAATAAGCAGCAGAGGCACATACTGTGTCATATTGTGCTACTGCTGCTTGTCTCCAGGGAAATGCATGCTCCTGCTCATGGCGACATGCCCAATGTGTGCAACTGCAGGAGGAACCAGTCTGAAGAGCTATACTGACTGTCAATTTGGCCTACAACTCCCAGAAAACCCAAGGAGCTGGGGGGCAAGGAAAATAGAAAGAAGACATTTCAGGCTGAAGCAAGGGGAAGAGAGAACATTACGCACATGGAACCTGGTCAGGTCTATACAGAGGAGTGCACAGTAGAGCTGCAGACCTCACTGGCTCCGTCAGCCAGGACTGTGGCCTGAAGGTGGATTCAGACTTGGGGGCAGTTGCAGGAGCTGTTTGAGCTCTCTAGGAACTAAAGGCTTGTTTGGGGACAGGAGGCACTACTTCACTGTCAGGGTGGCTAGGAGCTGTAACCAACTTCCAAGGGAAGTGGTGCTTGCCCCTACCCTGGGGGTCTTCCAAAGGAGGGTAGACAGCCACCTAGCTGGGGTTATTTAACTAGATGGGGTTGGACTAGATGATCTGCTCAGGTCTCTTCCGACCCTACCAACTATGAAGTGCAAAGCCCTGCACTTAGGATGGAAAAATCCCATGCACTGGTACAGGCTGGGAGCTGACTGGCTGGTCAGCAGCTCTGCATAAAGGACCTAGGGGTTACAGTGGAAAATAAGCTGAATATGAGCCAGCAGTGTGCCCTTCTTGCCAAGAAGGCTAACAGCATACTGGGCTACATTGCTAAGTGTGTTGCCAGTAGGACAAGAGAAGTGATTATTCCCCTGTATTCAGCACTGGTGAGGCTACATTTACAGTACTGTGTTCAGTTTTGGGCCCTCCATTACAGAAACGATATGGACAAATTGGAGAGAGTCCAGCAGAAGGCAACAAAAATGGTGAGGGGGCTGGGGGACACGTCTTATGAGGGAAAACTGAGGGAACTGGGCTTATTTAGTCTAGAAAAAAGGAGACTGAGGGGACTTAATAGCAGCCTTCAACTACCTAAAGTGGGGTTCAAAAGAGGATGGAGCTAGACTGTTCTCAGTGGTGGCAGATGACAGAACAAGGAGCAATGATTGCAAGTTTCAGCAAGGGAAACTTAGTTATTTGGAAAAATTTTCTCATTAGGAGGATAGTAAAACACTGGAACAGGTTACCCAGAGAGATGGTGGAAACTCCATCCTTGGAGCTTTTCAAAACCCAGCTAGACAAAGCTTTGGCTGAGATGATCTAATTAGGAACAGTCATGCTTTGAGCAGGGGGTTGGAGTAGATGATCTCCTGAGGTCCCTCCCAACCCTAACTTTCTATGAATCAAGTAAGAATCTCCCTCCCCATCCCCTGCTCCTGGTGCCCCCTCTCCTTTTCTGAGTTCAGTGGCACCTCCCCTCTCCTCTTGGGAGCTGGACTCAGCTGGGTACAGTGGCAGTGGTGGGCAGGTTCTCCCCTCTGAACCTGTTCCCGGGGTCATGGAGAACACCCAGGCGGACAAGGCAGAGACAGAGAATCTTCCCACTGCTGTTCCTGGCCAAGCCCAGATCCTAATGCAATGTGACTGGAGCAGGGTAGGAGTGGCCCTGGAGATTCCCCTGCCTCTTGGCCAGCTCAGGGTAGCAGCACATGAGAGGAATGGGAGGGGAAGTGCTGCTTAGCACAGAGAGAAGGGTGGGGGTGTTAAGCAAGCTGAGGATTCTTATCTGCTGCTCCCTCATTGTGGCCATTTCAGCCCCTCTAGATCTGCCCCTGCTTGTTGGTATATACTGAAGGAGCATTTATCCTTCTACATTTTAAATGATGTGTACATATGATATCGTCTTGACAAAGGGATTACCATTTTTACTCTAATAAGATGAGGTTCCCTTCTCCTCCCATCAGCATGGGGAAAGAAGCTTCTCATCTTGCATTCACATACAAGGAAACATCATTAAATACGTTGTCATTAAACTACTTCCAGAAGCAGCATGTTCTCAGTAATAAAAGTAACTATGAAGTTGATTAAATGCAGCCAACATTGAGCATGACTATAAAACACATGGTCCATATTGGGCAAACATAATGATGGGAATCTACCACAAGATAAGTTAGCAAATCTGAATAAGATGCATGGTAGTGCCTGTCGCACTCATTCTCCCTTAGTGCTGACTCTTTTTCAAGTCATAGTGAGCAGAGCCCCCACAACATTAAATAATTTTCGACTTCATCTTCAGTCCCACAGCGGAACTATACCTTTCTTTTTCATTTCCAATGATTCCCAGGGCCAGAGTAACCCTTTAGTGGGCCCTAGGCAAACAAACTCATGGGCTCCAGGCCAGTTGAGACCCCACCCCTCTACCCCAACCCCGGTGCTGCTGCTCACAGGGCTCAGAGCTGCAGCTAGGCAGCATCTGCTGTGGCAGCAAGGCCAGGGGAGGGAAAGGGAATGGAATATAGGCAGATGGGGCCATTCACACCGCCACCGCAGAGGGAAGGACTGGTCCCCCCTTGGATCCCTCCCAAGGCCCTAGGCATGTGCCTAGTTTGCCTATACATTAATCCAGCCCTGATGATTCCTGTTTCTTCACCAATCATAACTGACTGGCGAATGTCAAACAACAGAGCCCCAAACCATTCATCCAGAATCCTTCTGTTACCCCTTTTCTCAGCCTGTCACTTAGGATTAGTATGGCCCTACCCTCCATGAGGTTGAGCTGGACCAGGTTGCATCTCATCTGCATATTATTTTTTGAAGGATCCCAGGACTTGTGACAAGAACACCTGGTTCCAATCATGAATGGGGCCTAATTAGCATATGGATCCTTTGTGGGTGGATATCTGGAGCTCACACACATACTGATCAGTGCTGAGATGTGGGGTCATCATGGCTTGAAACACTGTTGACTCTGTTGGGGCCCAGCCCAATGAACTAATGGGAAATCGTAAGCCTTTTGGCTTTGGACCAGTATCATGGATAGATTGTACTATATGTAAGTAGGTACCAAACTGCTGCTGAAAAGTGTTTATGGAGTATCTGTGCTACAAGTTGCAGCAGTCGCAAAAACAAGATAAAATGCATCAATTCTGGTTGAACTAAGTCTGTGGGTACCCATGGTAATTTACCCATATGCAAATTACTATAGGCATGTTTATTTCAAAGTCAGGGTTTTCAAATTTGCCCCTCACTTCCATATTCCCAGGGAGAGCAAAGACTGACAGTAAGGAGGTGGGGGAAGAAGTTGGGGGGACAGAGCATGGGGGGCCACCTAACCCCCTAGATTTATTTTCCCTGCTGTAGCAGTGGAAGGGGGGACAAATTCAAGACAGACTAATAATTAGATTTGAAACACCTGGAAAATTATAACAAATTTATAACAAATTGGTGTGGTCATCTTATATTCAGGGTCATTTTATATTCTGTAAAAATGGTATATTTGCAAGAGTCCATTTTGCTCTACATTAACTTTAATGAAATTTTATTTTTATCATGTATGCTGATAAGACTTAGATAAGGTCCACCCAATTTAGTCTCTCTGGCAATTTTTTGGCTTTTGTATCAGACTGCCTGATCACAGACTGCCTGAGACTGCCTATCAGTCTCCCTGGTCACTTTTCAAGGCTTCTAGTATTCAAATACCTTTTCTCTTGTCTAGAACATGTTCACACTGAATGCCCCTATGACAACATACTTTAAGATTTAATGCTTTTGTATCTGGCCATGTTGTAGCTGTGATTTTTGGGGGTGGGTTCATATGCAGATAGAGGGTGGTGCTCCTTCATCAGTTGATCAATTGTAGCAGTGTATCCTTGCTAGAAATGCTTCATAATATTCATTCTTATGGAGCAGAGAATGTCATAGTGTGCCAGAATTTGCACACATTATAATTGATATTTTGTATGTAAAAAAATTACTTACCTCTCACAGTATGGTAAATCTGAAACAAAATACAGAGCTGAGAAGAATGCATTGCATTCAAAAGCTTCAGTCTATCCCAAGCATGCAGCTGGACCAATAAAAGATCTTTCATAAGAAAAAAAAAATGCTTTGTGCATATTTTCTGGAACCATCATGGCCACAACATCACTCCAAAACTAATTTTCTGTAAAGTTGTGTTTATAGTTCAGAAAAAAAAATACTGATTAGAAACAATTATGGCTGTTGCAGTCCTCAGTAAGGATTGAAAACAGTAGTTGCTGATGTGTGGGGAAAATGCTATCCATAAAGAAGTAATATATTTTTAAAAGAATAGAAATGCTTGAGAAGACTAAAGTATTCTCTTATTGAAGTTTGTTCCACAGTTTATCTATTTATTATTAGAAATTTTGAAGGTTTTTGTGGGGAGGAAAGAACCTTAATCTTTCATAACTAGTAATTGAGAAAGTTGAAATAATTTATGTAAAATTGGGCTTACAAAATGTTTGCTTGGCTTAAAACCTTGTATGCTATATTTTGGCTCAGAACACATTTTATGGATGATTTAAGAACCATTGAAAAGTGCCGTTCATAAAAGGAACCCTAAACAATATGTACCTACATAAGCTTAAACAGCACAGCTATTATATCTACATACTGCATTACTTTCTCCAAATTGACTGACTTAATGTGACGTTGCTTAAGAACAGGCCAAAAAAAAAGAGCAAGCTTCTTGTCTGTTTCACATCTCACTAAGTTATGAGCCCCTGTAGGTACGACCTCAACTATGTAAGCTGCCAAAAGTAATCACCACTTGGGTCCCTAATTCATGTTTCATATGCCACTACTGCCCGATTAAAATCGTCTGTACTATTTCTGCTTTCAAATTCATTGTTGTTACCATGTTTAAGAATTATTATTCTTTAATTCTATTTTAATAAATGCCTCCTGTCACAGAATCTTTTGACACTTGGTAGCAAGTAGCCAAAAAAAAAACCAACCCCAAAATAAAACACGCACTTTAGTTGCCATACTTTGTTTTCAGCAAACAGATATGCAGATGCTGGACAGTAACAGACCCTAACGGAAATTGAAAACCTTATAAATACTAACTATTTAAAATAGTGAAAATGACAAGAAGGCTTATAAGTGGATATTTGACAAAAGAAGTAGAAACAGTAAATTCTTTCATGTATTTATAAGGGACATTTGTAAACTGCAGTTGACTTGTAATAATGATACTTATACTTTTCCCCAACGAGGAATTAAATCTTACCATACAATTCCAAGCAGAAGCTTAGATAAAATTTGACTGAATATTCCATTTATCATAACTCTCACATTCCTTTTAAAAATAACATAGTATGATCATTCATATTAAAGCACCAAGAGGTTCGTTTTGTTTTTTAAAATCTTAGTGTGTGTGTGCTGTGTTTTAACTAGGACATAGAAGTTTAGGGCCCAAATGTTATTTACGATATGGCTATAAACAGCCAGCAGAGAATCCCCATTGCTGAGGGGAACTCTCTACTAGTATACACCTGGCAGAACTGGCTTCTTTGTCAGAAGGTTTCCTAGCTCCTTAGATAGAGGTCATCCCAGGAGGAGGGGAGAACAAGTTGAGTTCTGCTTTTGTCTTCCAGCACTGTAGCACCAAAATTGACCTTTCAACAAACAATGTGCATATATGTGCAGTGTAATTGTGAGCAAGCTCCTCTGTCTACAGTAGCTGACCATTATATGCAAAGACTAGAGAAAAAAAGCCAACCTATCAGTATAGCAAAGCAAATAAGCTAATATCAATTGGAAATAATGTAAAAATAAAACAAGAGAAAAGAAACAGTTTAATATTATGATTATATGTGACAAATTGGCAATGGAAACAAAAATTATTTACTACTTAGTGTTCACAAAAAATGTGTCTTGTATTCTTCTGTACTTGGAATATAAATGGCACATGTGAACTAAATAAAAGCACTGTTGATTTTTTTTTTTTAATATCCTTTGTATAATCTAAAATAAATGTAATTGCATTTTTATTTTTCTTCAGAAATGCCTTTTCCTTTGATGCTGCACAAAACCAATGTTGGTATTTTGAGGAACTCATGAAAGTCAGTAATGAACACCGTTATGCACATGAATATGGAGACTTCAACATCACTGACAGAGATGAACCAGAAGCACTGCAAAATCATTTAAAGGAAACAGTCACCAACAGGCTGCAGCAAAATAACCTCTTTATCACTGGTGCAAAGGAAAATAAGCAGGGCTCGTTGGATCCTTCTGAAAGATGGATTACTTCTGGCTACATTCAGTCCATTAACTCTTCAGTATCTTTATACCAAAAGGAAAGCAATGAAGAGCTCAGAATAGAACAGAAGAGTACTGAATTTTGCCACAGTCCCAATAGTGAAGGTGAAGATCCCAGTAAAATAACTGTCCATACTAAAAGAAACACATTCAGAGAGCCAGTTATGGCATGCAAAAAGGGAAGAATTCTTCAGTGTTTTGAGCATGATGGACAAAAGTAAGATATACATCTCAGATCCATTTTTATACAAAATCTGTCATAAAAATGAGCAGTCATAATCCAAGAAAAACTTCTAAATTTTTTATTGCACTAATTGTATAGTTGGAAGAGATGTTGGAGAACCTTTCACGCACAAAATGCCTTTGTTCGGATCACCCTTTGTTATGTTAGGCAGGCAGAACAGGAGCCAGTGATTTGCCCCTGTTTGTATACATGAGTTCAGTTGCAACAAATTTTCTACTTCCAAGATTTTGATGAGGCAAGGATTTCTTAGGGTGATATCTTTTTATTGGAGCAACTGCTGAGATAGAGTTAGACAGGCTTTTGAATCCAAGACATTCAGGTCAACTGATGAAGACTGTCTTGCATTGAAAAACTTGTCTAACTTTATCCCAACTGTGCAGCATGGATCCAGGGCGGCTACACTGGTAAATTTGTACCCCCTTTTGATTCCTGAGCCACCCAGAGTTTAAAACCAACTGTCTGGCAGTAGCAGCAGCATTTCTAGTCAGGTAGTGCTAAGGAAGTCAGTTGACTTCTGACTCATTATAATCTACCCAATCCCTTCTAAACTCTTCATTTCATAGGTGTTAATGATACTCTCTTCTTTTTAGTGGTCTTGATGTTCCACCAATCAAGCTATTCTTTGTTCTCCAATTCTGTTAGCTGTTCCTGGCAATGACATTCTAATTTCACAGCCCTGCAGATTGTTTTTCACACATTCCAGTGAAGTTATGTTTGTTTCTGCTTCAATCTGAAACTGAATAATATAGCCCTAGGCCCCTAGCATATCATAAAGCTGGTTCAGGGCTCAGTCGTGTTTTTGAGTGGAGTGTCAAAGACACCCCATAACTAACTTTTAAGATCTCGGCATGCTACAGATGGATGGCAGGGGAGCTGCAAGGGGTCCGATCCTTCTTGTAGCAACACGGCCCTAGCCCCTTCTTTGCTGTCTGCCCAAGGCATGCGTGCACCTGCTGGAGGCAACAAGCTGAGCTGGGGCTCTACAGACCCTGGTGCAGCTGCTTGCAGCATCCTCGCCACCTGCTGTGAGTAGCCCGGGCTCAATGGCAGGTGGTAGGGGCCTGTCTAGGCTGGCTGTGGCAGGCAGCCGGGAGGCTGCAAGCAGCTGCATAGGGGCCCACAGAGCTGGGCCCAGCTCGTTGCCAGCAATGGGTGCACATGCACCCCTGGATGGATGGCAGGGGAGCTGTGAGGGGCTGATCCTTGTTGTGGCAGCACAGCCCCAGCCCCTTCCCCATCGTTCATCACAAGGTGCATGCCAAGCAAAATGCATTTGTATGCCATACTTTGGCACATGTGCTGGGGGTTGCCAACCCCTGTTCTAGTTTATTTTTAACTGGAGAAAGATAGGTTGTTGTTCTATATGTGATGATGCACCTCACCATCTGCATCCCCTTTTTCAAAATTCTAGATCTACCCATGGTTCAATAAAAGATGTCACTCTAAGAAATCCTTGCCTTTGGCATAATTGCTGGACCATCATGGCTACATCAGTCCAATACTAGCATAACATTCTGAAGATCATTGAAAAGTGTGTTTCTTCATTTTCCTCAGTTGGATAATATGCAGAAAAAAATCCTTCTTTTAAAGATGTTCTTAGCAGTCTGATTATTTATTTTGGAATTTATTTACTTCCAGAAAGATTGCAGAATTTTAATTGATTCCATCGAAATCAAGGGTACGAAATGACCCATTATGAAACCTAAATACTTTTGAAAATGTAGATTTTTTTCTAAATGTTGCATTTAATATAGTATTGGTTTTGATTTTTTTTCTTAAATTTAATCTTCAAATGTAAGAACCTAACCATTGAAACCATATCCTCTTTAATACTGATGAGCACTTGTACTTTGCAGTCTGTTAGAGAGAAGCAAGACATGCTCTTTTTTCCTGCAGTTTTGTTGTTTCATAGATTTCATAGACATTAGGGCTGGAAGGGACCTTGGAAAATCATCAAGTCCAGCCCCCTGCCCGAAGTCAGCTGGGGTCATAGGATCCCAGCAAGATAAGCATCCAATTTTTTCTTGAAGGTGTTCAATATAGGTGCTTGAACCACCTCTGATGGCAGGCCATTCCAGACCTTGGGGGCTCGGACATCAAAGAACTTCTTCCTTACGTCCAGCTTGAAACGGGCTTGCAGTAGTTTATAACCGTTCGACCTCATCATCCCTTGAGGCGCTCTGGTGAACAAACGTTCCCCCAGATACTGGTGGTCACCCCTGATAAACTTATAGGCCATCAGATCACCCCGAGCCTGCGCTTTTCCAGGCTAAAGAGCCCCATAGCTCTCAGCCTGTCATCGTAGGGTCTGCTTCCCTGACCTCTGATCATGCGCGTAGCTCTTCTCTGGACTCTCTCAAGCTTCTCCACATCCTTTTTGAATTGTGGAGCCCAAAACTGGACACAGTACTCCAGCTGCGGCCTCACTAAGGCCGAGTACAGGGGGAGAATGA
>NW_005842117.1:0-9508 GCF_000455745.1 Alligator sinensis | reverse complement strand
AAAGTTTGGTGTCATCGGCGAACTTGGCCAGTCCGCTTCTGACTCCAATGTCCACATCATTAATGAAGATGTTGAACAGTATGGGTCCAAAGACAGAGCCTTGGGGGACCCCACTGGTCACAGGGCACCACGACAATTGACTTCCGTCAACCACCACCCTCTGGGTTCGACCGTGGAGCCAATTCCCCAGCCAGTGGATCGTGGTGGACCCAAGGCCACAATTAGTCAGTTTTGCCAAGAGGTGATCATGGGATACCAGATCGAAGGCTTTTTTGAAGTCAAGATATATGACATCAATCTCTTCTCCCTTGTCCAGGTGATAGGTCACCTGGTCTTAGAAGGAAATGAGATTGGCCAAGCAAGAGCTACCCGCAACAAACCAATGCTGGCTATCTCTCAGGATGTTGTTGTTTTTTTGTTGTTTTTTTAAAACAAATTGATAAATAGTTTAGAGAGAAAATGTTTTGTTTTGTGTGGGGGTTGGTTTTGGCCCTCCTTCCAATATCAGATTTTAAAAAATATGCCTTCATTTTTACTGAGTTAACTTAAAAACATATCTGTTGGATTGTGGCTAGAACCTGTTAAAAGTTTGAAGTAGCTGCACATCATAAAAGAAAGTATAAAAATAGAAAGGAAAGTTGAACTATTTCTCATTCCCCTCCCCACCACTTTTTATTTGTATGATAAATGCTAGTTTGGTGGGAGGGGTGGTTCAAAAATAATGTGGTCAAAACATACCAAGGTGCCACTGGATTTGGATTTCTTCATCATTCTTTTTCTATAGGAAGAATGTAGCTTTGTTCCATGAGTTGCCCAAACATTTATAAATTAACAACCATTTGACAGATCTGAACTATATGAATACTTTCTTCTAATTACCTTGACACCCTGCACAGAAATGTTTTAAAATTAATGTATACATTTAAAAACATTCTTAATGTATTATTTTTCTGAAATAGTTGCATTGTTTAAAAATCATTTTAATTTAGGCTTGCACTTCTCAAGATTTTGCCATCTATTATATATGTATAGGGTCTTCATAAAGTCCTTGTGCACAACCTAAGTTATTAAAGTGCACAAGGACTTTATGAAGACCCTGTATATGCTTACAATTGTGCATCAAATTTTACTGGGTACATACAACAGTTAATGACAGAGCATCCATTTCTTCATTTGCATAAAGCTTTATTTTTTTTTATGTTGACAGCTTGGCAGCTACAATAATTCAGTCATATTGGCGAGGTTATGTAATTCGCAGAGATATTCATTTCTACACTAGACTACATATAGCAGCAACAGTGATTCAGTCTATTTGGCGGAGGTACCAAACCAGGAGAAAAACTTCCCTCCACAAAAAAAAATGTAATCAAGTCTCATACACAACAGAACAAAAGAATAGAGCTGCCACTCTTATTCAGGTTCGTTTGCTATTGTGTTGTTTATTTGGCTTCAGTTAGCTTAGTAGGAAGAATCTGATTACCTGTGTTTATAAATGATGTTCTTCCTTTGTTTGGGGGGAGGGGGCGGTTGTGGAGAAGAGTTGTTTAAACAAGCAACTGATGATTCTAGCAGAAAGGGGTTTTTTTTCCCTCCATAATATCCCGTATAATCCATAAAGTAGGAAAAAATGTATGCCTTATGTCAAACGTTATTCCCTTGTATTAGTCAAGACTTGATTTTACTTTATTGGTTCAATCTGAACTAAACATTGTTATGTATCATCTATGGACTGTTACAAAAGTTCTAGTTTTTAAATTAAAGGGACACTTTCAGGATTTTCAACCTTTAGATAACCTATTCTGAACGTTGTTCTATAATGTAGATCTCTTGTAAAAATGTCAGAAGCATGAAAATGACATTGGAGCATAAATACCATTTTTAAAAATCACGTAGGCACTGTAGAACCTAAATCTCATTTATAGTCGAAAGACTTCAGTCACTTTTGAAAGTTTTGTCCCTTGCCAATGTGTAATTTTATACTGTGTAAGTTGTTCAAGAAGACTTGTTTTCTGGGAGTGTAATATGTGAGAAGCAGACAAATAATGGCATAAAGAAGGATTTATCTTCTCCCTAAAGTCTAGAGATGTGACAATTGGAGCAGAAGTCACTTTCGTATGAGGCCTGTCATTTCTTGTCACTGGAGGAGTAGAGTAGATAAGATGATAACCTAATCTAACTTAAATCCAGCCAATCTAAACTGGTGTATAGTATGCCAGGAGGCAGTGCCATTACTGTTGTTGTATAATATGAACACATAAAAATATAAACAATAATATTTGCATTGAAAGGTTGGAGGTTTTGTTACTCTTTGTATGGACACTGTGCCTCTTTATTTTCCCTGTTCACAGTGGTTAAAGGCCAGCAGAGTACCCAATTGGAAAGCAGCTCTTCAATCTTGACATTTTCATTATGTTTATGATCAGCCATTACAGTTTGTGACAGCCTACTGTAAATTATGAGGCAGAGAAAATACAGTGCTATTATTTGCACATACTTATTGGCAGAGAGAAGGAAATAGCAATATCCTTAGTAATCTATACATTGTAGAACTCTGTGAGCAAGGAAAGTTGCTGTCCAAGTTCTAACAAAATCTGTCATAAAACAGGAATTTTCCTTTAAACCCATGCTATATATAAATACAGTAATAAAAATAACATCACTGTGTATAATAGTGCCTTTTATCCTAAAATACTCCATAGGTCTTTACATGTGTTCCTAATATCTTTTATTCTTTTTGCAATACTTAAGTTCTTATACTTCTGGTTTATGTTCCTTTTCAACATAGAAACTTCTACTATCACTACTACAAAAATTGTTTTGTTTTGGTTTTTTTAATGGACCAGACTGTAAGTGTGAAGATGAGGGTGACTGGCCTAAGTTAATTGCATGAAATGGCTGCAGGAATTATCACTAGTAACTGGTAGAAATTTGGTGCAAGTGTATTTTTGTGTTCTCAGTAATTGGAAAGTTAACATTCAAGCTTCTTTTTAATATTGTCTTCCTCCTCAGTTTATAATAGGCCCTGAAGGAATTGTGAAATAATTAATTAGTTGACCTACTTTTGTAGTTGAGCGAGTTTCAGGATTCCATTCTGCTTGCTTGAGGAGAGCCTCTTGAGTATTCTAAGCTGTAGACATATGCCGGCATTTAATTTGTCTTGTAGTTTTAAATGTCACATAAAGTTCAAAAAACAGATCATTGAGCCATTAAACCAAGGTCTAAGATGTTTTATCTTCCTAATGGGATAACAGAGAGAATCTGGATTTGGGTTTGATCTATGGCATTGTATAACATGCTTTAAATTTTTTGCTTAGGCATTTTGGAAGGGTTTCCTTCTGAGGAAGAAACTGGCCAGTGCTCTTGCTGCTGTTAAAAGTGCTGAAGTGGAGGATGACTATGAAGAAGTAAATGTGGATGATTTTACATTTGATGAAGTAAGCGTCATTGTTAATATAAAACTTTCGTAAAAAATGCAGTTATTTTAAAGCTGTCCTGTGGGTGTTAAAAAGAAAACAAACAACATAAGACATGAGAATTATACGATGAACATTATAATTATATGTTGGATATTCTATATAACCAGAGGAAAAGGAGCATTTGGTTTATATAATTTATTTAAATGTATTTATCATGGATTAATGGTTTCCTGCTCTTTGAGATGTTCCAGTAGCTACTACACTATTAATGTCACACCCAAACTGAAGTTCCATCTATTTCTAGAGTCTGGGAACAAAAAATGGGTAAGACAAGTGACTATTTTTACTAGAAAAAATATAAAATTTCTAATATTACGGTTTATAGTGTATGGAATATAAGGTACAGCATCATAGTTCCAAAAATGTTACAAAATCACAACTTTGAAGAAAAGACAAATTAACCTGACCCTGCTGTCATCAGGGATTCCAGTGATCCAATAAGCATGGTATCATTAGTATAATGATTATTAGTCTGTTTAGCAGTTATGTAGACATGAAACTGTTGGATATAAACTTGTTAAAGGAAGAACAACATATTTGTTTATTTTTTAACAAACCTGGATGCCAAAGACATGCACACAAACAAGAGGTGCAGGCACTAGGGTTGCTTAGTAGCTACCTAACTTCTGTATTCAGGAAAATGACTCAAGGCATCAGGATTTTTAGTACAAGAATAATTTAAGAAGAAAGTAATAGTGGGTGCATCTACACGTGCATTAATGCACCTTTTCTCATGTGCATTAAATTTAGTGCCTCCAGTGTGAGGGCACTTTTACACAGGGCAGGTTTGATTTAAATCAAATAGATTTAAGTCATGGTTTAAATCACTGGTCAGGAAGCCTTGATTTTAATCAGACAAGGTTCTTTGGGTAAATCTGATATTTTTTTTATTATATCAACTAAATATTTGGAAAAATTTTTCTTAGCAAGCTTTCGTGTTTAAAAACCCTTCGTCAGGCTGAGGAAGCAGCTGCAATTGGTATGTGCTCTTCCTGGATGGAATGAATAGTAAAGAAAGCAGAGACTGGTATGCATACAAGAAAGCCAATCAATAAAAATGTAAATTGAGGAGTCAGTAGGTGAGAGACAAGCTGGTGGGGTGGGGGAAGGGGGATGAATGTAGCAGGTAAGTAGTGGAGAGGTACCTGAGGATTCGGATGTCAGGCAGGTAATAATATCTCATAAATCCAATGTCTATATATTGTCCATGATTTTTTGTATCCAGGAGGTTGATGCAGTGAAGTTCGTAAGCTTGTCTGTGAAAAGTGTTTTGTAAATTCCCTTTGAGGATTAGAACTAAGAGACTGGAGAGAGAGAGTGGTTTTCTTGTGAGAAATGTGTCCCCACTGGTGGGCTAGGCCCTCCAAAACGCTTCTCAGTTGGCCAGTCAAATTTTAGCAACAATCAGTATTTGTCACTATCTGTGTATTACACTTAAGAGTCTGAGAGTATAAACAAACACTTAAAAAGAAGAATAAGAGACAGTCCTATCAACAGCATGTTTGGCTTTATGAGACTCGTAATACAAGGCACAACCGAAGGTTGTCAAGACTTCTGACTGATACAGTATCCTTGCAATCTGTCCATTTTTATGAAAAGACAATCCTCGATCATAGTGATAGGAGTATCTTTGGTGTCTTTTATCCCTTTTAAGAATAACACACAGAACAAGAATAAGCATAGAGGAGTCCAGAAATTTTGGAACCCGACAATTTTTAAAGGGACTCTTCACATCTAGAATATGTATGGTTCAGCATAGAATGAGTATACAACACTAGCTGGAAATTACCTATTCTGCTACTTATATATCCTATATTTCTTTCTTCCCTTGCTGCTTTTCCATTTTCAAAGGAGAAAATGTGTCAGAGAAAGGAAACAGGAGGGAAAAGCCACTTTATATAAAGTGTGATTGACAAATATTTGCCACCTTGTTTCCTGTTAACTAATGCAAACCTTGTCAGAAAGGATTTCTAAGAATGCTGAGGAAATAAGAAGTATATGGCAAATCCACAATTTCAGCGCCATGTGATATAGATATATTTGGAAGATTTTAGTAATTTATTTTTCAGGTAACAGTGCTTCCTTTGGCATTTTTTTTAATTATTAGCTGCATTGCATTTCTTAATATTATGATCTTTGGATACTAAATATACTTATGAATTTTGTAGAGAAACTAGCTATCAAAGAGAAAAAAAAACTATATTTGGAAAACTTTATTTTATAATGTTGGTCTTCCCCTTCAGTTATTGTTATCCTAAATATAAACATTATTTTAAAGCAACAAATTAATTAGTAATAAAAAAATTGAACCCTATGCTTAGGTCAGAAGTTGTTCCTGTGTTCCAAACTAAAAAGATTTCATGATCCAAGCTACAAGCAATTAGATATATAAGGGTCTGTCTGTGGAGAAAACTAGTACTTCACTTTCCTCCTAGGTTCCTCTAATAATACTGATACTAAAGTCATGTATAACACTGACTTAATTTACCACCCCCTCTCAGAGAGCATGGAAGTTGATATTGATATAGAAGTGCAATTTCTTGGGGAAAAAACGTTTCTAAGCAGAACAGTATGACCCAAAGTTCTTGACTCTTTAGAAGCAAACTATATATAACGCCTCTAGGCTGTCTGCTGGGAAAGATTAACTAGGCCCCACGTTACCTCATCTTGTATGTAAAGTTCTTAGAAATGCCATGATAAATTTATAAGAGTAAAGATTATGATGAGTGTAGATGAGGGTTAAATGGGACCTCTGTGTAATTGATGGCAGGCAACTGAAACGAGACATTTAATGTAGAATATCTTAGAAAGATGTATAAAAATAAGTATTCTAGGCACAGCATTTCTTGTTTTTGATATACAGAAATATTCAGAAGAATTAATATAAATAGACTTTGCAGTAGTAGTAGGGGAGCACATATCACAACAGTGGCCAAACCATGGCTTGTGACCTGCATGTGGCTCTCTGGCATGGTACTTGCAGCTCTCCAGAGCCAAAGCCCTGCCCACTTCTCTGCTCTGGGACAGCTGGCTCAGGTGCTGGGCTGCCGAGGTGGGGGCTGCAGCTGCATCGCTTACCATGGGGCGCACTCCCCAAAGGAAAAGCCCGTGTGACAAAATGAAGCAAAGGGCTTTGAAACAGCTTCGAAACATAATGAAGCTAGTCAAAACGTTTCAAAGCTTTCAAAATGTTTCAGGTTTTGAAGCACCCAGGTGGTGGGAGACGGGAGAACCAGGACTGCGCTCCCAGTGGCTCCAGGCTCAGCCAGGAGGGGAGCGCAGCCCTGGCTCTCCCTGCCTCCCACGGCTAGGGTGCAGGAAGCCAATCACAGCACAGGGAAAGGGAACTGAGCCCTGCTTAGTTCCCCTCCCCAGCGCTGCAGTCAGGCTGGAGAAGGGAACTGAGAGGGATCGCTCAGTTTCCCTTCCCAGGCATACGATCGGTCTGGGAAAGGCAACTCATCCCAGCTGGGCTGGATTCTCAACCCCAGCACGACCATGCACTGGGGAAACGAACTGAGCCCAGCTGGGCTGACTTCCCATTCCCAGCCCGATCTAGTACTGGGGAGAGGAATTGAGCAATCAGGCTCAGTTCCCTTGCCCAGTCCCAGGTGGCAGCACTGGCTTCCTTCTCTTATCTGGCAGGCAGATTGGGGTCCTCAGCCCCGGGAGTACTGGCACAGCCCAACAGGCCTCCTGGGGTTGGGACCCAATTTGCCTGTCAGATGAGAGAGGCTGTTATGAGTTTCCCCATTATAGCCAATGGGAGAAACATCGAAACAGCTTTAAATTTGATGAAGCAAAATGGAACAGCTGTTTCAATTTGAAATTAAATTCGAAACAAAATGCTGTTCTGTCCAAACCTCAAAACTCAAGTCAAAATGGAACAGTGCCATTGCGCACAGCCCTACTAATTAGGGGTGTGCGAAATGGGCCATATTTGATTTGGATTTGGATTCAGCCCAAATCGGGGGACAGTGATTCAATTAGTTGATTTGAATCACTGTCCCGATTCGATTTGGCCGAATCTGAAGATTCAGTGCTGATTCAGAGAATTAACAATTTGGCCATAGACACTGCTTCACATGTCTTTTCTATATACCTCAAGGTACCAGGCGTGGCTTGTGAATGCTGTGATGGTGGGGCAGATGGAGCATCCTACAGGAGCACGGGGGACCTCCCCGTGTACTCACAACAGACTTGGAAGTGGACCGGAAGTACTTCTGGTCCACTTCTGGGTCTGCTGCCGAGCGCGCAGGCCCCCCCTCCCCCATGTCCCCCTGGCTCAGCAGTTGGCTGTGGGGGGACCCCAGGTGCCCCCCCAGACCCAGGAGGCACCAGTTGTTGAGCCGGAGGATGAGGGCGGCGGTCCCCTGCATGCTCAATGGTGGACCTGGAAGTGGACCAGAAGTGCTTCTGGTCCACTTCTGAATCCAGCGCAGAGCGTGCTGGAGAGCCCCCCGTGCTCCTGTGGGATGCTCCATCTGCCCCAGTATCTCAGCATTCACAAGCCGCCTGGTACTTTGAGGTATGTAGAAAAAACATTTAAAGCTGTGTCTATTTCTGAATCATGGAATCTCTCCGAATCAATTTGGAGGGTTCTGATTTGATTCGAAGAAATTAAAGGGTCTCCTGATTTGATCTGGATTCAGAGATTCAGCCGCCAAATCAGGCCAAATCTCCACCAAATCGAATCAGCAACTGAAGCTTCACACAGCCCCAGTATTAATCTTATGAGAAGTAGTGGAATCATCTCATTCTCCTTATTTTACATTATGGTGAAGTTTTAACAGTGGGCACATCATTACTCAAACATGAATGTCCATGGAAAAGCCATGTAAGTTTATGGATTCAACTGTCGTCAGTTCTTTCCTTCTGTATGAAATCATGAGAAAGGCTGATAAGTGAAGCTACAGTGTTGGAAAATGTGGATGTTCATTGAACTTGGAATTCCACTTACAGGTAAATAGCCCATATACACACTTAGGCCAAGAACAGCCATTATATTTGTTCCCAGATTCTATTTTTGTGCCTTTGTTCTGACACGAAAATATAATATATAACTGTTCAAGGAGTTTTTTGTGGAAGAGATGTGCTCAGGGCAGGACACCTTCTGGAACCCTGGAGGTTCCAGCCATGGGAAAATGCCCCCTACTCTGCGCACCCTTCTGGGTCACCCACAAGGTGCTTAGTTTGGAAACTTCATGGAAGATTGGTGAATTAAACAGTTATTGACAATCGTTCTGATAGTTCAGGTGTGGGCAAAATATGGCCTGCAGGCTGGATCCAGCCTGCTGAGGGATTTTGTCTAGCCTGAAGTGGGTCCCTCAGTCCTGCCCAGCCCAGGTCATGGGGTCAGCCCAGGCCATGGGGAGTGCAGCCAGTCCTGCCACCCAAGACACGCAGTGGGGATGGAGTGGTGCAGCAGCTGTATTAGTTTCTTAGCAGCCCCCGTTGTGGTGGCTCCTTCCAGTCACTGCCAGACCTGACCCTGCTGTCCAGGCACCCAGCCCATCCGCACTGCACCCACTGCTGGGGGCAGATCCCATGCAGGCAGGGCATGCAGCCAGGTGGATGAAATGGAGCTGTGTGCAGGCAGGGGCCCGGAGTGTGATGGGTAAATGAGGCTAGGATCAGAAGGCCGGACTACGAGATGGTGACAGCATGGGGCTGGGGCCAGGGAAGCGTAATGATCCAATGCCCACACAGCCTTGAGATGGGCACAGGTTCTGCAGACAGATGTGTGTAAAGCAGGGGTGTGCAAAGAGCAGATTGTGGCTGTGTTCTAGGCTCTGGGTCTGCGCTGTCACTGCACCAAGATCCTGGCCCCGGACGCAGCTCCCTGCCTGCCACAGTCTCATCCCATCTGCCTGGCCATGCAGCCTTCCCGTAAGAGTCCCATCTAGTCTCCATGGAGACCCCAGCATCACTGGGCAGTGGCGGCATGTAGCCGGGGCCTAGGGCAGAGCCACAATCTGCTCCCTTCATGCCCCTGCCTGCAGAAATGGTACCCATTGCAGGTGGTGGAGGCA
>NW_005842116.1:2347689-2349097 GCF_000455745.1 Alligator sinensis | reverse complement strand
ACTCATTAGGGGGGACCAGAAGGGTTTGGGGAGACTTCGTTTCCCCTAGCGCCCCCCAGGATAACAAGGAATAACGGCCACAAGTTGTTGGAGGGTAGGTTTAGATTAGACATCTGCAGGAACTACTTCACAGTCAGGGCGGCTAGGATCTGGAACCAACTGCCAAGGGAAGTGGTGCTGGCTCCTACCTTGGGGGTCTTTCAGAAGCGGCTTGATGCCTGCCTGGCTGGGGTCATATGAGCATAATTTCCCTCCTGCCCAGGCAGGGGGTCGGACTTGAAGATCTACAAGGTCCCTTCCGACCCGACTTCTATGATTCTATGAAGCACTCAACAGTCCCCATCTGTATTTATCTAAGCAGACGTTAAACATTCCCCTTCCTCCTGCCCACCCCGACCCACACTTGTTGTTCCCGAGCTTACTTCTCTTGCTTCTGTTCCTTCTTCTCCACCTGCCCTTCAGGGACCTGCACGAGTACACACAACAGAACTGGAGCTGGCTGGCAACGAATCCCACAACCCAGGAAAAATAGAGTAAAAAGTATCTCCCAGTGCCCATCGTACTCTCGAGCTTTGTGTCTTTTAAAAACAAGGGGGATGTGACATACCTCCAGTTTACTAAAAGAGGATGAGTACCACCCTAGCACTTACCCGCGTATGACAACAGCAGGACCTAAGACACATATCCTGTGTGTGCGCCTGCCCCAGGGCTCCCACCTTCCACAAGGCGCTAATCACAAGGTCAACAACTTGAGGATGCAACTTGCAGAGGACAGACGCCGTGTCCAAACTCCCTTACCTTTCCGTCCTGCTGGGCGGGCGAGGGTTTCTTCCCTCCTTAGTGGTTAACGCCTGCCCATCTGCAGGCTTGTCTGCTTCTCCTTCTGGGGGTTTAAAAAACAGACAGACACTGGATTTAAGTCAGCACGTCAGAGGACGAGACTACAGGCCCCAACTTCTCTCCCTCGTTTACTCTCACCTGGACCCACAGCCACTCTGTCCTCAGAAAGTGGGGAGGGCAGACAGCTCTGGGTTCAACTGCTGCTGACATCCGGGCCAGCCAGAAGCCGAGTGCAACAGACCAGGACTCTGGACAGAACTGCTAGGCGGCACCATGACTGGTGACCACAAACACCGAAAACACTGCTTACAGGACAGTGCTCCCCACACACAGCTGGTAGCTGGGGCATGAAGCCCGGAGACAACCTGCAAAGCCCTGAATGCCAGCTGACAAGTGCCCCAGGAGGTCTCGATCAGGGGTCAGAGCTGCCCCATGGACAGAAGGGCCAGACAAGACAGAAGGGCCATGACTTAGGTCTCCCGCCACAGAGCCGAAAGGGCTAAAGGAGGCCTCTTCCCCCGAGGTCAGAGGGGGTGGGGGTGCAGCCCTGTTTACAGGGTGCAGGGGC
>NW_005842116.1:2343259-2346926 GCF_000455745.1 Alligator sinensis | reverse complement strand
GTACGGGAGCCCTTCTCCTGCCCCGGCAGCGCACAGGGGCTCTGACCGGACAGGTCCCGGCTTCGCAGCGCTGCCCGGGGCGGGAAGCGGGTTTCCCCTTGCCGCGCTCACACCGCCGACCCGGCTCCCCCACCCCGCTGAGATCGCTGCTGCTCCGAGTGTCAAACCAGCTGCCGGCCGTGGTTGGTAGCAGCATCTCTGGTCAGGCCGTGCCCGGGGCCCTGAGCCAAAATCCCTCCCTGCCCTGGCCTGCCAGACCGCTCCACTTCACACATCTTCAATAGATAGAGCTGCAGACACTGCACCTGCTGCGCTGTCTGAAAGGAAAAGGCTACAGGGATTCTGCCCCCTTCATCCTCCCCTGACTCCATCAACTAGAAAGAAGATATTGGTGATATTGGTGCAACAGGACAGAATGGAGCTCTCTTTTGGGTAGACAAGTTGCTTATTTGAAGGCAAGGTCATTGTCTTGCCTGCTTGGAGCAGTCGCTGAAGCCTGCCGTGGGCTCACCGTGCGAAACAGAAATCCCTTTTGGGCAGACAAGGACCTCGCTCAGCACCTTGCTCAGCAAAGTGACACTGTGGTGTGACCCTGCCCCTGGACACTGGCCAGGATATTAAGAACTGACTAGTGATTTGGGGTGCCTAACCAGAGGCTTTGAAAGAGCCCAGGTTTTCAGCAAGTGTGGAAACCCCTGCAGCTGTATGAAAATCACAGCTTTGCCAGGGACTTCATAGCGGGCTCTCAAAACCACAGGGCAGTGTTGAAACCTCTGCCCCTCCCGCACAGTGAAGATCAAGGCATGAACTTCTCTATCAGAGCAAAAGTGACAGCCAAGGTAGCACAGGGAGCAGAGCAGCATTATAACCATGGCTCCTCCATGCTGGAATAAATGCTGAAACAGCAAGAGCACCGATCCCTTCCCCATTGACTGGCCCTGCACTTGCAGGCACGAGGAGGAGAGGCATCATCTATTTGGGCTTAGGCTTAAGATGCTCACCAGCCAGGCGGAGGCAATTCAGCCCACAGGAACACTAGATTTGTATCTTATACACTACGTTAATCAGAAGCCCCTACTGTCAAGTGAGGTGTCTTGTTTTTCCAATGGTTACAAGATATTCATGCCCTTCCTGCTGCCAAGTTGCCTGAGAAATGTGCTGGCTGTCATGGACTTAACATTTCCCTAATATTTAAAGAAATGCGTTTGAAAAATCAATTATAGTTCTAAAAATAAAAATGAATGAGAAAATGGGTTTGGCTCCCCCGAACTGAGTAGCTCCTCAGGGATGACATAGGTAGAGCTGGCTGAAAGGCTGTGGCCATTACATTGAACAGGCAAGGGGGGCAGAACCACAGCTGGACTTAACCGACTCACGAAAACCTGGAGGTAACTGGGGATCCACACAGTTGTTCTTCTTGCAACAGTGACAATGCAGCTTCCCACTGCTGGGACCCAGCCCTTAGAAAAAAAAGCCCCCACCCTGCCATTAGAAATAGCAAGACTTGTACTAAAGGCATTCAGAGAAGAAGGTCTGAAACACCTGGACCGAAAAAAAAAACCAAGTAGGTCACAAGTCTCCTGAGAATTTTATTTTTATTCGGACCACGTGTTCCTTTTGAGACAAGGAGCAGCTGAACTTCAACAGATTACACCGAAGCACCACAACTTCACTATACTTTACCTCAAATAACTCAGAACTGCTTTCCTACAGTGCATTAGCCATTGTAAACCAATGACTAGGAACCATGTGTTACACATTCTTTTACCACTGGTCCATCAGAAGAGGAAATGTTTGCATTGCACAAGTAAGAACACAGATCGGATTGGCAGACTGAATGAAAAAGTTCATCCTCAACAGGAAAGGCCCATGGACAAATCTCAGCACACAAAAGTACCAGCCACGAGGTGAAGTTTCTTAGACTGTTTATTGTTCGACTGTGCACATCTTAGGCCCGTTTGCTCCTGCCGGTTTGATGTTGACCACGCCAAGTACCTTTATGATCATTTGGACACAGGACAAGATGTTTGTCCTTGTGGAGCTGGAGGTTAAACACGAACACCCTGAAACCTTAACTTACAGATGCAAATATATTTATTGCACCACAAACAGCCTCGAATTGGCCCCGCAAGCTACATCCTATGCAAAGCTACAGCCAAACCACAAACAGAACCGGGCACAAACCTGCATTTCTACACTAACGCCGAGAACCGCTGAACAACCCAACCAAGAACACCATATACGCTGCTTTCAATCGCATCTATTTTGATCCACTGCTTAACTAGCAAAGCCAAACAACCTACAAAACACTTCACTGCTGCATATCAAAATGCACAACTAGCACAAAGCCTCAACCTCCCTGCACACAATCGGGGCCAATCCAAGACCAAGTGCACGGTGCAACTTGAAGTGTGCGGCGGCTTGCTCCTAATGGGTGTTTGAAAGTATAGAGAGGCACTCAGCATTCTCCATCTGTAATTCTCTAAGGAGACATTAAACATTCCCCTTCCTCCTGCCCACCCCAACCCACACTTCTTGTTCCCGAGCTTTATCTTGCTTCCATTCCTTCTTCTCCAGCTGCCCTTCAGGGACCTGAAAGAATACACAAAACAGAACTGGAGCTGACTGGCAATGAATCCCACACCCTGGGAAAAATGGAGTAGAATGTAGCTCCTAGCACCCATCGTACTCTTGAGCTTGGTGTCCTTTAAAAACAAGGGGGATATGACATACCTCCGGTTTACTAAAAGAGGACGAGTACGGCCCTAGCAGTTACCCGTGTACGACAACAGCAGGACCTAACACACGAATCCTGTGTGCACGGCTGCCCCAGTGCTCCCACCTTCCACAAGGCGCTAATCACAAGGTCGACAACTTGGGAATGCAACTTCCAGAGAGGACAGACACCGTGTCCAAACTCCCTTACCTTTCCGTCCCACTGAGCAGGCGGGGATTTCTTCCTTCCTCAGTTGGTTGTCTGCCGTCTTCTCTGCTTCTCCTTCTGGGGGCTAAAAAACCAGAAAGACACTGGATTTACATCAGCACATCAGAGGACCAGACTACAGGCCCCAGCGTCTCTCCTCTTCTTACCCTTACCTGAATCTGCTACCAATCTGTCCTCTGTCCGTGGAGATGGGGTATGGCAGACATCCGCAGGGTCAGAGGCAGACACCCCAGCCATCCAGAAGCACAGTGCGATGGGCCAGGACTCTGGACAGAACTGCTAGGGCAGCACCATGAACAGTAACCATAAACGCCAAAAACCCTGCTTACAGGACGGTGCTCCCTGCACATAGCTGGCACCTGGGGCATGAAGCCCAGAGAAAACCTGCAAAGCCCTGAATGCCAGCTGACAGGTGCCTCAGGCGGTCTCTCATAGTTTCACAGTAGCTAGGGTCAGGAGGGAGCAGAACAGCCCACCCAGCCCGCCCCCCTGCCACAGGCAGGAATGAATGCTGGGTTCACAAGACCCCAGACAGGTGATCATCCAACCTCCTCTTGAATATGCCCAAGGTAGGGGTGAGGACCACTTTCCTGGGAAGTTGGTTCCAGATTTTGGCCACCCAAACTGTAAAAATATTGCTTCTGATCTCCAACCTAAACCTATTCTCCATCACCTTATGACCATTGTTCCTTGTCACCCCAGGTGGTGCTGGGGAGAAAAGGG
>NW_005842116.1:2341126-2343029 GCF_000455745.1 Alligator sinensis | reverse complement strand
GGTCTGGCTGGCCTTGCTGGCTGCGGTCTGGCATTGGCGGCTCATGTTCATCTTGGAATCAATAATGACTCCGAGATCCCTTTCCGCCTCTGTGCTTTCGAGAAGAGAACTCCCCAGCCTGTATGTATGCTGTGGATTCCTTCTCCCAAGGTGCAGCACCCTGCATTTGTCTACGTTGAACCCCATCCTGTTCTCATCTGCCCACTTTTGTAGTCTGTCTAAATCTGTTTGCAGCCTCTCTCTCCGTTGAAGTGTGTCCACCTCGCCCCACATCTTAGTGTCGTCAGCAAACTTGGACAGCGTGCTTTCCACCCCATCGTCCAAGTCACTGATGAAGATGTTAAACAGTGTGGGCCCGAGGACCGAGCCCTGGGGTACCCCACTGCTCACATCTCGCCAGGCTGAGTACAACCCGTCCAGAACTACTCTCTGGGTGTGCCCCATCAGCCAATTTTTTACACATCCAATTGTGCGGGCATCAACGCTGCAGTCACTTAATCTGTTGATGAGGATGGGATGAGAGACGGTGTCAAAGGCCTTCTTAAAGTCTAGAATGACTATGTCCACAGCAACACCATCATCCAAGGATTTAGTTACTAAACCCTCTCGATTAGGGGTCAAAGCTTCCCCATGTCTGGAGCACAAAAGGGCCAAGACTTTAGCCGCCTGTCAAGAAAGCCACAGCGCCCAAAGGACTAAACGAGGCCTCCTGCCCCAAGCCAAGGTCAGGGGTGAGCAACCCCTGCTTACAGTGGGGAAAGGCAGGGGCCAGGGAAGCTTCTGAAGAGCAGCGAGGGCAGCAGAAAAAAGGAGTCTGGACACCCAGCCCAAGTTACAGGAAGGTCATGGGCCTCAAGGAACCAGCGTCCCCTGTGCAGCACAAACACGGGGAAAGACAGACACACACCCCGCTTACAGGAGGGTCTCTCCTGCACCAGCATATCTAGATGTTTGGCTTCTCGGAATTCTAGGATTGTAAGTATATTATGAAAATAACAGTATTGATTCAAATTTAACTTTTAGTTGTAATTGTAGTTGTTTTTGTAATACTAATTCTTATAGCATTGTTTTAAGGAAGTGCATTTGGAGCATTGTTTCTGATATATGTAGTTATTGTGTTCTTAATGTTTGTGGTATTTCTTAAAGCCAAGCGGTGTTATATGTGTAGCAGAGAATTTTAAAATAAAATTGTGTTGTATGAATTAAGTGTGTAATCATTGTGAAATCGTGCAAGTAGCTAAAAATTTCCCCAGCCACTGCATCAAACGAATCAGTAAGTTGTGTGGGATTTTCTCTATTCCATAACCCACTAGAGACACCAGCCAGCTACAGCAGGGCTCTCACACACTTACTGTGGGGCAGCTACATCGTACAAGGCACCGCACAGCTCAGTCTCGCCTCTGGGCAGGAAGCAAAAGGCACCCTTTTAACAAGACGGCTGCTCCGTCAGCAGCCAGCTGCAGCAGCAGGCCCGGGCCCTCGTTATGCGATCGTGGCCAGCAAGTGAAGAAACATCAAATCAAAGGGGAGACAAGGAGGGCAGCATCCTGCTGACAGGGCAGTCCTCCTTTCACCTGAGAGCTCTGCAAGTGCTGCGGCCTCCAGAGCCGGGACCTGCTTCCTGCTTGCAGGGCGGTCCCAGTGCGCCAAGGGTCCCTCAGCCACATTGTGGTTCTTACGTGACCAAGACTAAAGGGCAGGGCAGTCACTGTGTCCAGAGTCCCTTTCCTTCGCTCCCCGTTTCCCCGGCCGGCTTTCCTCCTGCCTCGCCCTTCACCGTCGGGGCTTCCGAGGAGTGTAAGAACAAAGACCGAGACTGGCTGCAAGTCAAGGCAGCCTGAGCACACGCCACGGGCCCCGCTTACGGCGGTACCTACCCAGTCTCCCCCACCACCCCCCCGGG
>NW_005842116.1:2336867-2338452 GCF_000455745.1 Alligator sinensis | reverse complement strand
TCCCAGCCCAGGTTGCCTGGTGCCTGGGGGCAGGTGCAGACAGAGAGGTGGGCTGGGTTGTGGGGTGGCAAGTGGGGGGTGAGAGAGCTGGGGGGGGGCAGGAGGGAGAGGGGAGCCCTCAAAGAAAGGGAAAAAAGGAAAAAATTCCTTAAAAAGCACGAAATTTTGCTTTTTCTGCCCCAAAACCCTCAAAATGCAAAAAACCCGTCTTTTCACCTTTCCTGCTCCAGCCCCCTCCTTCAGCCCCCACTCTACCTGCCACCCCTACCCTCCCTCAGCCCCCATCCCAGCTCTCCACCTCTCAAGCTCCACAACCTCTTTCTCCACACCTGCCCACAGGCACTTGGCAACCTGGGACTCACTGAGGGCTGACAGGCCCGAGGACTCCAACCACAGTGGGGCTTGAACCCACCACCTCTGCCACCTAGGGTAGCACCCTTACCTCCAGACTACTGGCGAAGGCTGAAAGATGATCCGGGCCTGGTCCCTTTGACACGCAATGTCCAGGCCCCTCCATTGAAGGAGGAAGGTGCCTGCCCGCAAAAGTGGGGGGAGACCTGGACATGCACCCCTGCACTGGCTGCTGTGGTGGGCTATGGGCTGCATCGCACTCGTGGGCTGCCCTCTCCTCTCCTCTCCCCCCTGCCTGGGCAGGGCCCCTCTTTTCTGCTGCTCCCTAAAACCTGCAGCAACAACCAGCGCAGCCCACGTGCACCCCCAGCCCTGGAGCCCGGCTGGGGGCGACAGAAGGTGCTCCCAGGGCACGCGCTCCGCTGTGTCCCGGGGTAGACAGTTTTGTACCGGGGCACGGCCCCACTCTGCACATTCACCGCACCCGAAACAGCTGCCGGGTGGAATATATTAAAACCAATTATATAATAGTGCTGAGAATACGAGTTTGGCTCCCCCCAAACCGAGAAGCCCCTCAGGGATGACATGGGTAAAGCTGGCTAAAAGCCTGTGGACATTACATTAAGCAGGCAAGGGGGGCAGGACCACAGCTGGACTTACAGAACTCACAAAAACCTGGAGGCAACCGGGGATCCACACAGTCCTCCTTCTTGTAACAATGCAATGCAGCTTTCCCATCGCAGGGACACAGCCCTTAGAGAAAAAGCCCGCACCCTATTAGAAACAGCAAGACTTGTACTAAAGGCAGTCAGAGAAGATTTGAAACACCTGAACTAAAAAAAACCCACCAAGGAACTCATAAATCTCCAGAGCATTTTATTTTTATTGGGACCATTTTTTCTTTTGAGACAAGGGACAGCTGAACTTCAGCAGATTATACCAAAGCACCACACTTCACTGGGCCTTTTTTTTCAGTTCCTCAAAGAAATCAGGACTGATGTCCTGTAGTGCATTAACCATTGTAAACTAGGAACCATGTGCTGCACACTCCTTTACCACTGGTCCATCAGACGGGGAAATATTTGCTTTGCACAAGTAAGAACACAGATCGGATCGGCAGCCACAATGATAAAGTTCATCCTTCAGCCAGCTTGCAACTGGAAAGGCCCGCGGCCAAATCTTCTCAGCGTAGAAAAGCACCAGCCACGAGGTGAAGTTTCTTAGACCGTTTATT
>NW_005842116.1:2332476-2336365 GCF_000455745.1 Alligator sinensis | reverse complement strand
AAAGAGGAGAGGGGAGCCCTCAGAGAAAAGAAAAAAAAGCAGAAAATTCCTTTAAAAGCAAGAAATTTTGCTTTTTCTGCCCCAAAACCTGATTTTCAAAGTGCAAAAAACCCATCTTTTCACCTTTCCTGCTCCTTCAGCTCCTTTCCCCCCTCCTTCAGCCCCCACTCTACCTGCCACCCCTACCCTCCCTCAGCCCCCATCCCAGCTCTCCAGCTCCACAACCTCCTTCTCCACACCTGCCCACAGGCACTTGGCAACCTGGGACCTCACTGAGGGCTGACAGGCCCAAGGACTCCAACCACAGTGGGGCTTGAACCCACCACCTTCGCCACCTAGGGTAGCACCCTTGCCTCCAGACTACTGGGGAAGGCTGAAAGATGATCCGGGCCTGGTCCCCTTGACACGCAACGTCCAGGCCCCTCCATTGAAAGAGGAAGGCGCCTGCCCGCAAAAGTTGGGGGAGACCTGGACATGCACCCCTGCACTGGCTGCTGTGGTGGGCTACATCACACTCGTGGGCTGGCCTCTCCTCTGGGGCAGGGCCCCTCTTTTCTGCTGCTCCCTAAAACCTGCAGCAACAACCAGCGCAGCCCATGGGCACCCCCAGCGCTGGAGCCCGGCTGGGGGCGACAGGAGGGGCTCCCAGGGCACCCGCTCCGCTGTGTCCCGGGGTAGACAGTTTTGTACCGGGGCACGGCCACCCTCTGCACATTCACCGCACCCGAAACAGCTGCCGGGTGGAAGGACCCCTAGCTGAAGTCCAGCCCAGCCGAGAGTTTGCCTTCTCCGGAGGGCAGCACTGAGCCGGGTTTCCTCCATGCTCCTGCGGATGCCCCATGACACGTGTGATACCCGCACGAACGACAGACACACGTGTGCGGAAATGTGCAAGGGTGAGAGATGAACACCTACATCACTATCGCCATGGACAGAGACAGAGAGAGAGATGGAATTGTGTTAATGATGGTGTTTATTACACAACCACACACACACACACACACGCACACACTATCTGCATATCAGTATCCGCACACAGTCGTACTGGATACACCTCTGTACCATGTAAGTTTTCCAAAGTACGCACGCACTGAATAACGTCCCTTCAGCTCCCTGTTCTCAGTTCTAAAACATTTTTGTGTATCTGATATGCTACATTAATCAGAAGTCTCTACTTAATCAAACACATTTTTGTTTCAGTGGTTAAAAAAATATTCATTCCCTCCTTCCATCCAAATGCCCTGGAAGTGCACTACATGTTTTCCCCAATACTTAAAATAAGAAATACATTTGAAAAAGTATTTTTTTTTAGAAATAAAAATATATTAAAACCAATTATATAATAGTGCTGACAATATGAGTTTGGCTCCCCCCAAACTGAGAAGCCCCTCAGGGATGACATGGGTAAAGCTGGCTAAAAGCCTGTGGACATTACATTAAGCAGGCAAGGGGGGCAGGACCACAGCTGGGCTTACAGGACTCACAAAAACCTGGAGGCAGAGGGGATGCACACAGTCCTTCTCCTTCTTGCAACAGTGACAATGCAGCTTCCAACCACCAGGACCCAGCCCTTAGAGAAAAAGCACCCACCGTGCCATTAGAAATAACAAGACTTGTATTAAAGGCAGTCAGAGATGATCTGAAACACCTGAACTAAAAAAAACCCACCAAGGAACTCATAAATCTCCAGAGCATTTTATTTTTATTGGGACCATTTTTTCTTTTGAGACGAGGGACAGCTGAACTTCAACAGATTATACCCAAGCACCACCACTTCACTGGGCCTTTTTTTTCAGTTCCTCAAAGAAATCAGGACTGATGTCCTGTAGTGCATTAACCATTGTAAACTAGGAACCATGTGCTGCACACTCCTTTACCACTGGTCCATCAGACGGGGAAATATTTGCTTTGAGAACACAGACCGGATCGGCAGCCACAATGATAAAGTTCATCCTTCAGCCAGCTCGCAACTGGAAAGGCCCGCGGCCAAATCTTCTCAGCGTAGAAAAGCACCAGCCACGAGGTGAAGTTGTTAGACCGTTTATTATTAGACTGTGCACATCTTAGGCCTGCTTGCTCCTACCGTTTTCACGCTAAGCACACCAACTCCCTTTAGGATCCTTTGGGCACAGGATGACCAGCCACGAGGTGAAGTTGTTAGACCGTTTATTATTAGACTGTGCACATCTTAGGCCTGCTTGCTCCTACCGTTTTCACGCTAAGCACACCAACTCCCTTTAGGATCCTTTGGGCACAGGATGAATCCTTCATCCTCATGGGTCATGGAGCTGGAGATTAAATGCTTTCAAACACCCACAGAGCCTTAACTACCAGACACAAACAAACTGCACCACAGGCAGCCTGAAATCGGCCCCGCAACCTAGAGCCTAAGCAAGCTACGGCCAAGCCACAAACAGAACCGAGCACAAATCTACATTTCTACGCTAACGCCGAGAACCGCTCAACAACCCAACCAAGGAAAACCTACACACTGCCTTCAACCTCATCTGTTCTGATCCACTGCTTAACGATCCCAGCCACGCAACCTGCAAAACCCTTCACTGCTGCATATCAATATGCACAACTAGCGCAAAGCCTCAACCTCCCTACACAAAATCAGGGCCAACCCAAGACTGAGTGCACAGTGCAACTTGAAGCGTGCGGCTGCTTGCCCCTAGCACTTACCCATATATGACAACAGTAGGACCTAAGACACAAATCCTGTGTGCGCGGCCGCCCCAGTGCTCCCACCTCCCACAAGGTGCTAATCACAAGGTCGACAACTTGGGGATGCAACTTGCAGAGAGAACAGACACCGTGTCCAAACTCTCTTACCTTTCAGTCCTGCTGGGTAGGCAGGGGTTTCTTCCCCCCCATAGTGGCTAATGCCTGCCCATCTGCCGTCTTGTCTGCTTTTCCTTCTGAGGTTTAAAAAACAGACAGACACTGGATTTAAGTCAGCACGTCAGAGGACGAGACTATAGGCCCCAAATTCTCAGCCCTCTTTTACTCTCACCTGGACCCATGATCACTCTGCCCACAGAAAGCAGGGAGGGCAGACATCTGCAGGTTTGGCTGCCGACATCCAGGCCAGCCAAAAGTTGAGTGCAACAGGCCAGGACTCTGGACAGAACTGCTAGGGCGGCACCATGAACGCTGACCACAAACACCGGAAACCCTGCTTACAGGGCAGTGCTTCCTGCACACAGCTGGCAGCTGGGGCATGAAGCCCAGAGACAACCTGCAAAATCCTGAATGCCAGCTGACAGGTGCCGCAGGCGGTCTCGATCAGGAGTCAAAGCTGCCCCGTGGGGAGAAGGGCCAGGCAGGACAGAAGGGCCACGACTTCAGTCTCCCGCCACGGAAGCCACAGAGCCCAAAGGGCTAAAGGAGGCCTCCTCCCCCACGGTCAGAGGGGGTGGGGGTGCAGCCCTGTTTACAGGGTGCGGGGGGGCATCTCATAGTGCCAGGAGCAGCAGAACAGAGGAGCAGAGACCTGGACCTACAGGAAGGTCACTAAGGCTCGGGGTCCCAACGCACTCAGGATCCTCAGAAGCCTGCAACCTCCCATGTAGTCTGTCGGTATCCTCTCTGGACAACCTCAGCAAGTGAAACGAGACCCAACCCAGCCCAAATCAAGGGGCCCTGGACCCTGCAGGCCAGGTGGGGCTGCAGGCTAGGGGCGAGGGCCCAGAAGAACGGCTGGGAACGGTGGGGCAGGGCACTCGTCTCCAGGGCCTCGGGCAGGGAATACAGTGCCAGCCCCGAGAAGTTGGGCAGGAACCCCGCATGCGAGGTACCGAGTGCCCGAAAAAACGTGCCGGCGTCCCAATAAGAGGGGGTCTCCCCGCCGCAATGCCCGGCGCGGCCACAGGAGGGGGGCTCTGAA
>NW_005842116.1:2330541-2331815 GCF_000455745.1 Alligator sinensis | reverse complement strand
GGCTGGGGCGCAGGGCAGGCGGCGGGAGGCGGCGGTTTTGCGGGCTGCTCCCGCGGCGCCTGCTCCGAGGGAGGGAGCTGCAGCGTCCTGCGCGCTGATTGGCCGCCGCGTGCGCTCTCTGCCCTGATTGGTCCGCCTAGGGCCCGGAGCGCGCTGCAAGGTGCTGGCTGCGGGAGCGGAGCTGGCGGGCGGGTGGGCCAGGGCTGGGGCCACCGACAGCTCGGGCCTCCTTTGGGCAGACAAGGGCTTATCTCACCCCTCAGCAAGGTGACCCCGTGCTGTGACCCTGCCTTAGGCACTGGCCGGGATAGTAAAGTTGACTAGTGATGTTTGGTGCCTAAGCGCGGGCTGTGGAAGAGCCCCGATTTGCAGAAAATGTGGAAAACCCTGCACCCGTGAGACGACTGTCACAGCGCGTCAGGGTTCTTGATGGCAGGCACTCAAACCCACCGGCCCGCGGGGAAAACTCTGCCCCTGCCCCCGGTGCGAAGATGAAGATGAAGACATGAACTTCCCGGTGAGAGCACAAGCGACAGGCAGGGGAGCGCAGGGAGCAGAGCGGCGTGTCAGCGTGTGACCCCGGGCTCCTCGGGGCTGCAGCGAACGGGGACAGAGCAAGAGCACCCGTCGCTGCCAGGTCTGCAGCCAGCACTGGGCCGAGCCCCTCGGAGCTGCGTGTGCGGGCACGAGGACGAGAGGCGTGTGCGATTGGGCTTGGGCTCAAGAAGGCTCAACAGCTAACCTGATGTGAACCAGCCAAAGGCAAGAGGAGACAGGTATCTTATATGCTGCATTAATCAGAAGCCTCTACTTAATCAAATGCGTTTCAGTTTCAATGGTTAAAAAATATTCATTCCCTCCTTCCAGCCAAATGCCCTGGAAATGCACAATGTATTTTCCCCAATATTTAAAATAAGTAATACGTTTGAAAAAATAGTTCACTGCTTAACCATGATCGCAGATGCCCAGGGGGGCTGGCCTTCCCAGCACAGCCTCTTTGCACACAAATAGCAAGCATTGCCACCAATTCATGGAAGGGCCTGAGGGCTCCAGCTAGGCTAGGCCTTGAACTCACCACCTTTGCCACCATGGGCAGCACCCTTACCACTATGAAAAAGTAGAAGGCTGCGAGTGCTTCCTGCTGTGGGCCCCTTGAGGCGCAGTGGCCAGGCCCCTCCCGACAAAAGCTGGAGGGACCTGGACCAGAACCCAGGACCTCAGCACCCAGAGGAAGAGGCCCAGCACTGTGCACCACAGGACTCAGCAGGCTCAGG
>NW_005842116.1:2329079-2330433 GCF_000455745.1 Alligator sinensis | reverse complement strand
TGTGACCTCAGGTGACCCCAAGTTGAACTCTCTGTGACCCCTGGTTTCCCCAAAAATAAGTTGGTGATCTTTCACTTAATTAGGGGGATTTGACCTGTAGTAATTCCACGTTGACCTCTCTGTGACCCCGCTTGCCCTGAAAATTGGTCTGTGACTTGAACCCTCTGTGTCCCCCACCCACCCGGGTAGGCTGGGGTTGACCCTGCGTTGGCCTCACAGCGCCCCCTGCTCCTGCCGGGACCCCGAGGTGCCAGCCCTCAGCCTCAGCCGGGCACCAGGGAAGGGGATGTCATGTGATCATGAATGAGCCGCTTTGGTTGCCATGGGCTTGTGAACTCGAGGAGGGAGGAGCCGACTCCAAGGATGGAGCAGGGTCCTTGTTTGACTCCAGTCATGTGAGCAGCAAGAAGCCGTGGAAAGGCCATTTTAATTTTTCTCTACCGTCCAGATGAAAAATGTCTCTGCATACGAACCTTCATCACTAGGAATAATGAGCCCAGGAGGAAAAGACCCAAGAATGAAGGGGGGAAAGCCCAGGAGGAGGAAAACACCCAAGAATAAGGAGGAAAGACCCAGAAGAAAAGAGGGAGACTGAAGACTAAGGGGAGAAAAGAGTGAGGAAGAAAAGGAGGGTGGGAAAGACCCAGCAAGGGGAAGGAAGCAGACCCCCGAGAAGCCCCCCACACCATGCAGAAAGGTGAACAGGTCAGAGGCAGAGCAAATGAAGAAAGAGGAAGCCCCCCCAACCCAATCCCCGCGCTCATGTGGACCCGGGCCCGGCGGCTCCAGCAAGCCATGTCCGGAGCAGCTGCAAGCAGAGGGGCAGCAGCAGTGGGAGAAGGGGTCAAAGGGATGGGGGGTAGGGAGCACAGGGGGCCCGGGTGGGGTCAGAAGGGACCCAAGGCCAAGGCGAAAGACACAAATACAAAGGGAGGAAAAGACCCCAGAACAAGGAGGAAAACCCCCAAAAGAAAAGGGGGAAGAGCAATGACTAAGGTGGAAAGACCCAAGAAGAAAAAGGGAGAAGACCCAAGAATAAAGGGTGGGGAAGAGCCACGAAGAGGGTGACAAAAGCCCCAAGAATGGGGGCAGCCTGAAGGAGAGAAAGGGGGAAGAAGAGAGGCCCAGGGGAAAGGCAGAAGAAGACAGAGGAATGAAGGGGGACCCCAGGGGAAGCTCCAAGAATGAGGGGGTGAGAAGAGGCTGAAGAGTAAGGAGGAAAGACCTCGCCCCAAAGCAGGGGTGGTGGGTGGAAGACACCCAAGAATGAAGGGGGAAGAGCCCAGGAGGAGCAAAAGACCCAAGAATGAGGAAAAAGACCCTGAAGAAAAGAGGGAGACTGAAGAATAAGGGG
>NW_005842116.1:2327530-2328170 GCF_000455745.1 Alligator sinensis | reverse complement strand
GAGATCTGCAGGAGGAGGAAAGACCCCCAAAAGGGGGAAGAGACTGACTGGAGAGGAAAACGCAAGGAGGAAGAGGGAAGAGTCCAGGAAGGAAGCAGGGGAAGACCCGAGAAGGGGAGGAAGAGCCCAGGCGGGAGGACAAGAGCCCAGAAGAGGGGCAGCCCGCAGGGAAGGGCCGAGAGGGAAGCGGGCAGAGAGCAGAGCCCGAGGAGGAAGAGCGCGAAGGAAGGGGGACCCGCCCGGGCGGGCGCAGGAACGGGGCAGGAGCCTGGAGCGAAGCCGGGGAGAGACCCGGAGCGGGGAGCAAGAGCCGGGAGCGGGGGACGAGCCCAGGAAGGGGGGATTCCCGGGAAGAAACGGGCAGAGCAGAGAAGGGAGGGAGAAAAGCGGGGAAAGAGCCGAGAAGAAAGGAGAGACGTGACCGCAGCGGGGAGGAGAAGGAGCCCGGGGCAGAGCGGACTGACAAGGCGGGAAGAGGGAGGAGGAAGCCCCGGGCACAAGCGGGGGAAGCGCCGGGGCGGGCAGGTCATCCCTGCCCCCAACGACCCGGACCCCGGGGGTGCGGGAGACACACTGACACGGACACGGGGTCAAACACCTTTATTGAAACGAGCCACACGGACACGGGGGAGCTTTACTC
>NW_005842116.1:2325359-2325704 GCF_000455745.1 Alligator sinensis | reverse complement strand
CCCCCCGGCCCCGCCCGCGGGTGCGGGGCTGCAGCGGGACGTGGGCTCCGGGCACAGCGGACCCGGCAGCGGAGACACAACGAGCCGACCGGGGCCGCTGAGGATCGGAGTCGGACCAATCGGCACACGGATGCCTGCACACACCCACCATACCCTGGCAGCCAATCAGAATGCGACGGGGGGGCGGGTAGCCTTGGACCCGCCCCCTCCTGGGTAAGGCCAATGAGAGCGAAGAAGGGCGGAGCGACCCTGACCCCGCCCATGCGGCCACTCCACCCAATCGCCTCATGTCTCAAGGTGGCCAATGAATAGGCGAGCCTCCGATCCCGGCCCGGCATGCAGGTC
>NW_005842116.1:2323249-2324088 GCF_000455745.1 Alligator sinensis | reverse complement strand
ACTGGCACCACACTGGCCCTGCCTCCCTCCTGGCCTGGTGGCCAAGGCCCCATGCTTTCAGGCAGGGACTGTGGGCTTGGCTCTGTACATGGCCAGCGTCCTCTGGGCCCGGCTTTCACTCTTGCTTTCCCCAGCGGCGCTTGCCCAGCTGCTGCAGGCCAAGGGCCATCATATTTGACATGCCGGAGAAGACTTGTTCCAGCTGCCCATGTTAAAGTCCGGAGACACTGGGCTGGAGGCCGGGAGGTCTGCCTTTATCTTCCTTTGTTTGCAGCCGTGGGAGCTGCCTGGGAAAAGTGAATCCGCACAGCACATCCCCTGGGCTGTGGGGAAGGGTCTTCTCTGCCGGCTCAGCAGGGACCACTGTGGGGTCCCAGCTCCTGTGCGACCCCAGCTAAGGGGGGGGCCCACGGGCCCCCAGCCACAAAGGAATCCAGACCCCCAGCCCGCACATCGCAGCACTGTGCCCCGGCCCCCCAGCTCTCGGGGAGACCTGGGGCTGGGGGGCAGCAGTGACCTCGGGCTGCCCTCGGGGAGCTGGACAGCCGTGTCCTGCAGAGCGCGGATATGTGGGGACCCAGGGAAGGCCATCTGCCCAAATATTCTCCCTGGGTCCTGGTTAAGACCAAGGTCCAGCTGCCTCCAGGCCCCAAAAGGCAAAGGGCCATGAGCCGGGCGGCCGCTGGGCAAAACCTGGACCAGCACCCCAGGGCGACTGTCCTCGTACAGGGGTCACAGCGCTGCACCCAGGACACCGCTCACCGTCCCAACGAGCTTGTGCGTGCGAAGGTGCACAGGAGCTGTGCAAGGGGCAGGCCAGCGGCCCCCGCCGGGGGGAC
>NW_005842116.1:2322777-2323019 GCF_000455745.1 Alligator sinensis | reverse complement strand
CCCGGCCCTGCCCTCCCGCCCGGCACTGCCCGCACCCCGGGGCGGCAGCACCTCGCTCGGGGCTGGGACGAGCTCCCGGCCTTGGAGGAAACCTGGCTCAGTGCTGCCCTCCTGTGGTCGGCTCGCAGCACTGCAGCCAAGAGGAGCGGCGCTGCGCAGGGGAGACGACCCCGCTGCTCGGTGCTGCCCTCCTGTGGTCCCGTGTATTAAAGGAATGCCTCAGTGCTGCCCTCCTGTGGCTC
>NW_005842116.1:2319690-2322560 GCF_000455745.1 Alligator sinensis | reverse complement strand
GCCCCTGCGCAGACCCCCCCTCCGGTGGCCGCGCCGGGCATTGCGGCGGGGAGACCCGGGGGGGCACCCAAGCCGGCTCCGCGCTGCCGCCCGGCCCCGAGTGCGGAGACGGGGTCCCGCGAGGTGCTGCCGCCCCGGGGTGCGCGCAGTGCCCGAGCGGGAGGGCAGGGCAAGGCAGGGAAGGGCAGGGGCACCTCGTGCCCGGGGCAAGCACTCCTGGGCACAGCGCGGTGATCCCTGTACGAGGACAGCCCCCCTGGGGTGCTGGTCCGGGTTTTGCCCAGTGGCCGCCCGGCTCGTAGCCCTTTGTCTTTTGGGGCCCCAGAGGCAGTTCCGCAGCTGGACCTTGGTCTGAACCAGGCCCCGGGGAGGGTATTTGGGCAGGCGGCCTTCCCTCGGTCCCCACAGATCCTCACTCTGCAGGACACGGCTCTCCAGCTCCCCGAGGGCAGCCCGAGGTCGCTCCTGCCCCCCAGCCCCAGGTCTCCCCGAGAGCCGGGGGGCCGGGGCACGGTGCTGCGAAGCGCAGGCTGGGGGTCCCGGTTCCCTTGTGGCTGGAGGCCTCTGAAGTTGTTGCGGGGAGCAATAAGAAAGAAGGAAAAGATGAGAGACCGGAGAAAATAAAAATGAATGAGAATGAAAAGAATGAAAATTAAAAAGAAATAAAAATTATTTTTTTAAATTATATAATAGCACTGGTAAAATGGGTTTGGCTCCCCCAAACTCAGCAGCCCCTCAGGGGTGACAGGGGTAGAGCTGGCTGAAAGCCTGCGGACAATACATTAAGCAGGCAAGGGGGGCAGGACCACAGCTGGACTTAAGGAACTCACAAAACCTGGAGGGAACTGGGGATGCACACAGTTGTTCTCCTTGCAACAATGACAATGCAGCTTCCCACCGCCGGGATCCAGCTCTTAGAAAAGAAGACCCCACTATTGCTATTAGAAATAGCAAGACTTGTACTAAAGGCAGTCAGAGAAGAAAGTCTGAAACACCTGAACTAAAAAAACACCAAGTAGCTCATAAGTCCCCAGAGCATTTTATTTTTATTGGGACCATATTTCTTTTGAGACAAGGGACAGCTGAACTTCAACAGATTATACCAAAGCACCACAACTTCACTGGGCCTTATTTTTCAGTTCCTCAGTAATCAGGACTGATTTCCTACAGCGCATGAACAAGTGTAAACTGATGACTAGAAACCATGTGTTGCACATTCTTTCACCACTGGTCCATCAGAAGGGGAAATATTTGCATTGCACAAGTAATAACACAGATCGGATCGGCAGACTGAATGAAAAAGTTCATCCTTCAGCCAGCTCGCAACAGGAAAGGCCCATGGCCAAATCTTCTCAGCGTAGAAAAGTACCAGCCACGAGGTGACGTTTTTTAGACCATTCATTGTGCGACTGTGCACAGCTTAGGCCCTCCTGTTCCTACCGATTTGACGTCGGCCACGCCAACTACCTTTATGATTGTTTGGACTCAGGACAAGATCTTTGTCCCTGTGGAGCTGGAGGTTAAACACTTTCAAACACTCACAGAGCCTTAACTTACAGACACAAAGACATTACACCACAAACAGCCTCAAAGTGGCCCCATAAGCTACAGCCTAAGCAAGCTACAGCCAAGCCACAAACAGAACTGAGCACAAACCTACATTTCTACACTGACACCGAGAACTGCTCAACCCTACACACTGCCTTCAATCGCATCCATTTTGATCCACTGCTTAACTAGCCAAGCCAGACAACCTGCAAAACCCTTCACTGCTGCATATCAAACTGCACAACTAGCACAAAGCCTCAACCTCCTTGTACCGCACTAGCAGTTACCCGCGTACGACAACAACAGGACCTAACACACGAATCCTGTGTGCGCGGCCGCCCCAGCGATCCGACCTTCAACAAGGCGCCCACAAGGTCGACAACTTGGGGATGCAACTTGCAGAGAGGCCAGACACCGTGTCCAAACTCCCTTACCTTTCCCTCCTGCTGGGCGGGCGGGGATTTCTTCCCTCCTTAGGGGCTAACACCTGCCCTCTGCCGTCTTGTCTGCTTCTCTTTCCAGGGCTTAAAAAACAGACAGACACTGGATTTAAGTCAGCACGTCAGAGGACGCAGGCCCCAACTTCTCTCCCTCTTTTCCTCTCCCCTGCACCCGCAGCCCCTCTGTCCTCTGTCCGCGGAAAGTGGGGAGGGCAGACATATGCAGGTTCGGCTGCCGACATCTGGGCCAGCCAGAAGGAGAGTGCGACGGGCCAGGACTCTGGACAGAACTGCTAGGGTGGCACCATGAACGGTGACCACAAACACCGGAAACCCTGCTGACAGGCCGGTGCTCCCTGCACACAGCTGGCGGCTAGGGCATGAAGCCCAGACACAACCTGCAAAGTCCTGAATGCCAGCTGACAGGTGCCGCAGGTGGTCTCGATCAGGAGTCAAAGCTGCCCCGTGGACAGAAGGGCCAGACAGGACAGAAGAGGGGCAGCCCGCAGAAAAGGGAAGGGAAGGGGCCGAGAGGGAAGCGGGCAGAGAGCAGAGCCCGAGGAGGAAGAGCGCGAAGGAAGGGGGACCCGGCCGGGGCGGGCGCAGAAACGTGGCGGGAGCCTGGAGCGAAGCCGGGGAGAGACCCGGAGCGGGGAGCAAGAGCCGGGAGCGGGGGACGAGCCCAGGAAGGGGGGATTCCCGGGAAGAAACGGGCAGAGCAGAGAAGGGAGGGAGAAAAGCGGGGAAAGAGCCGAGAAGAAAGCGGGGCGGAGAAGGGGCCCTGGGCAGAGCGGACTGACGGGGGGGGAAGAGGGAGGAGGAAGCCCCGGGCACAAGCGGGAGAAGCGCGGGGGCTGGCAGGTCCCCCCCTGCCCCCCCCGA
>NW_005842116.1:2313179-2317144 GCF_000455745.1 Alligator sinensis | reverse complement strand
CTCCTGTCCGGCCCTCGCCCGCCTCCCCGCGCCACGGCCGCTTGTTGTGGGAGCGCAGGGACGTACCGGAGCCCTTCTCCTGCCCCGGCAGCGCACAGGGGCTCTGACCGGACAGGTCCCGGCTTCGCAGCACTGCCCGGGGCGGGAAGCGGGTTTCCCCTCGCCGCGCTCACACCGTGGCCGCTGCACCGTGACAAACCAGCTGCCGGCGGTGGTAGCAGCATCTCTGGTCAGGCCATGTCCAGGGCCCTGGCCTGCCAGCAGCTCCTCTTCACACATCTTCAATATAGCTGCAGACACTGTGCACCTGTTGCGCTGTCTGAAAGGAAAAGGCTACAGGGATTCTGCCCCCTTCGGCCTCACCTAACTCCATCAACTTGAAGAAGATATTGGTGATTTTGGTGCAACAGGACAGTATGAAGCTCTCTTTTGGGTAGACAAGTTGCTTATTTGAAGGCAAGGTCAGTGCCTTGGGCTCGCCGTGTGAAACAGAAATCCCTTTTGGGCAGACAAGGGCCTTGCTCAGCACCTTGCTCAGCAAGGTGACACTGTGGTGTGACCCTGCCCCTGGACACTGGCCAGGATATTAAAAACTGACTAGTGATTTGGGGTGCCTAACCAGAGGCTTTGAAAGAGCCCAGGTTTTCAGCAAGTGTGGAAACCCCTGCAGCTGTATGAAAATCACAGCTTTGCCAGGGGCTTCATGGAGGGCACTCAAAACCACAGGGCAGTGTTGAAACCTCTGCCCCTCCCCACACAGTGAAGATCAAGGTGTGAAATTCTCTATCAGAGCAAAAGTGACAGCCAGGGTAGCATAGGGAGCAGAGCAGCATTATAACCACGGCTCCTCCCTGCTGGAATAAATGCCAAAACAGCAAGAGCACCGATCCCTTCCCCATCGACTGGCGCTGCACTTGCGGGCACGAGGAGGAGAGGCATCTTCTATTTGGGCTTGGGCTTAAGATGCTCAGCAGCCAGGCAGCTGTGAGTCAGCCCAGAGGAACACTAGATTTGTATCCTATACACTACATTAATCAGAAGCCCCGACTTAGTCAAGTGAGGTGTTTTGTTTTTTCAATGGTTACAAGATACGCATGCCCTTCCTGCTGCCAAGTTGCCTGAGAAATGTGCTGGCTGTCATGGACTTAACATTTCCCTAATATTTGAAAATGTTTGAAAAATCAATTGTAGTTCTAAAAATAAAGATGAATGAGAAAATGGGTTTAGCTCCCCCAAACTGAGCAGCCCCTCAGGGATGACATGGGTAGAGCTGGCTGAAAGGCTGCAGACCTTACATTAAACAGGCAAGGGGGGAAGGACCACAGCTGGGCTTAAGGGACTCACGAAAACCTGGAGGCACGTGGGATCCACACGGTCGTTCTCCTTCTTGCAACAATGAGAATGTAGGTTGCCAGGACACAAACCCTTAGAAAAAAAAGCCCCCACCCAGGCATTAGAAATAGCAAGACTTGTACTAAAGGCATTCAGAGAAGAAGGTCTGAAACACGTGAACTAAAAAAAAACAACCCAAGTAGCTCACAAGAATTTTATTTTCATTCAGACCACGTATTCCTTTTGAGACAAGGAGCAGCTGAACTTCAACAGATTACACCGAAGCACCACAACTTCACTATACTTTACCTCAAATAAATCAGGACTGATTTCCTACAGTGCATTAACCATTGTAAACCAAGGACTAGGAACCATGTGTTACACATTCTTTTACCACTGGTCCATCACAAGAGGAAATGTTTGCATTTCACAAGTAAGAACACAGATCGGATCAGCAGACAATGAAAAAGTTCATCCTTCAGCCAGCTCGCAGCAGGAAAGGCCCATGGCCAAATCTCAGCACAGAAAAGTACCAGACATGAGGTGAAGTTTCTTAGACCACTTATTGTTCGACTGTGCACATCTTAGGCCTGTTTGCTCCTGCCGGTTTGATGTTGACCACGCCAACTACATTTACAATCGTTTGGACACAGGACGAGATCTTTGTCCTTGTGGAGCTGGAGGTTAAACACGAACACCCTGAAGCCTTAACGTACAGATGCAAATATATTGCACCACAAACAGCCTCAAATTGGCCCCGCAAGCTACATCCTAAGCAAAGCTACAGCCAAACCACAAACAGAACCAAGCACAAACTGACATTTCTACACTAACACCGAGAACGGCTCAACAACCCAACCAAGAACACAGTATACGCTGCCTTCAATCGCATCTATTTTGATCCACTGCTTAACTAGCAAAGCCAAACAACCTACCAAACCCTTCACTGCTGCATATCAAAATGCACAACTAGCACAAAGCCTCAACCTCCCTGCACACAATCGGGGCCAACCCAAGACCGAGTGCACGGTGCAACTTGAAGCGTGCGGCTGCTTGCTCCTAATGGGTGTTTGAAAGTGTAGAGAGGCACTCAGCAGTCTCCATCTGTACTTCTCTAAGCAGACATTAAACATTCACCTTCCTCCTGCCCACCCCAACCCACACTTCTTGATCCCGAGCTTTCTTCTCTTGCTTCCATTCCTTCTTCTCCAGCTGCCCTTCAGGGACCTGCAAGAGTACACAAAACAGAACTGGAGTCGACTGGCAATGTATCCCACACCCCAGGAAATATAGACTAGAATGTAGCTCCTAGTACCCATCGTACTCTCGAGATTGGTGTCCTTTAAAAACAAGGGGGATGCGACATACCTCCGGTTTACTAAAAGAGGACGAGTACGGCCCTAGCAGTTACCCGTGTATGACAACAGCAGGACCTAGGACACGAATCCTGTGTGCGCAGCTGCCCCAGTGCTCCCACCTTCCACAAGGTGCTAATCACAAGGTTGACAACTTGGGGATGCAAGTTGCAGAGAGGACAGACAGCGTGTCCAAGCTCCCTTACCTTTCCCTCCTGCTGGGCGGGAGGGGATGTCTTCCCTCCTTAGTGGCTAACGGCTGCCCATCTGTTGTCTTGTCTGCTTCTCCTTCCAGGGGTTAAAAAATGGACAGACACTGGATTTAAATCAGCACATCAGAGGACGAGACTACAGGCCCCAGCTTCTCTCCCTCTTTTACTCTCACCTGGACTCGCGGTCACTCTGTCCTCTGTCTGCGGAAAGTGGTAAGGACAGATGTCTGCGGGCTCGACTGCTGCCATCCTGGTCAGCCAGAAGCTGTGTGTGACAGGCCGGGACTCTGGATAGTACTGCTAGGGCGGCACCATGAACGGTGACCACAAACACCAAAAACCCTGCTGACAGGGCGGTGCTCCCTGCACACAGCTGGCAGCTGGGGCATGAAGCCCAGAGACAACCTGCAAAGTCCTGAATGCCAGCTGACAGGTGCCCCAGGTGGTCTTGATCAGGGGTCAAAGCTGCCCCGTGGACAGAAGGGCCAGACAGGACAGAAGGGCCACGACTTCAGCCTCCCGCCACGGAAGCCACAGAGCCCAAAGGGCTAAAGGAGGCCTCCTCCCCCACGGTCAGAGGGGGTGGGGCTGCAGCCCTGTGTACAGGGTGCGGGGGCGCATCTTGCAGGGACCTGGACCTGAGTTACAGGAAGGTCGGTAAGCCTCAGGGTCCCAACACACTCAGTGCCCCCCAGAAGCCTGCAGCCTTCCCTGTTGTATGTGGGTATCCTCTCTGGCCAAGCTCACCAAGTGGAACGAGACCTGACCCAGAGGATCAAGGGGACCTGGGCCCTGCTTACAGGCTGCAGGCCGGGGGTGGGGGCGCAGAACAACGGCTGGCCAAGTGCCAGGGCACTCGTCTCCAGGGACTCCGGTGGGAAATACATAGCCTGCCCTCAAGAAGGAGGGCAGTAACCCTGCATGCGGGCTACCAAGTGGCCGAAAAAATATGCCAGCCACCCAAAAAGAAGGGGTCTCCCCGCCGCAATGCCCGGCGCGGCCACAGGAGGGCGGCTCTAAGCAGGGCTTTGTCTCCGCCGCCATGGGCTGCGGCAATGCCCCGAAG
>NW_005842116.1:2310881-2312780 GCF_000455745.1 Alligator sinensis | reverse complement strand
GGGTGGCCTGCGGGAGCCGTGCTGGCTGGAGCCGGCGGGCGGGCGGGCAGGTGCGGTGGGCCAGTGCTGGGGCCACCGACAGCTCGGGCCTCCTTTGGCCGAGCACCTTTGTCAGCACCTCAGCAAGGTGACACTGTGCTGTGACCCTGCCCTAGCCCCTGGCCGGGATAGTAAGAGTGGACTAGTGATGTTGGGTGTGGCTCTGGAAGAGCTCCGATTTTCAGAAAATGTGGAAAACCCTGCACCTGCGAGACGGCTGTCACAGCTCTTCAGGGTGCTTAATGGCAGGCACTCAAACCCACCGGCCCGCGGTCTGTCCCTGCCCCCGGTGTGAAGATGAAGATGAAGACATGAACTTGCCGGTGAGAGCACAAGCGACAGGCAGGGAGCGCAGGGAGCCGAGCGGCGTGTGACCCACGGCTCCTCGGGGCTGCAGCGAACGGGGACACAGCAAGAGCACCTGTCCCTGCCCAGTCCAAAGCTTGCACTGGGCCGTGCCCTTTGGAGCTGCTTTTGCGGGCACAAGGAGAGGCATCTGCTTTTGGGTTTGGGCTCAAGAAGGCTCAACAGCTAACCTGATGTGAACCAGCCAAAGGCAAGAGGAGACAGGTATCTTATATGCTACATTAATCAGAAACCTCTACTTAATCAAATGCATTTCTGTTTCAATGGTTAAAAAATATTCATTCGCTCCTTCCAGCCAAATGCTCTGGAAATGCACTACATGTTTTCCCCAATATTTAAAATAAGTAATATGTTTGAAAAAATAGCTCACTGCTTAACGAGGGGCACAGATGCTCAGGCCTTCCCAGCACAGCACTACAGACTCACTGAGGAGCGAGGGGCCCAAGGGCTCCAGCTAGGCCAGGGCTTGAACCCATCCCACCTTTGCAACCTAGGGTAGCACCCTTACCACCATGATAAAGGAGCTGAGAGCTCCTGCTGCTGTGGGCCTCTTGAGGCTCCTCCATTGAAAGAGGAAGGCACCTCCCCACAAAAAGGGGAGAGACTGGGACCTGAACCTAGAACCTCAGCACCCACAAAGAGATGCCCAGCACTGTGCACCACAGGATCCAGGTGGCTCAGAGCCTCCCTTCTGGGCCCCTTGACTCTTTACCTGTGGACACACACTGGTTCCTCCCAAAATAAGTTGGTGATCTTTCACCTAATTAGGGGGGGTTGACCTGCAGTAACCCCATGTTGACCTCTCTGTGACCCCGCTTGCCCCCAAAATTGGGCTGTGACTTGAACCCTCTGTGCCCCCCATAGGCTGGGGTTGACCCTGCATTGGCCTCACAGCGCCCCCTGCTCCTGCCGGGACCCCGAGGTGCCAGCCCTCAGCCTCAGCCGGGCACCAGGGAAGGGGATATCATGCGATCATGAATGCGCTGCTCCAGCTGTCATGGGCTTGTGAACTCGAGGAGGGAGGAGCTGACCCCAAGGATGGAGCGAGGTCCTTCTTTGACTCCAGTCATGTCAGCAGCAAGAAGCCGTGGAAAGGCCATTTTAATTCTTCTCTACCGTCCAGATGAAAAATGTCTCCACGTACGAACCTTCATCACTAGGAATAATGAGCCCAGGAGGAAAAGACCCAAGAATGAAGGGGGAAGAGCTCAGGAAGAGGAAAAGACCCAAGAATAAGGAGGAAAGACCCAGAAGAAAAGAGGGAGACTGAAGACTAAGGGGAGAAAAGAGTGAGGAAGAAAAGGAGGGTGGGAAAGACCCAGCAAGGGGAAGGAAGCAGACCCCCGAGAAGCCCCCCACACCATGCAGAAAGGTGAACAGGTCAGAGGCAGAGCAAATGAAGAAAGAGGAAGCCCCCCCAACCCAATCCCCGCGCTCATGTGGACCCGGGCCCGGCGGCTCCAGCAAGCCATGTCCGGAGCAGCTGGAAGCAGA
>NW_005842116.1:2309732-2310392 GCF_000455745.1 Alligator sinensis | reverse complement strand
GCAGGCTCAGGGGTGATCTGCTGGCCACCTACAAGTTTATCAGGGGTGACCACCAGCATCTGGGGGAACGTTTGTTCACCAGAGCGCCCCAAGGGATGACGAGGTCGAATGGTCACAAACTACTTCAAGATCATTTCAGGCTGGGCATAAGGAAGAATTTCTTTACTGTCCGAGCCCCCAAGGTCTGGAACAGCCTGCCACCGGAGGTGGTTCAAGCGCCTTCATTGAACACCTTCAAGATGAAACTGGATGCTTATCTTGCTGGGATCCTATGACCCCAGCTGACTTCCTGCCCTTTGGGCAGGGGGCTGGACTCGATGATCTTCCGAGGTCCCTTCCAGCCCTGATGTCTATGAAATCTATGACAACAGGCTGGAGGCAGAGCAAGGGAAGAAAAAGGAAGCCCCCCCAACCTAATCCCCACGCTCATGTGGCCCCGGGCCAGGCGGCTCCAGCAGGCCATGTCCGGAGCGGCTGCAAGCAGAGGGGCTGCAGCAGCGGGAGAAGGGGGCAAAGGGTGGGGAGGGGAGGAGCACAGGGGCCTGGGTGGGGCCAGAAGGGACCCAAGGCCAAGGTGGGGGCAGAGACCCAAGGAGGCAGCAAAAGACACAAATACAAAGGGAGGAAAAGACCCCAGAACAAGGAGGAAAAATCCCAAAG
>NW_005842116.1:2308911-2309203 GCF_000455745.1 Alligator sinensis | reverse complement strand
GAGCAGAGCCCGAGGAGGAAGAGCGCGAAGGAGGGGGGACCCGCCGGGGCGGGCGCAGGAACGGGGCAGGAGCCAGGAGCGAAGCCGGGGAGAGACCCGGAGCGGGGAGCAAGAGCCGGGAGCGGGGGACGAGCCCAGGAAGGGGGGATTCCCGGGAAGAAACGGGCAGAGCAGAGAAGGGAGGGAGAAAAGCGGGGAAAGAGCCGAGAAGAAAGGAGGGACGTGACCGCAAAGGAGAAGGAGCCCGGGGCAGAGCGGACGGACGAGGCTGATAGAGGGAGGGGAAGCCCCA
>NW_005842116.1:2307757-2308451 GCF_000455745.1 Alligator sinensis | reverse complement strand
GGCTTCCTTCCCCGCCGTCACGGGCTGCGGCAATGCCCCGACGCGACCACAGGAGGGCAGCACCGAGCAGCGGCGTTGTCTCCCCTCGTTGGCGCCGCTCCTCGTGGCTGCAATGGTGGGGGTGCACCACAGGAGGGCAGCACTGAGTCGGGTTTTTCCCCATGCTGGATGCGGATGCCCAATGACACCTGTGACACCCGCACTAACGGCAGACACTCGTGTGCGGTGCTGTGCAAGGGTGAGAGTTGAACACCCCTGCAAAAGAGCATCTCCCTAGAAGGGAAATGTTCATGCAAAACCCCTGTAATAAATCAGAGCCATTGTAATGCCAAGGGAGCCATGACCTGGGCCATAAGAGACAGGACCAGATGGCACTGAGTTCTCTGAACAAGCAGCTAACTCGGTGCTTACCTGGCTGCAAGGCGGAAGCCTTCTTCCAGCTGTGCTACCCTGCCCTCGTATCAGGCAAAGACCCACCATCTAGCAGGATCCAGACATCAGCAGCTTTTTATTACCGTTCTCTTGGAGACAACATTGATACACTGAGCTGTACAGGCTCCTGCAGGTTGAGGCCTCAGGACCAAAGCTCTGGCCCTTCTGGTGCCCCTTTAGAGGGCAACCGCCACCCTCTAATGCATCAGAGAAGGGCTTGGGGCTGGTGGGACAGAGGGAACAGGCATCCCAAGGTGGGGAG
>NW_005842116.1:2303043-2307726 GCF_000455745.1 Alligator sinensis | reverse complement strand
TATTCAGCGGGATGCACCCTCTCCCTGTCTCTGTAGTTCCGGCATTGGCGTGCTCTGCTTTGCAGCAGCAGCTGGGATTGTCTGGTACTACCCACGGCACCAGTGTCCATTAGCCTGTCGAGCTCCCCAGAGCTCAGGTGGGGAGCCCAGTTCCCCTCCAAACCCCTGTGTGTTCCCTGCATGCTGCAGCTCATACACGAGCCACTGAAAGGGTTAAAGCCACCTCCTTCAGCCCCAGCTGACCTCCTGGGAGCACAGGGCAAGCTCTTAAGTGGGTGCTGTGATGCCCCCACACCTGCCTGAGCTGCACATGAAATGAAGGGCAAGGACTGTTCTTGATACATGGGATTATTCTGCCAGGACTGCTTCCCCATGCACAGGGTAGAGTCTCTGAGAGACTCAGCTACCCATAGGCCCCAGGGCTTGCAACACAGCCAGGAATAGCTAAAGGGCAGAAACAGGTCAGCCATTTCTGGACATGACCCCTGAGGACCCGTAACCAAGAGAGAGGGGACCAGTTCCCACCACCAGGCTCTCCGGGCCCTTTACTCCCAGCATAGAGGTGCCAAGGGCTTGGAGAGGATGCAGGCCTTAACCATGCAGCCACCAAGGGGGTGCAGGGCTAGGCCCCACTGCCTTCCCACCTGGTTCCTTTACAGCTTTGCTCAGCAGCCACATCCGAGGTGGGTATAAAGCACGCTCTGGGCCCCAGCCGTGTGCCAGTCCCTGCTAGGAGCCCAGAGATGGCAGCAGCTGGACTGTGAATCTGAGGCAAAGCAAGAGCCTGAGACAAACACGTGCACAAAACAAGAACCCCGGGACACACCTTCAGAGCCCCTGGCACCATGAGCGCACTGCCTGGGTCAAGCTACGGGACACTCAAACCCAGAGCCATCCTCTCTAGCTCCCAACATGCTCCCCTTGCCCCAGGGAAGGTTCAGATCTCAGTCTTCCAGCCCAAGGGCAGGGCAGAGCAGAGAGCCCAGAGCAGGCACACACAACCCTGGTTTGGTCTCCAGGGCCCTCGGACCACTTCTGGGCGAAGATGCTGGATGTACAGCCCCCTCCCAGGCATACAGGATCCCTCCTTCACCCTTGTCCCCTCCTTGAGGCAAGGGTGGATGCTGAGAGCACATGGGACAAGAGGAGCCTCTTTGCCAAGGTTAAGGGAGTAGGGAGGCACACTCATTATAGCTACTCTGACCCCAGCTTTAAGGCTCAGGGCTAGAGGAAAGGCTCCCAGCCCTGGGGCCTTGGGTGCAGCAGCTGTAGGGCTCATAGCAGTGAGTCCTCCAGCCCTGTGCAACATGGGAGAAAAGACCCCCTAAGAGTGAGCTGAAAGAGGAAAGGGGAAGGAGCCTGGGCCTGCAGAGCTCCTGGGCTCAGCCCGCCCCAGGGCAGAGGGAGGCAGAACTGTGCTGCCCACAGCTGGGAGTGGAGGAAAGCAGGTCTGGGGCCTGCTGTGCAGCTGCATAGGGGCAGGGGTGGCAGGGAAGGAGGCAGCCACAAAGATCCCAGTTGGAGAAGTCTTCCACTGGGGCAGCCAGCATTGACCCTGCAGGATGCGTCTGTCCATCGGAAGGAGAGGTCAGCAGGGCAGAGGGGCCCTGGGGCAGAAGGAAGAGGTAGAGACAGACACCCCTCCCCGCTGGGGCAAAATCGATGGCACATCCCCACAGAGAACGTAGTGCCAAGCAGCAACAGTCCAGTCCAGTGAAGCACAAACCGGCGAGGTGGCCCAGCCCAAGGGCAGAGCAGGGCCAGGCCAGTGCTGACTGTGAAGGCGGTACCAGTCCGCAAGGCACTCCCCTGTCCAGCCCGGCTGAGCCCACGGGCTTCCCGCATCCCTCAGGGTCCAGTGTTTCAATCCGAGACAAAAAGCCAAGTCCTTTTCTGAACACGTTGCAGCGTCTCCAGCAAAGCCATCGCTGGGCCCTGCCCAGAGATGGTATTGCCATGCCCAAGGGCATCCATTTCAATTGCCAGCTCCGTGGAAAGCCTCCCCCATCCTTCCCACTTCTGCTCCCTCCTGAGTGGCCGCTCTCCCTGCTTGTGGGTGACAGCTTGAGGTCCGTGGACGTGGCAGGAGAGAACGGCTTGCAATCTTGTGGACCGGAGGACTCCTCAGGTGGGGATGTCACTTGGACACGTGCAGGGTGGTCACCGCTGGCTTTGCCTTGAAGTACTGCCTAAACCTTAGCTTTGCATACCTGCCACGAGATGGACACACAGGCCGGCTTAGCACCAGGGAGCACGGACTGCGGCCAGGACATCAGCTACCCCATGGGAGGTACCTAAACAGAGGAGCTGCTTGGCGGGGTGCAGCGGTTTCCTCAGAAAAGATAATAAGGGAGCCTGGGAGCTTGGGCCTCTTATACCAGGTGAGGTGGGGGTGGGGGGTGGAGAGCTGAGTGCACCTAAGGAGAAGTTTGCTGCCTTTATTTGGGGAGTTTCTGGGCCAAACTTTTGAGGAGGCAATGGATTGACCAGCCCCTATCCTCAGCGCACAGGGGTGTTCATGTGTCTGACAATGGAGCACTGTCACCTTCTAGCGGTGGCCAAGCTCACCGCAGCCTCAGAGAACAGAGCAGAGCTCTTCAGCTCAGACAGGAGTGATGCCCATGTGAGGAGCATCTCCCAACATGCCCTGGCGGGTGCTGCAGCAACAGTGCACGCTGCCCAAGGCTGGCAGCTCAGAGGAAAACAGCAAAGGACTTCTTACTAGCCTGCCCCAGAAGGGCATCTTGGCTCAGGGCCTTGCCCGCGGGGGCTGCCCTGCCCACATCCACCTCTCCCCATTTAGGCCTCTGGCTTGGTGCAGGAACCCACTCACCTTAGGAAGTTAAAGTCTATGGTTGAGTATTTGTCCTGAATCAGGGCCCAGAATGCCCAAAGCAAATGGGAGGCCTGTAACACAGTAAGAAAAACCAGCCTCAGTAAAGTCTCCCATACATCACTGCTGTCTCCATACCCAGGGCCGAGACCCTAACCTGGTGTAGAGCAGTGTAGCACCACTGGTATCAGCACAGCAGCGCGGATCTAGCCAGCTGGGGATCCGGCCTGTGAGCAACCTTAATGCACTTAGGCTGGCCAGTTTGTTCCTGCGCCTGCCTCGTGAAGGACCTGGATTTGGGATAAGCACTGAGCAGGCCCAGACAGAGCCCAGAGCCCCACAGCTTTGTCTGACCACAGCACGCACAGGTGGGGCTGCCTTCAAATCCACCAGAGCCAGATACGCTTTAGTTCCTTCCTGGTACCGGGGATCCCAGCCAGACCCTTTGCAGCTGGAGCAAGCCTTGGCTTTTGTCCTTTGCGGTCTGGTGCCTCATGCACTATAGCATGTCTAGGATGAATCTCTTCCCCTGCATGCTTGGAATAGCAGCGGCATCTCAAGGTACAAGCCAGCCATTTCAAGGGAAACCCCACCGGCACCTCATTCCCCAGGCCTGTGGTTTGTCCTCACTGCAGACCTATCTGCGGTTGTTTATGACTTGGTTTCTGAGGAAGGTAAATCTCCTCCCAGCTGCCAGGTACAAAGGTCCCAGGAGCAGCTCTGGCAGGTTGTTGCCCCCTGTGGGAATCGCTTAGATAAGTAGCCTTGGCAGAGAGTCTGACAGCCTTGAATCCCAGCAGGATCAGTCCCACGTTCAGCCCAACAGGTAGCTGAAGCTTCTGCCCACCTCCTGTGGACACCCCCTCTGCTCACAGTCTGCGTGCATCACCCTTGGATTGACCGCCTGCCTCAGGGCACTGGTGCCACCTCCACCCCCCAGCCCAACACAGGGTTCTGTTTTCTTCTGCCCAAGCCCCTTTCTCTCATCTCTTCAGCAGGGCCAGTACAGACTGTCTGGCCCTTGGCAAACATGAGTAGAGTCCAGCAAGGTCAGAGCCACCTTTAAGCTTCTGGTCCAGTAAGAGCTCAGGGCCAGATTTCCACGCAATCAGCACCCAGATTCTTCTGAAGAGGCTGACACCAATGTGCTGATCTCCCTGATAACCCAGCCACAGCACCAGGGCCCAGCTCTGCTAGACCTCAGGCCCAGGGTGCCTGTGAGGTGGGCTGGGATGCCAGCCTAGCTCTGCTACTTGTGAACCAATCCCACAGGCAGATGGTCTGGAGAGAGGAAGTCATCTACTGCCTGGTCCACCTTCCCCTGCAGCCCCTCTTCAGAGCTGCCATCAGCCCAGGGCCTAGGGACCTCAATCTTTCCTGTAGTCACAAACCACAAAGCCACCCCCAGCTCAGGGTTACCTAGTGCTGCCACCTCCCATAGGTCAAGCTCTGCTCTAGGGTGCTTCTCTCACCTGCCAGAGTCAGCAGATTGCAAAGGAATCTGAGCTTCAAAAAATACTCTTGAGGTTGCAGAAAAAAGCTGGAAACCTGGACCTGGAGGCAGCCTACAGACTCTAAAGCCCAAAGGCCAATGGAGAGAGCCCCATCTTTCTTCCTTCCTCAACATCTCATGACTTTGAACACCTGTGGATGGCTAGGGGCTAGCGGCTGGGCCTAAATGACAATTTGTAGTGGAAAGCAGGGGCAAATCAAGATCCCTGAAGGTGGCAGAGGAAAGTGGATGGGACAGCTCAGAATAGTCCTGAGGAATGGGGTGGCACACTGCACAGCTGAGCACCTTGCTCCTCCAGAGGACCCGAGAGGGACGCTCACAGAGCGAGGGCATTCCT
>NW_005842116.1:2292266-2302975 GCF_000455745.1 Alligator sinensis | reverse complement strand
CCTGCTGGGCTCTGCTGAAGCACACCTGGCCAGGCTTCCTGCGTGCTACACCCTTACTTCAGGGGTCCATCCTACCCTCCTCCCCTGCCTGTGCAGGGCGTACTCACTAAGGAGAACTTGTTCACTTGCACATAGAGGGTCTCCAGCTCCTTGTCGGACACGGCTCCCCCTCCACCTCCCTGGTCCTCTTGGTTCAGTTGCTTGTAGGCATGCAGGTAGTGCCTCAGCCACTGCAGCTGGGTCTCTTTGCTGGGGTATAGCCGGTAATCCACCTCCTTCACCCCTGCCAACGGGAGCCAGGAATGAGGAGATGGCAAGATGGAAAAACACCATAGGGTCTCAGGGGCAAAGCAGCATCATGAAAAGGGCAATCCCAGGGCATCTTTCCATTAGCCCTCTAGAGATGCCCACTCCCCCAATCCAGGACAGCACCAGTGGGAGATCTTACTGCTACCCACTCAAGCAGGGGAAGCAAGGATACAGATCCCATATGCTTCTAACACAACCCTGTCTTGCAGATTTGCTGGGACCTGGGGCCGGGGAAACCCAAGAGCAAAGTGCGGAACCTAGGCTCTTATACTGTCATTTCTCCTGTGATATCTGTGCTGATTCCTAACTCTTCCTGCTCTCTATAGGGAAACCCTCCCTACGGAAATTCTTATTTTAAAAGTGAGTTATCATTTGGACTGATCTCAGGGGGCAGGAGGTCCCAGCTGTGCTCCGCTATGGTCAAGTCTGGATTCAGTCTGCACTGGTCTCCAAGCTTCAGTCCTCCAGGACGTGATACATCTACCAGGCCTTTTATCAAACCTGGCAGCCACCCCAGAGCATGCAGGAGCTCTGCTCAGCAGCTTGGAGCTGCCACGTGCTCCCAGCCCTGCATTAGGAAATCAGCTAGGGCAGAATGAAGTGACCCCATGAAACCACCATGGCAACCTGAATGACCTCCAGCCCAGAGGAGCTCAGGTCAATGCCTCCCCCAACAGGTGCTGGTGCCATCCTCCAGCACAACGCCCCTCTGCTGAGTCAAAGAGTCCTGCAAGAACAGGAGGGATGACTACCAGACACTGAACTGTCCACTGCAGTTCCCAGAGGTCTCCCATCCAAGGGCTACCCCACCCCTTCTCCATCCCTGCTTAGCTTGCGAGGACTGCAGGGAGTGCAGCAGAAGGCTGCGGCGACTGCAGACAGCACGCCAGGGCTCCCTGTCTAGACACTCAGTAATTGCAGAGTGATGCGAGGTTGCTGGGTAATTACACTCCAGCGCTCCCAACGGAGGCTGCTGCTAACCTGCACTTCAGGCTCTCCCTGGGGAGAGGAGGGAATTGAACCCACAGTTCCCTCATGCATATTCATGAGGCAATTAAACAGCACCCTCCGCTACCTGTAAGTAAGAAAGGGCCTGAGGGGACTGCTCACCTGCAAACTCATTGAAGTGGTTTCCAATGTCAAAAGCCTGGTAGTTGTAACTTGTGTACTCGTAGTCTATGAACCGCACGTGCCCTGCAGAAGCCAAAGGAAGGAGCCATTAAAGCAGAGGCCAAAATGAAGCCTCTGGTCCATCAGCCTGTTTGTGTTTGGAACAGCATTATGGGGGTAAGGGTTGCACTCCCCCAGGCGTTCACAGCCCTCTTTGTGCAAAGCCCAGAACCCACCTTCGGCTTCGTTGTAGATGATGTTCTTACAAAGCAGGTCGTTGTGGCAGAGCACAACGGGGGACCCCAGCTGGGACAGATACTCCTGCACCCAGGCAACCTCTTGTTCCAGCACCTCCAGGCTGGGCACATCCTGATGGAGGCTGGGGGAGGAAGAGCAAGCGATGTCTTTCCCATGCACAGCAAGCCTCCTTTATTTTCTTCAAGCACGGTCAAATCATAACAGTAAAAGCACAGTGAGAGCCAGGGGTCCGAGCTGGAGGGCTCCCAAGGCCAAGGTGGCCCTTGGAGACTCGTGTCCTTCAGGGGCTATTCAGAGCTCCTGGTGGCCCCAGAGAGCAGCACGCCCTGACGACAGGGCCGGGAGCCTAGTGCTCTGCTCACTACCATGTCTCCCTGTGATCAGTACAGTCAAACGCACTGACACAAGGTCTTGATTACAGTCTTTGAAAGGTTTAGAATGACAAAGCTCCAGCCTGCACACCTCATCTACCGCTACAGCCAAGCCCCAGGCCCCCAAGCCACAAGCCCAACAGGATTTAACAACACAGAGGAGCACGTGATCCATTAATAACCTCAAAAAGACCTAACTGTATCAAAGCCAGAGATGGTTAATCATTAAATCCAAGCAATCATTCAATACATGCTGTCTAGGCAGAGCCTGCGGGATGTGCAGCGTGTATTAACAAAGGCTCCTGAGTCCAGCCAAGTTTTAAGGTAACACAGTTAATAATTTGCTGGCTATCTAGGTTATTCACCTTCGTTATTTAATGTGACCGGCAACATCCAAGAGGGTGAATCCAGACCCGGGCTGTGCCATGTTCTAGATTCACCCACCTGTAAAGGGCTTGAGCCTCAACTTTAGATCTTAGGGTCAATCTTGGGCTTTGCCAGGGGCGCGCGTCTTGGCTCCACTTCTTGACAGGTTCTGGCTGGTGTCACCCTTCCAACCCACTGCCTGGGCTTGTAGTGGAGCCCCTACAAGGACACGTGAGAGCTGCCCTGGGATGGCCCAGGTGGGGCGATGCTGCTAGACCCCCTCTGCCTTTACCTTGGGTTGGATACCTTTGTGAAGAGCTCCGTTTTCACGATGGAAAGGAACTTGTGCAGCTTGTGCCACAGGCTGGGCTTGGGGAGGCTCCCATTGGCGTGGATGGCATGCATTTTGGCCATCTCCTGGGCAATCAGCCTGCAACAGATCACACGCATAAAACAGGTGAACTTGTAAAACAGGGGCTAAGCTTAGAGACTTCACTGGTTCCACCAGGTGCCAGGGTGCTTGGCACCATCTGAAAACCTGTTCCAAGGTGTTCCAAATAAGGCACCAAAAAATCAAGGCCTGATGCTCCCAGCTCATGCTGATGGCAGCTAAGTCTGCTCTCCCCATGAGTCCTGCACCTTCAGGACATTCCAAGGTTTTGTCTGGGGGAAAGAAATCAGACTTAATGGGCCAAACTCTCTGATGGTGCCCAGGCCAATCTTGCCATTTTATGTAAAAACAAACCCTACTGCTTTTCTTTTCTAAGCCAATCAATTTTGGGCTCCTTTTCTCCTAACTTGAGACTTTCAAATTCTTCCAGTCCAGGAGGACTAGAAACTTGGCTTTTTACAGTAATTAAATATGCAGATAAATAAGGCTGGGATTCTCGTTCAGTTTCTGGATGCAAGAACCTGGGGTTTTAAGAAACACGCCAAATGTCACAACTGTTGGCACCACTGCCATTAGCATCACTGGAGAATCTGAGAAGAGAAATAGTCACACACAAAAAAGATGAAAATAAATCAGCAAGGCTCTTGTGTTCTGGGAAGCATCAAAAATGTTTTGTTTTCAGTCTGATTTGAAATGAATCATCAAATTCCCAAGGTGTCTGCATTCATCGACAACGGGGAACCCTGGGGTTTCACCAGCTCTGCTCTCCAAAGGGGAGGCTGGTCTGCAGCAGAATGCTAAACCTGTCTCCTCTGCCCCTGCAGCCCCACCTTTCAGTGCAGGATGATGAAGGGGGACAGGCCCCTTCTACTGCCCCGGTTCCCCTGGGTGCACAGCCCACCAGAGTTTCTATGGCTGCAGTAGCCCTCTTCTGGCTGCAGGCACATACCAGCTCCCAGTACGGGGCTTTTCAGGGCATGGGGGTTATATACACCTTATTCCCACTTCGGGCCTGGCTTCCTCCAAATCCCATTCTCTGTAGCACCCTAAGCCTGACTCTTGGTAGCCCCTTTGGAGTACCTAGGCTACAGCTTGTAATGAGAGAACCCAGTCTACTGGGGAGAGGGGTTAAATCGTGTCTCTTGGCTGCAGAGCAACGATGCTGCCTCCCCTCAGGTCAGGGCCAAGGCCACGTTTCCCTCCTGGAAAACAGCTTGGCAGGCTCTTGGAAACAACCTCACAAGGGTATTCACTTAGAGAGGCCGAGTGTCTTTGATCAGGCAGATTCCTTCCTTTCCTCCCATTCAGGCCTATATTTCCTCTGGGGAGGAGTCCTCATGGCCTCCGCCTTCTCAGCCAGGGGGTGGCATAGCGGGAATAGGATTCCTCTAGGCACCTGAATGAAGCAGCCCGAGGGTGACGCCCTGCCCATCAGCTCTATTGCTCTCAAAGCGGGCAGGGAGGGGAGCTCTCCCCTGCTCTGCGGAGGCTGCAGTTTAAAATCAGGCCAAACCTTGAACCCCAAAGATCTCAGCAACCAAGACCTGCCTTTTCTCTGCTTCCCCTCCCAGCCGCGCCCCACTGCCCTTCTTGGGCCAGCTTTCAAGCCCAAGGGAGTCATCCTCAGTGGCACGGGGATTGGACCGTGGGCTCTTCTCCCCTCCCATGGCAGCCATAGAGAAAGGCAACATGGCCTCACTGCCCCCACCTGAACATTTGGGGGTCCTGCACGTGCTCGGGGCCCAGCGCTATCCCCTGCATGAACTCGTAGCACAGGCCGTTCTGGAAGGAGCAGTAGAGGCTGGGGGCGCAGCCGTGGGCTTGCAGCACCTGGAAGTTTCTCAGCTCGCTCTCTCGGTCCACGAAGAGCTCCGTCTTCCTGCCATAGACACGCACCAGGACTGCGTCCGCCATCGCCTCATCCACGTAGCAGGCCATGAGCTTATTGGTGATGCCATCGGTGAAGAGCTGGAGGGGGTGGGCAGAGGAAGCCATTAGTAGATACCTTCATGGCCACATGGGGAGAGAAGAGGGTGGCCAAGAATCTGTGGACCTTACCCCTTGTCCCCCTGGCCACCACGCCTATGCCCAGCACCCCTACAAGCCAAGAAACATTCATGTCTCCATTTCAGAGAAGTGAAGAAAGACACAACAAACATGCCCAAGGCCAGAAAGGAAACCTGTAGCGAAGCACTGCATGGAATTAGCTCTCCAAAGCCCCTACCTTCTGAGCTGTCCTTCCTCTCCTTGCCCCTCCTGCCAGGCTGAAGTGGTGGCTGAGGATGGAGAGTGCAGGGTGATCAGTCCCTCCTTCCCCTAGGAAACCCCAGTTTGCTATCTGGGCAGTGCCCAGAGAGGCCCTGGCAAAGGTGAGGCAGGTCAGACAAGTCCCCGCCCCAGGCTGGGAGCCAGTGCTGCTGGTCTCAGCTGGCAGGCTTTGGTACCCACTCAGCGCTGCTGTGAAAGACTCCACAAGTTTCATCCTCGCCCAGAAGATGCACTGCAGCAACAGGGAGGCTGCTGGTGGCAGGGAAGGGGCACACTTCAGCAGTTGCTGTGCAGGGAACGGCACACATTTCCTGAGGGCTCATCTCAGTGCACGACTGTTATCAATGTGGTTTCTAATGCCCTCCTGGGGGATGTGTCTGACCGGAGGGTCCGACGGACGGGATGGCAGGGATCCCGGTGATCCAGAACAGGGCTAGGGACTGGGGCCAGTGCATAGGACAGGAGCAGCAGGAACAGTCTGAGGGGCTGCTGGGCTGGGCTGCCTGGCCAGACTCACTCAGGGTTTAGCTGGAGCAGAAAACGACAGAGGGGAGGTGGGATGATGCTCCAGTCACAGGCGACATGAGGTAGGGAGGTCTCAGCATAAATGTGTTGTGCATTGACTACACAACCCAAGCTTAAAACAAGAGCGGCATGACTCTAGCAGGACTTGGTCTGACCCCAGGGTCAGTTCCAAGGCTGGACTCGATCCAGGCTCGCCAAGGATCAAGGGGGCCAAATTCTCAGCACGTCGGAGGTGCCGGTGAGGGACCCCGGCCAAGCTGGGGTGGGGAGGGGAGGGGACTGGGCTGAGGTTGTGGGTCGGGGGCTCCCAGGGGTTGAACCCAGGGATGAATCCCTCACGCAGCACAAAGGATCTGGCATAAAAAACTGCAAGGAGCAAGTGAAATAAACAAACCCGCCCCGTGGGGCCGCGCAGCACCAGGCAGCGGAGACGTCTCTGCTGGGGACGCCTCTGTCACGGTACTGATGGCTCCCCGCAGATGGAGACAGGGTTTTGTTCTCTCTGCTCCCGAGCTTGGCCGGGTGCCCGAGCACATGGAGTACCCCCTGCCTGCCCCCTCCCCTGCTGCAGGAACACACTGTCCCAGGCCAGGCCTCTGCTTGCCCCAGCTCCCTCTGCCGTGAACCCTCCTATGTGCACTGGTCTGTGGAGCAAATGCAGGGAGGGGTATTTCAAGGGGGCAACTCCAGGAAGTTGTGGGCTGACAAGCACTTCCCTCACTGAGACGGGCAGGCACCAAAAGGAAACACAGCAGGCTCATGTCAGTGCCTGGAACAAGGCTACGCAGCTCCCTGGAGCAGGCACTTATCCCGACTAAATGCTCGGTAAATCTGGAGCACTGGGCACTTCATAAGCATTGCTTGCTGTTTGCTACATGCTGTCATATTAATAACCCCAAAATGACCAGCTGGCCTCATTTTGAAGGCTTCTGATAGCAGCCCTCTGCCAGCCTGGTCCTCATGCCCGGTCCCATTCTCAGGACAGCAGGGCTGTGACTGAGACTCATGTGGATCTGACCCCAGCTCCATGACTCATGTGGATCTGACCCCAGCTGACTTCCTGCCCCTTGGGCAGGGAGCTGGATCCATTGATCTTGAGAGGTCCCTTCCAGCCCTAATGTCTATGAAATCTGTGTTCCTTACAATATCAGCAATAAGCAGGAGTAACTTCATGGTCTCAGCAGACATACAGCAAAGTACAGGAGGTGCAGAAGAGAGACCAGGCCTGTTGTGCGGGAATGAGGAGACTTGTCATTCCTGTTGGGATAAGGCAGCTTCCCAGGGAAACCATTTTACTAGCATCAAAATTGGGAGATTTGGATCCTCATGCAAAGAGGGGAGACCACAGCTCACACCTCAGGCTGCAGGCACCGGCTGGGCAAGGTGCCCCCCAGAGAGAGCCCTCCTCTAAGAGACGGAGGTTCAGACTCGTATGCCGCTCAGAAGGTAGCTCTCTGCCCAAACACAGCTATCTGGTGCTGCCTGAGTACTGGTCCAACTAGGGCGCAGAGAGCAGTGACATGCCATCTGCATGATGTGTTCCTGTGGGGAGCAGGGGTTGCAGTGGGAACAACATAAGGTACAGCTGGATGGCACTGGCTTTGCAACCTCCTACCCCTGCAGGTCTGACAGGCCAAATCCTAGGCAGCTTCATCACAATCAGTGGACCTGTAGCTTTCAGCCAGTGGAGTGAGGCTGATTTATTCCCCCTGCAAGACTGGAGGAGGCTGTGGGACCACAGAGGTGGAAGGGACCTCAGGGATCATCTCGTTCAACCCCCTGCACAGGTGCAGGATGCACGATGGCTAACCCATCCCTGGCAGATGTCCGTGCTGAGCAGTCCCCACTCGCCCAGCCGTGCTGGCTTGTAAGCTGACCCCCACCTCAAGCTCCCCTCACCAGGTCCAGTTGGAGCTCTCCCCCAGGTGTGAATAAGATTCATGGCCTTTATCCTCTTTGCATGCCATGTCCTGGCTCCCAGCAGCTTAGGCGTCACTCCCTGGTGACGCACATCAGCGGGAGCCCTCTGGTTGCACAGACAGCGTCTTCTCCACTTTCCAGGCACAGGCAGCTGTCCAAGGGATGTCCCGAGACATTCCCAGAAGATGAGAGTATCAGTTGCACAGCTAGTCGTGGTCAGTAGGCTCACAGCCTTCTCACCATCCCTGCCTGAAACGTCCAACATACCTTACTGAGACGACAGGGGCTAGTATTTCTGCCATAAGGTGGATGGGCAAGTAGAAAGGAGGGATTTACTGCAGCCAGGAGGAGAGAAAAAATAAAGTCAAAGACGCAAGACCGGAGGTTTTGGTGTTTTGAACGCAGGCATGGCTCTGAGCAGTAGCATTGCAAAGTCACCACAGACCTGGCCGAATGGAGGAGGGCTGTGCTGCACTGAGGCAAATCCTTCCCTGCAGGCCCAGAGAGCAGCCCTGGTACTGGCTGGCATGCCATGTGCTGCCAAGCTTTTGAAATGATGCTGGGCTCCCCTTAGTACAGGGACTGCAGGATGTGCACACACAGGCACAGATCCCCCGGCTCCCACCTGCCATCTGCTCCTGCCTCAACCCACCTGCGCATTCAGCACCCAACTGGACCTACAGCTGCCTGCTCCCCCATCAGCGCACATGCAGCACGACCGCATACCACATCCCGCTGCTCTCACCCACATCCCAAGCAATCCCTGCCCACACACGGGCTCTCACATCCACTCTTCACCCCACGAGGCTCCTGTCACCACTGCCAGATGTACAGCTCTGTAAGCAGAGGCATCTGGCTGCCATGATCAAGGTGTCTGGAAGGCACGGCGCTCAGCCCGGCTCCCCCACTGCAGTCTCGACTGGGCTTCCCTCTAGATTCATCGCTCTCGCTTTCCTCATCACGCGATGGAGCAGCGCACGCTTCTCTGGCAACAGGATATTCACTCGCTCGCTAAGAGACAGATGCCACGAGACACTCCTGCATCCACATGCTTTCGTGGCCGCATCTAAGGGATGCCAGGATGTGGGGCCAGCTCCTTGGGGTCGTCGCAGCTACAGAGCAACCTACAGACTTCTCTTTCTCACTCTGGGAGGTGAACTGCTCTTAGATGGCCTCAGAGTTGGGGGCCAGAGGGTTTGGCAGACATCTGCAGTGTTGCCACGCAGTAGCTGTACCCTGACAGCATAGGCCTGTTCATGCTCTAGCAAGTCACTGGAGCAACACACTCCAAATGAGCCCCGGCCCCAGCCCATCCAAAGCACCACAGTCTTAGCTCCAAGGAAAGAAGGCCTGCAGGGGATCAGAGCCCCTCACCACAGCAGGGACACACTGGAGGAGAGGGGCTGATGAAGCCTTATTGATATCAGTACAGCTGGGGAAGGCACAAGTCCTCCCTGAGGAGAGGTCGCCCATGCCAGGTGCTGTGCCAACACATGACAAGGGGCAGCCCCAGCCCAAAAAAGTTTACAGCCTCAGCTCCGAGTTTCCTGCCTATTAGCATGTGCCCTTTCCTGTCTCTTTTCATGCAGCTTCTTGTATTTAATTACACTTGGCTATTAATACATTTTTAATGGCACTCCAGGCACACTGGAAATGTGCTCCCTTACAGGACACACGCGGAAATGTATCCAGTACAGCTGCTGCTCCCTCCCGCCCACCCAGGCCCAATTGCAGGTGGACGCTGAAGATGTCAAGACGAGGCATGTTTCTCTTTCTAATTTGATCAAGAGCGGAAGTGCGTCCCCAGGTGCACAAGGAGCATGCTAGGGCAATGGGGTGTCCCCTGCTGCTTTTTGGGCACACGCTGGGGTTGCTGTGCTAAAGAGCGGGTGTGCCAGGGTGCTCTGTGGCTGCGAGGGGCAGGAGCTCTTCTGGACAGCTCTTTATTCCACAGCTGCCCGGGATGCAAAACCCTGTGCTACATTCATAGATTTCATAGACATTAGGGCTGGAAGGGACCTCGGAAGATCATCGAGTCCAGCCCCCTGCCCAAAGGGCAGGAAGTCAGCTGGGGTCATAGGATCCCAGCAAGATAAGCATCCAGTTTGCTCTTGAAGGTGTTCAATGTAGGCGCTTGAACCACCTCCGGTGGCAGGCTCTTCCAGACCTTGGGGGCTCGGACAGTAAAGAAATTCTTCCTTATGTCCAGCCTGAAACGGTCTTGTCGTAGTTTATGACCGTTCGACCTAGTCGTCATCCCTCGGGGCGCTCTGGTGAACAAACGTTCCCCCAGATACTGGTGGTCACCCCTGATAAACATGTAGGTGGCCACCAGATCCTGTGAAGATTCCTACGAAGGCAGGGCAAGTAAATCTGACGCCCAGCCAGCCCCTACCTGATCCCACCTTCATGCCCTCCAGCCTGTCCCTACTTTTATTGCTACTCAAACCCACCCGCACCCAGGAGCCGAACGCGACTGCCACTCGAGAGACGGAGCCCCACTTCCCCAGCCCACCCAGCCTAGCAAGGGACCCAATCCTGCACACACTGAAGCCCCCCTGGGAAACTTCAGTGTCGGGGGGAGACGCACACGTTTTGGGAGAGCAGAGCCAGGCCTCCAGGCTGCAAACCGCAGCAGGGTGCCTGGCCTTCTCCAACCCAGAGATTGCAAATATTGCACGTTGGCGGTGGCTCCCTGCAGCAGGGTTGACAGAGTTGAGATTTGTTTGGGCTGGTCCTGCTTGGAGCAAGGGGCTGCACTGGGTGACCTCGGCAGGTCCCTTCCAAACCTCATTTTCCACGATGGTCCAGGGCTGATCCTTCCCCAGTCCCGCAGCTCCCTGCCAGCCCCACGGCTCCAGGGGTCTCGCTCTTTGCACCGGGTGCTCGGGGCTGAGGCCAGATGCTGCAAGTGCCCCCTCCCCTGTGCCAACCCCACCGACCCCTTCCCCTGCCTACCCGGGGTTGGCACCAGCCCCCAAACCCAGCCCGGTCCCTCCAGGTGCTCCTGTGGAGGGGATCCTGGTGCCCAGAGGGGCCAGAGCTGGCGGCGGGGGTGCAGCCGGGCACCCCGCGAGCCCTACCTTGGTCTTCACGCGCTCCGCGTCCCAGTGCGGCCGCAGCTCCCGCAGGAGCCGCAGCGCGCCGGGCAGCAGGTCGGCCTCGTCCACCGCGATGCCCAGGTAGCGTAG
>NW_005842116.1:2283745-2292120 GCF_000455745.1 Alligator sinensis | reverse complement strand
CCCATTGTGAGGTCAGCGCCGGCCGGACCCGCCCGCGGGCCGCGGCGCCGCCCGGATCCGCTCCGGGGACCCGGGCGGAGCGGGACTTGGCTGCGGGGATCCCGGGCGGCAGAGCAGGGATCAGGACAGAGGAGCGATCCGCTGCGGGGAGCCTCTGCGGGGACCCCGAGCAAAACAGGGATCAGGACAGAGTGGATCCCGGGCGGAGCAGAGATCCTTTGCAGGGATCCTAGGCAGAGCAGGGATCAGGACAGGGGGGAGAGCCACTGTGGGGACCCTCCGCGGGGACCCCAGGCAGAGCAGGGATCCTGGGTAGGGATCAGGGAAAATCCTCTGTGGGGATCCCGGGTGGAGCATGGATGAGGACAGAGGGAAGATCCACTATGGGGATACTCTGTGGGGACCCCGGGCAGAGATCCTTTGCAGGGATCCTAGTCAGAGCGGAGATCAGGACACAGGGGAGATCTGCTGCAGGGATCGTCTGAGGGGGTACCAGTCAGAGCAGAGATCCACTGAAATCCAGGGTAGGGTGGGGATCTGCTACAGAGCAGAGATCTTCTGTGGGGATCCAGGTCACAGTGGAGGTCCCTTGCAGGGGCAGGGACACAGACACAGCAGGGCACTGCAGGCACTGCAAGGATCGTGGCAGGGGCTCTGGGAGAGGCAGGGACTGACGGGGCCAGGTCTGAGGGAACTGGGCAGTGCCCGCAGGAGGGAAGCGGGGCGCACATAGCATAGGGCTGGCACAGTGGCCCCAAGGCTTGAATCTCACAGCCCAAAGAACCAGGCCCACTGCTACAAGACCACTGCACCACCCTGCCTCCCTGCCTGCTTATTTTGGGATCCTGCCATGGGGGAAGGTGCCTTTCCAAGGATAGCAAGAGGCTTGCGGCAACCATTGCCTCCACTGAACAGGATAGTGACAGCTGAACGGCAGCTAAGGATCAGCCTCCCTCGGCCTGGGCCTCTGTCGCGGGTCGGCGCGTTCCAGATCGGCATAATTATCAAAGGCAATAACGATCACTGGGAGCCAGAGGGGCCCTGCGAAAGTGCCTGGCCAGTGGAAGAGGCCGGACAGCTGGAGAGGCTGCTTACGGAAGGAAACAAACCAGCCGGGTCCCTGAGGTTTACCCTATAAATAGAATCAGTCCTAACACTGCAGCGGGATGGTCATAATTGCTACAGCCACTTGGCTGGACCGCGCTGGGCCTAATTGCCTCATCTGTTACAAGCAGAAGCATTAATACAAGGCACTTGCAGATCCCCAGGAAATGGCCCTGTCACTAGCTATTAGTGGTGTTAATAAGCTGCCAAAGAGGCCCAGGGACTCACTGAGTGGCGGAGGCTTGTGCCTCTAGCCGCTCAGCATGGTTGTGTCTAATCTGGATGGCTGTTCAAGGGACAGGCTTGTGTTCAGCATTGATGGAGTCCACAAACAGGGCCCAACCCTGCCCTTCCTCCCCGGCTCCCACCAACCCCAGCAGAGGCTTGCTCATCACCTGTACTGCAGGGGCGTGAGCATGCTTTGTTCTGGGAAGAGCTGTAGGAGAGGTCCCCAGTCACAGCTTCTCCGTGGCAGCTGGCTTGGCTTCCCCATGTTTCTTTCAACCCATCTAATCTCTACACCCCTGCCAGGCCAGGCCTCTCTTGGTCTGCTATCTGGTACCATGTAAACCAGCACAGATTGTTCCATGGTTGGATTGTCAGCAACGAAACCAGCACCCCCACCTGGGCTAGCCTGGGAGAGGAGGGTGTGTGGACACACAGCAGGACTAAAAAAAAACCGGTCAAAGGGCAAATGAGTTCCCTGCGAGCCACTGACCATCCATACCTGGAGAGACGGGCACCGCCAGGTCGCCCTTCCCAAAGAATCACCAACAATGCAACACGACTCAATTAACTGGAGGGTTGTTACAGCACCTAAGGTACCCCAACAGTCACAGTGGCCTTGACAAGAAGCAGGGTTCTCAACCAAGCACTAGATGAGAGGGGCCCTTTGATTCCTCTCAGTAGCAGGAACTACTGTTTTTTTCCCCGCACATGCCCACAGCTTATGCACTTGCCAACACTCACATACCCACACCCATCTGCACGTGACCCTCTCGGGTAACCCTTGTTGACATCTCAGTTTCCAAGTCCTACCCAAGCTTGCTGTTTGGCTTTTGAGCTCATTCCCACACAAAACGCCCTTTTGTGGATCAAAAGCCTGATTGTTCCATTCCTGCTGCTAATACAAAAGACAGTTGATGAGTAGGATTCTCAAAACGCAGCGTAGGTCATTCAACAAGCCACCTGCATAGCAGTTGCTAATTGCACAACATGGGGAGCAATCATGAGATGCAAAGGGTGTCCATAAAGAGCAAAGGTAAAGGCATCCATGCACAGAGTGAACCCATGGACTTCTTGGACACGAGCCTTTGCAGCAGAGGAGCAGAGACCTGGACCTGAGTTACAGGAAGGTCACTAAGCCTCGGGGTCCCAACGCACTCAGTATCCCCCAGAAGCCTGCACCCTTCCCTGTAAGCCGTGGCTATCCTCTCCGGCCAGCCTCACCGAGTGGAACGAGACCCGAGCCAGAGATTCAAGGGGACCCGGGCCCTGCTTGCAGGCTGCAGGCCGGGGGCACCGAACAACGGCCGGCCAAGTGCCAGGGCACTTATCTCCAGGGACTCGGCTAGGGAATACATAGCCTGCCCTCAAGAAGCAGGGCAGTAACCCAGCATGCGAGCTACCAACTGGCCAAAAGGACATACTAGCCACCCAAAAAGAGGGGGCGTAATACCTGTCCCCTGAGATACAGGGAGGTTGCCTGCCCAAAAGTAGGAGTGGGGGGAGGGCTAACGCTCCCTGAGGCCAAAAGGCACGGAAACCTATACCAGTGCTTATCCCACTAGGTACGGAGGTGGGAGGAGAAGGCTACGAGAACGCATCTCGCCCCTTTCCCAGCACTGGGAAGAAAATAAAGAAAGCTGCTGTGGTTTTAACAACAAAAAGAAAATAACAAACGCTCTCATTCCCAGGCGCTCCTCTCTCTCTCACTCTCCACACTCCTACAAGGGAAAAAGTGTTCCCAGGCCAGAAAGGAGCTCCATGCCACAAACCACTTCACCTCCAGCCTTACACTGGAAAATCCTCCTCTGCTCCCAGGGGGCAAGAAGGCTGAGACCGGCACCCTCCTTACAGGGTACGGCCCACCTGACCAGCCAGGCTGCCCACAGGGGGCAGAAGGGACAGGCCCACAGCCCTGCTTACAGGGAGGGTCCTCAGCCAGCCAAAGGACAGAGCTGTCCCCAGAGGCACAGTGACACCTGCACCCTGCTTACAGGATGGTCCACAGCTCTGCACAACCAAGTCCTCCACCAAGAGGCACGGGACTCGCACCCTCATTACAGGGCACGGTCCGTCTGGCTAGCCAGACTGCTCGCAGCGGGTAAAAGGGAAGGCCCAGAGCCCTGCTTACAGGGAGGGCCCACAACCAGCCAAGGTGACACCTGCACCCTGCTTACAGGGTGGTCCACAGCTCCGCAGAACTTAGCCCTCCACCGAGAGGCACGGGACTTGCACCCTCGTTACAGGGTGGCCCCCCCCATCCGGATGAGGAGTGCCAGGCACAGATGCAGGAAGAAGGACAGGTGCCTGGACACAGGGATCGGAGAGAAGGCCACGAGCTTCAACCCAGCCACGGGAAGGTCATCAAGCTCTGGGTTCTAAAGAGTTTGCTGTCACCCCACGAGACTCGGCTCCTGTCTGCAAGGTGTCCTGCTGCACAACGCTGCAGACTGCTCCGTCTCTCTCAGCCCAGCCAAAGGAGGCTACGCCCACCCTGCTTACAGGGGCACCTCTCCGACTGGCTGGCTATGGCAGCAGACCTGGCCTCCCAATTACAGGACATCCAGCACTACGCACGTTCAAATCCACTGTCCTTCTTGTGTGGTAGGAGGCAGCACGCGCCCTGCTTACAGGAGCCTACGCCATCGGCAGCCACCTCTGGCAGCTGGCCTGGACCCCGATTACAGGGCGGCTGCGCTGCACAAGACCACCAACCAGATCCAAGACCTTTACAAACGAGGTGGTGGTGACACACGCCTTGCTTACAAGGTTGTCCACCGTCCACCCGACTGCTGCACAAGTGCAACAGCATCAAGGGCAGAGACCCATTTCCAGGTTACAGGGAGCTTGCCCAAAGGCTCATGGAGCTGAAATTTGACTAAGACATGATTGAGACTTAAAGGCAGGGAGGTGATTCTGTCCAGAGTCCTTTTTCTTCGCATTCTGTTTCTCCGGCTGGCTTTCGTCCTACGTCTTGTCTTCCCTGCTGCTCTTCCATCCGCTTCTCCTTCTGGTTCTTGTGAGGCCTGCAAGAACAGACACCAAGACCGGCTGTAATTGAACACGTGTCTAGCTGCTGCAACTTCTCTCTTTTGAGTCGTAACTTTAGTTGGTTTCAATGTGCACAATATCCTCTGAAAACCAGCAACCTTCTCCATTACCCATGGGCAAGACCTGTGGATCAACCTCACAAAGTAACCTAAGATGAGAAGATGTAAGGCAAGGGTGGGCAAAATGCAGACCATGGGCCAGATGTGGCTCGCCTGACCATTCTATCCAGCCTGAGAGGCCCCTAAATTTTAGAAAATTAATATTTATCTGCCCTGGCTGCCTGTCATGCAGCCCTCAATGGCTTGCCAAGTCAGTAAGTGGCCCTCTGCCCAAAATAATTGCCAGGCTCCAAGATAAGGACGGGAGACCTGGATCTTCCTTGCAGGCCAGGAGGCACAGGAGGTCCCACCATTTGAAACCTTCCAAGGCTCATAAATCCCAGGGCCAACAACTTAATGATGGAACCCATGGAGTGGACATTCCCCATATCAGACTTGTCTTACCTTTGCCTTCTGTTATGCTGGCATGGTTTTCTTCCCTCCCAGTTAGCTGGCTCCTTCTCGCCTGCTGTCTTGTCTGCTTGTTCATCAGGGGGCGATGTGGGTTGACCCCTGAAGGGGATTCATTTCAGGCTATTTGGGGCGGCAGCCTCACATGGCTGGTCCAATCTCCAACACTTTACTCCCAGAGAGCCAAGTCAAGTGATGTCTGCCACTAATCCCTTTTCAGGAAGGGATTCAGCAACTTGGGTGATCAGCTCACAGGTGTTCAGCACACAGTGGTTACAAGAGAACCACTGTAGAAATGGAAAAGGGCAGCGGGTGGGGGAAACTTGGACATGAGATGACAGAAGAGGGGAGAAACAGTGCAGTGGGGAAGCATAAACTTGGAGGTGAAAGATATCAGGAACCAAGGAAGTTTCTGGGACATCAATTTTATTAGTCCATAACAGGCCAGCTCACACCTGCCTTTCTGTCTTCTCTGGGAGGGTTTGCTACGGGTTGCACAAATGGTAGCAAGGTGCTGGGGGCACCGCTCCCGCACCTGGCTGCACTGTACACAAGATCTGAAGGCCAACCCTCACATCAGCCCGCAGCAGGAACCTTGGGATCCATCCTGCTGTGACCTGCAGCTAGGCCATTGCCTCTTCAGGAGCCGCCTCCTTGAGTCCTAGTTACTCCTGCCAACAACAGATACCCAGAAGCCAGGCCTGCACGAAGGACGGCTTACTCTGCCTTTCCTCCACCAGCTTCTCTGAGGATGGCTGCTGTTTTGCGCAGCAGCCCAGCCTTGCTCACAGGTAGGCCTTTCCCCGGGACACCTGAAAAGGAAGTAAAAACCAGGTTGGCGCACACAAGAAATCTGCCCCAGCTCGGTGCATCTTGGGGCTTTGTTGTTTGGCAGGCAAGGCAAGTGATGCCAGGGGGAGGCTAAGAAGGCTCTGGCTGCAGCCGTCCTCACCAGCGCAGCACGAGACAAGTCCACCCTCAGGGCCACGCTCCCTCCAGTACCTTTCTCTTGGGACACCCTCAGGCTCAGCTCTCTCAGACTAAACGCCTGCAGGCTCCGCTCTCCCCTTGCCTTCACCCAGGAGCCACTGGAGGTTGCCCCGCCCTGGTGGTCCCTGCCCAGCTAGCCAGGGGCAATCCCTCCGCCCATTTTGCCACCAGCACTGCAAGGGGAGCCCCGGGAAGGCTGTGGCCCCTGCCTGCCTCGTGGCCTGGTGGTCAAGGCCCTGTGCTTTCAGGCAGGGCCCGTGGGTTTCACTCTGCACAGGGCCAGCATCCTCTGGGCCCGGCTTTCACTCTTGCTTTCCCCAGCGGCACTTGCCCAGACACTGTGGGCCAAGGGCCATCATATTTGCTATGCCGGAGAGGACTTGTTCCAGCTGCCTGGAGACATCAAGCTGGAGGCCAGCCTTTGTTTGCGGCCATGGTGCTGCCTGGGAAAAGTGAAGCTGCGCAGCACGTCGCCCTGGGCTGCGGGCAACAGTCTTCTCCGGCTGCTCAGCAGGGACCACTGCGGGGTCCCAGCTCCTGTGCGAGCCCAGCCAAGGGGTGCAGAGAAGGGGGGCTTGGAGGCCTCCAGCCACAAGGGAATCCGGACCCCCAGCCCAAACTTCGCAGCACCATGCCCCGGCCCCCCACAGAGCACAGATATGTGGGGACCCAGGGAAGGCCACTTGCCCAAATACCCTCCCCGGGGCCTGGTTCAGACCAAGGTCAAGCTGCAGAGCTGGCTCTGGGGCCCCAAAAGACAAAGGGCATTGAGCCGGGCGGCCACTGGGCAAAACCCGGACCAGCACCCCAAGGTTTTTGTCCTCATAGAGGGGTCACAATGCTGTGCCCAGGAGGCCGCTCACCGCCCCAATGAGCTCCTCCAAAGGTGCGCAGGAGCTGCACAAGGGGCAGGCCAGCGGCCCCCACTGTGGGACGCCCTCCTCCGCCCTGCGCTGGGAGGCAGAGCCTTGCTCCGGCTGTGGGGGCCTCGGAGGCCAGGGGACTGGTGCTCCCTCCGCCCCCGGGGTTGCATACAAGCTCCTCTGGCCTCCTGGTAGGTCCCCTGCCCTGTGCTGGATCAGGACCACACATGGTTGCGGGCGAAAGGCAGACCCACCTGCCGCACCAGCTCTTCCAGCTCTTAAGGATTCCCAGGGATAGGAACAGTTTTCCTAAAATCTTGTTCATACACAGAACTCACACCAGGTTAACTAAACTTGCCATTGAAATGGGGCTACTGAATCTGGTGCCAGCTCTTGGGCAGACACATTCACATAGGTTTAGCAAATAGCACATATCCTGCAGACACTGAAAGGAGATTTATGCTCCATTTTGGAGGATCATTTCATTCTCTCCCTGAGTCCAGGTGTTTCGGTATTGCTCCTCTTTGCTAACAAACGCAGCTACATGCCCAGATTCCTGCGCCCAGTTATGGCGGAGCTGGGATGAGAATGTAGATTAGATGCTTTCTGCGGATGCTGAGGACAGCAAAAAGCCTCCTTAGCTGTACCTGTTACCTGATCGCCTGCTCTACTCACCACTGGGTTTATGTAAGCATGCAACACATTTGGAATAATGACATGGACATGAACTCAATGATAGTCGTGTCTGTTTATTGCTGAAAGAGGGTGTACAGGTAGCTGCTTGCTGCTTGTTCCTGCTACAGTGTCATTTCCCTTCCAACCAGAATTCACTTTCCCCAAAATATTCTCTTCAAATTACTTTGTGAAGGCATCAGGTTAGGCCACATGCTTTGGATAGCAAGGTGCCAAGGCACCCAGTCACCCATCCAGCATAGCAAGTGATACTAGAGCATCCTACTAAAATCCACATAAGGCCTTTGAGTTTCATAGAAGTCCATAGAATTGCTCAGTATTTCCTGCCTATCACACCCTTTAGCTTGTGGGAGGAGTTTGGGGAAGTCATTGCTGCTTTTCTCCCCCGTTTTCCTCTCTCAAGAGCGAAGACCATGTTTGGAAAAAATGAGACAGTGCCAAGCCCACTGCAAAGGCCCAGAAAATAACACTGCTGTCACATCAGTTGAACTAACCTGATTTTGGCCATGGGATTAAAAGTACCTGTAGGTCAACTGACCTCAGCTGCAAGAAAGTCTTGCTGTTGCCTTTCATTATACCATGAGTTACACAGACTCTGAACGTGTTTGGCAAATTCTGAATAACATCCCACCCCTCCAGACTTTCTTGAGTCTGTCTCAAATCTGCTTGACTTCTGTTGCGTCCAAATCAATAGATATAACATTCAGAGCCTTGGTTGCATTTGCAGTCTTTGTTTAATACAAACAGTCAGGGAAAGGGAAGAGTTCAAACAAGCTAAAACCATCACTAAAATGCATGTGAATTCTTTCACTACCGCTTTGACCGCGCACGGCGCGCGCACGGCGAGGTCTAACGCAGCAGCTCCTCAGTTTGTAAGCAACCTGGCGACAGCCCCAGGGCTCTATGAGCAGTTTGATTAGCTGTACACTATGAATTAAAT
>NW_005842116.1:2282085-2283735 GCF_000455745.1 Alligator sinensis | reverse complement strand
CCCTACACTGTGCTTCTGCTGCGTGAAAGATGTCTGCAGGTGGCCTGCTAGAGAGCTGTGTTGGCTCCACTGCTGTGAGTGCAACATCAAATACATTCAAGTTAAAAGATGTGGGGGGAAAAAAAAAAATATAAGCCAATTTGTGCTCTCACTTCCACCTAGACCCCCTCCACTGAAAGCAGAGGTGGAACTGGCCTACCCATCTGCTGTCACTCCAAGCTGTAAGCACCCAGCTGCCAATATGAAGGGCAGGCTGGTTTCTATCAGTCTCACGCTTTACGCGCAGGGTGTAATTCTGCCCTCAGTTATTCTCCTGCGTCTTTCGTGGCATTGCAAAGCAGTGTAGTAATGGAAGCCTGCTTGAATGTTTCTGTTGGTGATGCATGAGCCAGAGCAGAGTCCTGTTCTGATGTGGCGTTATCAGTGTTATTTTTGTCATCAGAGCAAGAAGACACAACTCTCACGTACACAGGGTGGGATTCCCTGGGCAGCCCCTTGTAAATGCCACCCAGTCAGCCTGGTTGTGTGTTGCCCTTGCTGCTACAAATACTGCACACAGACTTCAGGGCAATGGGGAAATCACACAGAAGGAACTAACTGGCTGAGTAGGAAGGGACCTCTGCAAAAGGAACCCATACTTCAGAGATTTAGAGTGGAATGACGAGGACACCTCCCTGTAACCTACTACCTGATGCCAGGGGGTGGTATCTGAAACAACATCTGTTAGAGATGCCTGGAGGCCTCTTCCTAGAAAATATTTTCTAGGTCAATCACCAGATCTGGGCTTGATGCAGAAAGTTCCCAGGCCTGCATAATGCCAGCAATCAGATACTATAGCCCTGGGTGGCCCTAAACTCTTTGCAGTGATCTGGTTTCGCTCCCATACAGTCAGTGGTTGTTCTCCTCTCTGTTCCTCCCAAATATCTGTACATTCTTGCAGGGCAAAGACAATCTGAATTGTTAATGTTCAAAAAACCCATCCTGAGGTATGGGAGGGAAGGAATCTTCCCTTTAAAAAAAATAAATAAATCCCGGGGGCTTTTCTACATTAGAAATTCAGAGTTTTGTTGCACATTGCCCTTCAAGAAAGCTTTCCTCTATGTGTTACCAAGGTCACAAGGGTCCCATGGCCAGATTTCTGGCCCCAGGGCACCCATAGTGAGAGCTAGGTCTTCAAAAGGTCTCAGCACCCAGTCAGGCCCTGGATAAAGGACAGATCTTGCCAATGTAATGTACTGAGCCATCTTGGAAATTTGGCCTGAGTAAGTGCCTCTGTCAGCTGTTCTCTAAGTAAAGGTGTCCAAGCAGGAACACTACAGGCTACAGGGAGATGGGCTATGTGGGAACCCGACAGTCTGGAAGGATGAGATGGGCCTGCAGTGAGACCCACCCACCAGGGCAAAGGGGACTGCAGCCGTTGGGTGAAGTGGAGTGGCAGCATCCTGGCACAGAGGGGGTTAATCCTGAGGCTTATCCCTGATGTGTAGCATTGCTTTGTAAAGCAGATTAATTAGGAGGTTTTGCTTAAATACAGGCAGGGCATTGCTGTGCTGTAGAGGAGACTGAGTAGCCTCAATGTTGCTTAAAGTTACTCAGCATTGGGTAGCTTCCCCATGCCATTCTCCTTCACAGTTTCAAGCACTTCTCTTT
>NW_005842116.1:2280665-2282075 GCF_000455745.1 Alligator sinensis | reverse complement strand
ATCTCCCTCCTACCCCCCGCCGTCAGAGGGAAGTGGCAAAGCCAATCCGGTTGTTCCTCCGATCAAATTTGGTGTAGTACTGCCCAATGAAGCTGGCTCCCAGGATCCAGAAGGGGCCGGTGGGGGGCGGGATGTCCAGACCTACAAAAGCCACACTGCAGATGTCTTCTCCATACTGGGATTGCTGCAAAAAAGGGGATCAGGGGGTGATGTGGGGAATCAGCAGGAGAGTCTCCTGCTCTGGGTGGTTATGAGGGACCCTGCTAAGCTCTCCCATACCTCTGCCTCCCCCAGCTGCTGCTCACCTCCTCAACCTCTTCTCCTGGACATCTGATTCACACTCTATCCCCAAACTCCCTGTCTGGCCATCTCCAGGTCCTTGTCCTCCTCCCTGGGTTCTGCCTGTGAAACACTGTCCCTCCACCAGTCTCTACTCTCACTCCCCAGCAGCCCTCACCCTATTTGTAAGATCCTGCCACAAGGATGAGAAGTGTCCAGGGATGGTTTGGGATGAACTGCGACTCAGAGGCCACTCCTGGTTTATCCAGGTGCCTCCACAAAATGAGTGGGCTTCAGGAGAAAATGCTTCTGGCTTTGGCACCTTCTGATTCTGAAATTACTGTGGGGCCCGAGTCTGAAGTGCAAGACTGATACTTCCCCAAATGGCAGCTCTGAGCTGGATAAAGACTGAGGCTGGAAGCAGCTGCTGAGATGATGGGCTGCTAAACGCTACGTCCTCTTGGCTGCCCACAGTGGGCTTTCGTCAGAAGCAGCTGCTCCTTCCCCTGCCACCCCTTTGTGCCATAAATTATAGAGATGAGAAGTTTTACCCTCAGGATGTAAGCTGGGCCATTGAGCGTGTAGGCCTTCCCTCCGAGGTGGAAGGAGATGATGGGCAGCTGGGGGACTTTGTCACAGTCAATCATATACTGCAGCAGAAGAAAGGGAAAAAGGAAAAGGCTCTTAGGTCTGTCTAACCTGTGCCCAGGGTAGGACTGGCCAGTAAGGCACATACTTCAGTCATAGGCAGGCAGGAGGTGATCCAGTGGCCAGTGTAACCCCCTCATCTGGAACAAGAGAGGGTCACAGATGAGCCAAGGAGAGCGTGGCTTCCTGCGGTCCCCTGGGAGTCAAGTGCAACTCCATCTCCAGTGCCCACTGCCCCCCGCCCTATTTCCAAAGCCGCAACCAATTTCAGGTCGGCTGCTCATTCTGTAATGTGCCACTGAGTGACCAGAGACTGAGCGTGAGCGGTGGGTTTGCTCACCCCTCCTTCTGCCAGCTCGGTTGCCCCGATGGCTCTCATCAGCACGGATATGGAGCCTGCTGGGCCGGTGATGTAGGAAGCGCCGGTGTCAATGGCCACTGAACAGCCTTCTTTGCAGAACAAGAGTTCAGCCCCGACAGACA
>NW_005842116.1:2269354-2280655 GCF_000455745.1 Alligator sinensis | reverse complement strand
GTTTCCCCTCACAATAACACTACCCCTCCCTTCATTCACAACCTCTTGTCTCCTCTCTGGCACTTTCCCAGAGAAACTATCTACTTCCTGGGTCCTGACAACATCAGTCTGCTAGCTCTTAAACATCCCCTCTATCCAAGCCAGGGGACAGAGCCCTGGGGCTGATAGGAGGGAGGCAGGCAGCATCCATATGCGTTTGTCAAAAATGGGTTCTAATCCTCATGCTACTGTAACCTTGGCCTCAGTCTTTCCATCTGTGAGATGGGGATAGTGGCTCTTCCATTTCTCTGCAGACCATAGTGAGGGCTACACCTGACAAAGGTTTTAGCAGAAACCTATTTTTGGCAAACTAAGTAGAGTGCAATCAAGCACTGAAGTTTGCAAATTTCCATCAAGCTTATTGCATTGTTTTGGTTGGAAAAAAGAAAGTCTGAGAAAACTGAAATATTTTGATTTTTTTTTGGTTGAAACTGATAGCTCATTGTGAGGTGTACTTTGATCTCTGCTCATGAAAGATTTTTAAAAGTTCAAAAAGGATGCCACAAGTTGCATTTCACCCAAAATGAATTCTTTTCAGTTTAACAAAAACTGCAAGAATTTTGTAATTGACCCCAAACATTTTTTTTCCCACAGGTCAAGAAAACGAAAAAGTTATTCACATAACTCTATTGAAGATTAGTGTTGTTGCATTTGAAGGAGCTTTGAACACAAGGAAGGCTTCTTAAAAACTGAGCATAATTATTATTAAAGTTTCTAAACAAACCTGGCTACTTTTATCACTTGGCAGCCCTTTTCCCAAATGTTAAAGGCGTTAACCCCAGATTTCAACTTTGACAATCCCCTTGTCACTCCCAACGCCCCATGCGTCCTCCATATTCAAGAGTTCTTGTTCTAAACTATCTTGGCGTTGCTGTGAGCTGCTACTCTCTACCTCAGCAGCAGTTGCTTTTCAGTAGCATACGATTCCTATGAAGATAAAGGGAATTTCCTCCTTTCTATTCAGGAAAAGACCTTCCCTGGGACTCTTGTATATTCATTCAAGGGGGAGATTTTGCTTTCTCCTTATATACAGTGTGTAGAACAAAAAGCTCCTTATTTTTTATTTGAGACCAGAAAATCGGGCCTGAAATTTACCCTTAGGAGCAGAGTCTATACATACAGGCCAAACAGCCTCCTTGTTACTGACCCCTTCATGCTGATCTGCCAATACCCATTCTTGATGACATTTAGGTAGTGGAAGCTCCCGGTGTAGTAAGCTGGGTCACTTCCTCCAAGGATAATTTCCCCTCCAGGTTGCAGGTGAGAGTTCCTAGGACACAAAACACAATAGGGGTGCTTTCTTCCTTGCCCATTGCCTGGAGCAGGCTGCTGGAAGTCCTCTACAGGTAAGGCCCTGCCTTGTAGGTCCCCATGTGCAGCAGTGGCCAGGTGACAGGAGTGAGAGGAACGCAGGATGCTGTGGAGAGAGTTAGTGCACAAGGGTGACTAGAATTGGATGCAAATGGTGGGAGTCTCAGATTAGAGTCTTCCTGACAACCTCCAGCAAAAGCTGCCATGCAGGATTGCTTGCAAGGGGCCATTCTTTAAAGGTGGAGAGTCTGACTAAGCTCCACAGTCCCAGCGGATGCAGTGGCAGAGCTGAAGCGCGCCCATTTGGGGCACGATTTGGGCAAAGCTGGCAGAGCTTACCACCCAGAACCAGGGTGCAATTGTGATTGTTAGTGCAGTGACGTCCCAAAGAGAGTCAGGGTTTAATTGTCTTCTTACTTCGAAGCTCTGCAAAGAAAAAGAGACATAATAAAACAATGATCCTGGCTGCATCTGCCCTCAGGCAAATGCATAGCCGAGTGGCCAGATCCTTAGCTGGACTCAAGTGGTAAAAAAGTGACCCTGATTTTCACCAAAGCAGGACACCCTAAAAATGTAGGACTATGGGGGAGGAGGCCTTCAGATGCAGCCATCCCCTGCTGTCGCATCACTGTGAGCAGGCACGAGAGCCAAAGCTTCAGCTTCTGACTCTCATCTGTAGGTTGTTTCTCGTCCTTCATTACCGAGTGTAATTTTACTGCTCAGACATGCAAGGGACTGGGGGCACCCGTGTGAGTTGAGCCCAGGGCAGGCAGCTCCTGGGTTAGCTTTGCCAGATGCCTTATGCTGGAGCTGGCTGGGAGAGGGATTTTGTTGCCACAGCCACATTGGAGGAAAGAGCCAAAGGTTTTGCTCCCACCAATCTTTTTTCTTTGCTAGGTTTTGATTTTTCATTGACAAACTGATTTTCCCCTTCACTTTTGGCTGCTGAAAAACTGAAACCATGTTCAGTTTTCAGGTTGTTTGGGTGGTATGTATGTGTGTGTGTAGGGGTGATGGAAATGTGATGTATGAAGACCAAGAAAGTAAGTTTTCTTCTGAAAATGTCTCTTTTTAACAGAAAGGCCTTTTTCCACCATGCTATGCTAGGAAAGCATCATGTGCTGTGAACCCAATGAGTACTGAGTTCTGCATGCTTGCAGGGTTGAATGCTAGGTACTCACACTTTGCAAGACATGCACACACCTGAAACTCTCCCAGTTCCCCCAGCATAGATGCCTTTTGCTCCCAGTGTTACCCACCTACTATAGTAGACAGAGAACTCTTCCTCCTTCAGGATCTGCTGAGAGAGGATCCGGTCGAACACCGGGGTGATGCCGTCGATGGCTTGGCTGGGGTAACCCATGCCCAACACCCCATCAAACCTGGCAAAGATGAAAGGGAAGGCAGGCAGAACCGTGGCTTCTGCAAAGACCTGGATGATGGGGATGTCTGCCACCTGGGGAGAGCGGCACACGTGACAATGCAGCCTCGGGTAGGAAGCCACAGGGTCACACACACGTCACACTAGTTCACAAACACACAGGCTCTCAGGGAATGGAGCTCTGCTGAATTATACTAGCTGGGGACCTGGCTACTCAGCCATTGGGGGTTAAAGCCTGACTCTAGGGAGTCTTTGCACTGACTCTGAATGGGTTTGGAGCAGGCCATTCACTAGACCTCTGTTTATCCCTAGCACAGCATTGCTGGTGCTTACTGCTTACCATGACAACATCCTGGCTGAGGAAGCCTTTCACGCTCCCTGTTCCGTACTGGATAGCAAAGCCCGTTCCATTCGCTATGTACGTTCGGGACTTGGAAGAGTCGTAGCGGTTGTGAGAAACTGGGAAGAAGACACATATCCAAAAGGAAAGATGGAGGGAGATAAAGTCAGCTGGCCTGACACTCGGTGAAACCTTCCCATCCAGCTTCCATCACTGCAGCATGTGAACATCTCACTGACTGACTGCCCTGGTCAAGAGAGGCTGAGTAGTACACCCATTTCACAGACAGAAAAATGACCCAGAGCCCATCAGTGTCAATGCTCTCACAAGGAAGCCTTTAACTGCCATGGACTTTGCACCATGCCCAAAGAAACTTTAAGGCTTGCTTGAGGTTTCTCAGGGAATTATTTCCAGGTCTACAAATAGACCCCATATCTCCTGGTTCACCATTTAGTGGCTTCACCACAAGAGCAACCTCCCTCCACAGCAGTCTGCAGCATGCACCAGGTCTCCTACATCCTTAAACCCTGGGGATTTGTTCCGAGATGACTTTCCAGCCCTTTCCATCCCCCCCCGCATTACCTGGCATGTACCACCACTGAGGGTTTGAATCCAGAACCATTCCCTGATCTCTGAACTGTTTGGAAACTGCATTTCCCTAACATTTCACTCTATGTGATGGTAGTGAGGTCTCCCCTCTGTGGGAATGGTTCATAGATTCATAGATGTTAGGGCTGGAAGGGACCTCAGTAGGTCATCGAGTTCAACCCCCTGCCCTGGGCAGGAAAAAGCGCTGGGGTCAGACAACCCCAGCTAGGTGCTTGTCCAGTCTCCTCTTAAAGACCCCCAGGGTAGGGGAGAGCACCACCTCCCTTGAAAGCCCAAGGGAGGTGCTGTTATTGCAGAATAGACTAGGTCATGGTTATAAGGTTCAGTATGTATCCTGCAGTACCACCCTGCTATTCTGTGCTATGAGTGCCTTTGCGCAGCATAGTTTCATCCACTTGCAAGCTAGTTCCCTCTGAAGACAAACCCTGGCTGTGCACCCACAGCTTCCTCCCCTCTCTGGATCTGACATCCCTTTCCTTCTGAAATGGATACAGGGCACTGCAAAACCCGCAGGAAATGGGGTCTGACTCTGCTCTGAATCCAGCTGGGAAAATGGAGCAATTCCAGATGCACACCACATGCCCAGAAATCACAACCAGGCCCCGCTGTGCCCCATGGCTCACCACAGGCGCTGTAGAGGGGGGAGCATTTGTAAGAAGGCACCCAAAGGTTGGCCGAGCCGGTGTCAAAGACCACTTTGAAGGTCTGCGCTGGTGTGCCGATGCTGATCTCTCCGTAGTACTGGGTCTGGAACATACGCAACAGATGGGAGGCAGAATGAGACTGGAGCAGAGGGGACACTGATCTGTACGTGGGGAGTGTCCCATAGGGAAAATGACACATGTCCCTATCAAGGTATCCTCTGAAGAAGAGGATCCTTCACTGAGGATCTCAGAGCCTTTAGCAATCATGGATTACTGAAGCCATTGCCAACCATGCCAGTAGATAACTGTCATCCTCCCAAAGGAGACTTGAGTTCAGTTCCTGTTCCCCCACAGACATTCCCACTTGGAGGGGACTACGGTGGATGCAGTGGCAGAGCTGAGCAAACTATTTAAACCTAGATCTTAAAATGTATTTTCAGGCCTTGACTGCTTGGGCATAAGCTGAGTGCTTCTTTGCAGCTCAGCTGCATCAAGAGTTAGGAGGCTCTGCACATCCCAAGAAGAGGAAATTTAGGGGAGAAGATAGGTGCCTCCAGCACCTGAGAAGGGGCTGTGAGTATCTCAGTGGTAGCAATTGAGCCCCCATGGGCCTAATCCTACAGGGTTTCAAATGCCCCATGTTCAAAGGGACTTAGACACATACGAGCCTCAGGGTGTCTGCAGCACAAAGCAATGCCAGGATAAGGTTTGCTGCTCCAGCAATGCCCCGGACCAGAGTGTGAGGGGGAACTCACATCCAGGTAGTTAGTGAGGATGGTGGGGGCCGTCCCGTTCCGTGGTCCCGTGGCACGGGCGTATTTATTCTGCTTCAATTCAGGAAAGACGTCCGCCACGCTCACGCCCATTTCCTGCAGGGTCTGGCGAATCGAGGGCATCTTCTTCAATGGGATCCTGCAGGTTCGGGGAGAGAGGAATAATGCCTGGTGCTTCAAGTGGGGCAGGGCCAGCCTGGTACATCATGCCTGGCAGTTTGTTACACATCCTCTCTCTGCCTCAGGACAGACAGAGCCAGATGCTCTGCAGGGATCGCCGACACCCAGAGGCGCACGCCAACCCTTGAAAACCCCGTGATGCTGTTGTTGAGCAGGGCCTGCTCCTGCTCCTACCTGATGTATATCAAGAGAGATTCCCCTAGAGCTAACCAAGCCCAGCACCAGATGGGCAGAGAGCAGAACAGAGCCTGGAGAAAGCACTGCTGGGGTGACAGCGGCTTTCCTACCCGCCAGTCGGTAGTGCCTGCCTAGTCTGGGCAAAGGCATCTCAGTCACTGTAGATGGCAGCAGATATCTGCAGCAGAACGCCTGGCGGGCCCAACAGCAGATCTGCCGGGCAAGTGCCTGCCGAGAGTCTAAAACCCCCGACTACTCCTGAATGCCTCACTTTCCCTGAGCCTGATGAAGGGCGTGTGAGCCTGAAAGCTTGCAGAAAAAGAAATATTTTTTACAATTTCTCAGTTGATCTAATAAAAGGTATCATCTTTGAACCAAGAGTTCTAGATTTTTGCCTTTTCAAACAGCCAGGGCATTCCCATGCTTGTCCCAGTGCAGACTGAGCCAGGCAGAGAACTAGGAGACAGAGGCCCCAGGGGTCCAGAGCACAAAGTGATGGGGCTTTGCAGACTTCGAAGGGCAGCCAGAGGGAATGGAGGCAGCTAGATCTGACACCTGGCTGTCTCCTGTCAAAGGGGCAGAATGTGCCAGTCTGACTTGGCATTTGGCTACTTTGGCAGGTCATGCCCTGAGACTACTCAGAGCCTCAAGCAGGCACTCAGGACGTTGGCTTGAAGCCTCATCCACAATGACCCACACTGCTGTGCCCCAAGAGTGGTATGGGGGCACGGGGGCAGCACCCGTGGGGAGGGAACAGCACTGCTTCCTGCAAGGCCACTTCACCCTGAGGTACGTAGGTGACACCCAATGACAAGTCCACGTGGGACTGGACAGGCTCACAAGCCTCCAAGGGTACAGGGCATCATTTGCACCTTGTAGCTTCTTTTTCTTCCCCATGCTCCCTGGGTGCTGTGTCCCCTGCAACCCATGTGGCCCAAATTCCCATCCTGTCTCTAGATGCTCATGGCTAGAAGCAGCTTCTTCCCCCTGAAGAGGAGATCAGGCTGGACCAATGGTCTGTTAAGCTGAAACTATTTCTGCTTCCTTTGGCACAGCCTGATTGCAGAGAGGGAATGCCCCCAAAACACCTGCCTAATGGGCACTGGTCCTTCATACTCATTTTCTTTCCTCCACTTTCCCCTCAGGCCTGTCCTCACCTCCAGTTCTCCATCTTCTCCTGCCAAGTTAATTCTCCCTCTCTTGTCTCTATCCCAATCTAAAACAATATCTTTGCCTTTTCTCTTTCTGGTAGTGTCTCTTTTCCCATGTCTGTTTCCTATCATTTCTTCAAGCCTAGGATTTTCACTGATTTTCCACACATAACATTTTCACTTATGACCTCCTAGGTGCCGGTTTGACTGGCAAGTGAGATGTCAGCTGCAAAGACTGCCAATGCAGTCACTTAACTAGAACCGTTGCCCTTTGATCTGAGCTGAATTACTTCTCATGGTCTCAGCTCATTGCCTAGAAATGGAGCCCCAGCAAGAACATTCCAGTTTGAGCCCAGGCCAAGCTTGAACTCTTAGATAACCTTCCCTGCCCTATTGGGGCCTAACATCATCTCCCTCCAGGCTTCTGCAACAAGACTAAAGAAACACTCATTTCCCAGTGACCTGGCTTGAGTTCTCACCTTTGTCATTGCATTTGCACCTGTGGGGGGAATCTGGAGTTAAGCCATTAGTTTCAGTGGAGCTGCTCTGAATTTACCCAGGCATCTATAAGAGCAGAACCTGGCCCTGAGCCTTCATCTGGAGACAACTCTCAAGAGCAAGGGACTACATTGGGGTGGAGATTCAGGAAGAGGGTACTGTAAGCCCCCTGCTATTAACCTCATTAGGAGGGCCTTAGAGGTGCCAACTATTAGCTCCCTGCAACTGGTAGGTAGACAGTCCTGAAACACTGATACATGCTCAGGATGCTTTGTGCTGGGCCCACCACAAAGTCTGGCCTTGAGGACTGAGCATCATGCAGCCTCTGCTTCCCTGCTTTCAGAACCGATCTAGGATTTGTATCTAAACACTTTATCTTCCTCACTTTGTTTTTTAAAACAAGAGATGCTGCTGTTCAATGCAACCTCCCATTGGGCGCAAGAGCAAAGAATGTCCAGATCTGACCAGGATCTATGCAGACAAGGGGGTGAGATAAACTGATGGGGTGGTCCTGCTTTCCACCACAAGCCACAGCAATGAGAAACAATCTGGGAATGTCTCTCTCTCACTTACACACACACACACATACCCCCCGCCCCCACCACCAAGCCATTAGCACTGTGCAGCATGGTACCTCTGTAAGGCATCCACTGTACAGCAGAAGAAGCTGGCCACCCAGGCAACCATCAGAAAGACCCAGCATTGCTGCATCCTTCTGCCTCGTTGCATCTGCGCAGGCATCTCTCTCCCTCTCTGAGACAGCAGATTCCTTCTCATGTCCTGGGAAAGGAAAAGCTCCTTGTGCTTTTATAGCAGAGTCTCTTGACTGCTCATTGGTGGAAGGCCGGGGGTGATAAATCTTGCCCATGGGGGCACTCCTGATGCACAATGAGTTTGACCTCACTTCCTGGCCAGGGCAACTTGGCTGGGGACATGTACGCACACACAACACAGTATATACTGGACATGTCCCAGCAAGGCAGGTACATCCTGGCAAAGACATTATGTAGAAGGATTCATAAGAAAGAAACAGCTCCCTGGAGATACCGTGCAGTCTTCTCTCTGAATAGCCCTTCTCAAGCTCAGCTCCAAACATCTGATGATGATGGGTATGCATGGGATATGGGCCAAACCCCTGCTGGAGTAAACCAGGACTGTGCTACTAGAAGCAGCAGAGCGAAGATGACTTGCCCCATTGTGGGTGAATTTGTTCATCTCCATGCTAGAGCTGGGGGAAATGAGGCAAGTGAAGTGGAGACATTTCCCCCTAAGCTGAGAGCAGAACTCAGGAGTCCTGGCTCCCGGCTTCAGTTCTGCTTTAATTGCTCTGTGGCACTACTGCCACTGAAAAGATTAGGCAGTGGGCCAAATCCACTGGCAGGTGTAAATCAGTAAAATTGCACTGAAGTCATAGAATCATAGACAATGAGAACTGGAAGGGACTTCAGCAGGTCACATCTAGTCCGACCCCCTGCTCAAGGCAGGACCAGCCCCAACTAGATCATCCCAGCCAGGGGAGGTCATTCTTCCTGCCCCTTGGGCAGGGGCCTGGACTCGATGATCTTCCGAGGTCCCTTCCAGCCCTAATGTCTATGAAATGTCTATTCCAGCCTTTCAAATCAATGGAGAGACACCCTTTTACACCACACAAGAACCTGACCCTCCGCCTTTTTTAATGCATAACATCATGCACAGAGCTAATACCCTTGTAGGTGTCACATATTGGTGAACGTGGCTTGAGTATTGGTACTGAGGTGGGATCAGCACCTCTGAAAACCAGGCCACTTATTCTATTATCAATCATTATCATCAACACATTATAATTAATTAATATTACTACTACTAATAATAATTTGCATTATCAGATCATGGGGCACCCTGGGAGGAACTCCACGGTGCTCGGTGCTGAACAAACACAGATGACAGACAGGACCCCGGCGTGCGACCTGGCCAACTGTATATTCACCTGTATCATGCTTCTCTGGCCCCAAACCAGTGCCTGTTCTAGCTCCCTGTACCTACTAGTCTGGTCTTGGATAAAGCAGGAGAGATTTCAGACGGGCCTTCAGGAGTCAGCACAGGGATCCAAGTGTCTTTATTTACAGTAACTGTATTTTCCCACAGGCTGCAAGCACATGGATTTTCCAAACCCAGTGGTCTCCCTCCCTTCCACCCTCCCACCCCCACCCCAAGGGCATTCCAGGCCCTGAGTATGAGCCCAGGCTGTCAGCTGGCCTTTGAGCTGTGTGTGGCATAGCCATAAAAAAGCAGGGTGTGGGAAGTGCCGATTTAAATAAGGGGCTGGGATTCACAGAAAGCTCTGGGAGCAAGGGAGATCTCAGTTAACTGCAGGTGAGGCCTGGAAGCCAGGAACCCTCTCATGCCACCAGGATTGGGGCACCCACTGAGATGGTATCACTGGCACATAGCACTCAGGAAGGGGACTGGATGTTTATTAACCTTTCCTTGCCCCCTTACATGTCAGCACAACCACTTCTACAATAGGAGCTGGTGAACAGGGGCAAACGCACGGAGTCAGGGCTTCCCAGGCACTCCCCTGCTTTGCTTCTTGCAGGGAAATGTTTAAGTGCCTTTGAAGATCTGGGCCAAGGTACAAAGCAGTGGAGAATCACGGCCAGGTTCCCCACTTGAGCAAATATTCCTAGCTCCATTAACACTGACAGAGGAGCTGACCAGCTTCATCTACACTTGCACCTTGTGCTGTTAATTGCACCGATGCAGAGCTAATGGCCAGGACAAATGACATCCCCTGAGGAAGAACATTCAAGGGGGCTGCTCATCCAACGGTGAGCAAGCCCCTGATCTCCTGCTTATTCCAGTGACATCTTTGAAGTCATTGCATGCACCAGGAGCAGCCCCACGACCTGGTCTGAAATGCATGACTCCAAAAGCAGTTGAAAGACAAACAAGTCCCAGTGGGATCTGTCTGCAGGCTCTACTAGACCCCTTAGCTAAAGTGTTTGGTTGCTGGACACCCCAGCCAGTTGCATGGGGCACAACCGGAGAGGTACTGATTAACCCCGCTGGACACAAGGTGTGGCAGAGAGCTCTCAATAACTCCTGGTCTAGTTTGCATCCACGTCCATTGGAGTCCCTGCCTTGCGCTCGGTGGCTGCTCACTCCAGCCCTTGGCAGGCTGAGCCAAAGCAGTGAGCTCAGCAGCTTGGGGACCCCAGTGGGAAACTACTCTGTAGGCAATAAAAAAAAATGTTCTCGGAAGGAAGCCGGTTGCATAACAGCTTGCACCACGACATGCTCAGCTAAATAAACAGCCCCATGCCTGCCCACTTTAAACCACATCACTGTTACTCTGCTCACACTGGGAACGGTGCCAGTGGCAGCAGGGAAAGCCCATGGGCCTGCAGGGGACCATCCTGGCCCCAGCTGCCCTGACCAGGAGACCAGACCATGTCAGGAAGGAAACCAACCTGTTCCTTTGTCATGGACCATTTCAGAGCTCCCAGGTCTGTACTCCCCACAGAAGCAGTTAGCATGCAGGCCCCAGTCTCCCACAGCCCAGAAGCAGTCTGGGACGGGCTGGGAGTTGGGGTCTGCTAGGGATACAGCCCAGACTCTACAAACATGGTGCCCCAGTCAGAACCGGAGTGTTTAACCACTCCACAGATGCAGTCCATGCCAAATTCGCTGCTTGTTTCTGACCCCTCTTCTGACCTCTTGTTTCTGGCCCCACGGGACCATCTCTCACCAGGCTGGTCCTGCTCAGGGAAAGCCACTCTCCACCCCTCTCAGCACCTCTACAGGCCAGGACCTGGCAGGGTCACTGGCAGGCTCCCTGCTTCCACGAGCCAGTTGTGCCTGACGTCTTTTCCCACACAGGGACATGAAGCCTCTGTCCCCCTGGGACCGGGGGCAGTGGGGCTGCGTCACAGCGGGGCTCCCGGTGCCCCCTCTCATCAGGTTGCTGCAAGAAAAAGGTCACAAGCTACCAGCCCCTGCTTGTGTACGGGATCTCTAGGAACATGAGAAAGAGCTGAGCAAGGAATTGGCAGATATAACCCCCCTTCCAGGGCATCCCCCAGGCGTTGTTTATACTGTGGAGCTGAATGCCATAAAGGAGAGGCCTCAAGCTTTCATGTGGTATCAGGAGAAAGGGGCTTGCTAGATTGATGACTCTTGGAAGGGAAGTGGGGGTGAGTCTCATGGTCCGGGGGGGACA
>NW_005842116.1:2268904-2269323 GCF_000455745.1 Alligator sinensis | reverse complement strand
GGCGACCAAGGAGGTGGTGGTTGGGCGGGGGGGAGCTTATTTCCAGGGTGCTCAGTACCCTGAGGAACATTAGATGCTGAGCTCCTGAGCTCACCCCAAAAAATCCAGCCTTAAGCTACTGGGTCCTGCTGTGCCCAGGCTCACACCAGGTTCAGTGACTCTCTGACTGATACTGGGGCAATGCCTGGTGCCTCGCGTACGGAGTAAGGCCCCATCTACCTTGGCACTGTACAAACACGGAGGCCCCCAAGCACATGGCTGACTGCATCTAGCTGGCGCTCTGGAGGAAGGGAAGCAGGGAGCCTGAGTAGCGCTCTTCCTTGTGCCAGCTCTGTTCATGGCTGTATTTCTCCCTGGTTGTACCCCAGCCAGTGTTGCTGCATAACCCACATGGATTAGCTTTACCAGGGTCCTGCCCA
>NW_005842116.1:2259134-2268873 GCF_000455745.1 Alligator sinensis | reverse complement strand
AACTGCATTCAGCTACACAGGTGAATGCCCCCTGAGCATGACCTCTCATAAGGTAGTCATCCCCACCCCCCCAACAGCACCCAGCAGCTGTCAGGTCCTTGGGTTAACACCCTCGCAGCCCTGCAGTGATGTGTTAACCACCCTTCAGCAGCACCCTCCGGACTCGTTAGAGCAAGCTGCACCCCAGTCCTGCAGAAGAGGTTGTCACCCCACCCTGCCAGTGCTACCCTTGGATTCCTGCAAGCCCATCCCCTCTCAACCAGTGCCAGTGGTTAACCCCATGCTACCCTCAGCATGACAGCAAGGAGAGAACCCAGGAGTCCTAGCTCCTGCTCCATTGCTCTAACCACTAGACAAGCCATCTTCCTGGTCACAGACCAGCGGGGCCAAGGTTCAATGGCTGGTGAATCAAAGAGATCAGTGGAGCAGGTGCCGCTGAAAGCTTTGCATTCGAGTCTCATCCCTGTCCCCCTCCAGCACAGTATTAGCTCCTGGCACACTTGTGAGCGGATGTTACCTGCCAGCAGGGCTCCCACTGGGCCAAGTGATTCCAGGGGCTTTGCGTGCGCATCGCTGGATGTGATGCAAGTTCCCTGCAGCCTGCCCCAGCCCTCACCTTGTAGCTTTGCCACAGCAGCTGGGAGCAGCTGCTCTGATGCTCTCCAGCACCCCTGAAGGAATTTTTCAATCACCTCTTCCAATGCCTGCCAGATGTGAGCAGCTGGGGCTTGAGATGGAACTGAAAGAGCTCAAACAAGGGCTTTAATAACCAGCGCAGGGCAGGCATTGTTTGTGATGCCACAGAAACCCAGTGGCCTTGATGAACTAATTAATGAAAAGGGCATGGCTCTGGCCAGAGGAGGAAAGGTTGGAGGGCTGGAGTCTCTCTGAGTGCAAAGATGGCTGGAAAGCGGCACTTGGAAGGCCTCAGCTGGGGCACTATGTCCAGTTTTGGGCTCTGCTCTTCAAGAAAGATATGGACAACCTGGGAAAAGTAAATCAGAGAGCAGTGGAAATGATTAGAAGAAAGGGTGGAAAAACTGGGCTTGTTTAGCCTGGAGAGGAGAAGACTGAGCAGGGATTTGATAACAGCCTTCTGGTACAAAAAGGGATGATACAAAGGGGACAGTGATCAGCAGTGCTCTATATCCACAAGGAACAGGACAAGGAAGAACAGGCTCAAACTGCAACAGAGGCAATTTAGGTTGCATATTCAGACAAACTTTCTCACTCTGAGGGTGGTTAAGTGCTAAACAGAGACCTGGAGAGGCTGTGGAGTCTCCACCCTTGGATGTTTGTATGAGTAGATTAGACAAACACTTGGACAAGATGGTTTAGAGAGAAATGATCCTGCCTAGAGCAGAGGGTTGGACTAAACGTGACCTCCAGAGGTCACTTCCAGCCCTGCTTTTCTAAGGTGCCAGGATCTATTCTGATCTCACCATGAGGCAGAGCTCTGCAACTTCCACTACCAGTGTCCCTTTGCCCAGTGTCCTCCCATCTCTGTCTTGGACAGTGATTTTGACTGGCCATATAATATATTCAGCCATCACGCCAGTCCAGGAGCACTCCAGGGTCTGTCCCGACAGCCCCAACCCCATTTCCCAGAACGGGCTGCACTGGGTGGGAGTGTAGCTGCCTTCTGGGCTTCCTTCTGTCCTGGGCCTCGCAGCTTTTGCTGCTGATCAACAAGTTGCTTTTTATAAAACAGCTAACGAGTTGCTGCCAACAAAGCCCTCAGGGGACAGGATTCAACAACACACAGGTGAAGAAGATGGAGCTGCCTTTATTAAACAAGGTTGGGGAATCACAGGCATCATCAATAAAACTGCAAGTGGAAGGGCTGACTTCCCAAACAGCCTCTTCTCCTTCTGGTCTCCTGGAGGTGGGGGAAGAGCTTAGCACAGTGTACAACCAAGCATCTATATGGAGATTTATTTACGTCGTTACTCAGCTTGTCCCCAGGCTTTATGTAGCCAGTACAACCCAAGTCATGAGTAATAAGGATTCAGCACAAGAACAAGCCAAGGGGCACAATATGTTTGATCCAAGACAGCTTTGAACCTTTCAGTGCCAAAGTTAAGTTTTCAGGTTGGGCCTGATTTTCAGAAGAGCAGAGCCACTAACTTCAGTTGAAGCTGGCTGCTCTCAGCACCTCTGGAAATCGGGGCCAAGATGCAGTTGTCCTGGGCTGGGAAGGAATCAGAGGCTCTAGAGTGCAAATGCTTCGGACCTCTAGAGATGGAGATAGAGTTTCTCTATTTATAACTAATGTCACTTCACACAGGATCAGCGTCTGGGGTTTGGGGTGGGGGGACATGGGGCAGAGAGCAAGAGGCCCATGAAGAGGGTATGCAAGGCCTAGTGACTCTCAGGCACGTGCACACGGAGGCTAATGGTTGTTAATGGCACTTGGCTGCTCTCAGGAAGGACTGAACCTTCTGACCTTGCAAAATGTAGCACAACCTGGGTCTACCAAGCATGTAAACTGATGGCACAGCACCATCAGGGCCAACTGGTATGAACTGGTGCAGCTCTATTGACTTCAGTAAAACTACTCTGATTCACACCAGCTGGGACACTGGCTGGTGGTTTCTGATAGCGTTCACATGGGTCAAGCATGGAGTCCATGGGATGGTGAAGGGCAAGTTCTGGAGGCACCGTGGCCTTGTAAGGGATTCAGGTATCTGGATGGTTTCACCTTGGGTAGGTGCCACACATCCTCTGCGGGTAATGTGTGAAGCCAGGGGATGGCATTTGCAACCAAACGCCTCCAGACCATGCTGTCTGTTGACTCCAAGCTAGCTGCATCCTTGGGACCAAATATACATAGAGTGGCCTCTGTTTTCTAGGTGTCCCAGTTCATGACACTGTCAGCCTGATTTTCCCTAGGCAAGGCCTGAGCACCTGCAGGCACCCAAAAGCACTGTGGGTGCTTAGCACCTTTGGGAATTAGATGGGGGGAGGGTCTCATATTAGCTCCCTCCCAAAACAGAAGGCCCCAGAACCCCTTAGGGGAGTTGTGGCCCTTCCGTGTCTATCCCATGGACTCCCCCTCCCTCACCTTTGGCACAGAAAGCAAAGCCTGCTTAAACTTTTCCCCGCTAGTACAGCTCCATGCAGTTCACCCACAGCCCTCCCCAGCTCTGGCTGCTCCTTGGCTTCACCATATTTTCACGTTGGCTTCCTCCACACCTGCTTGCCTCTTGCCGTATCGCAGGCCAAATGAGTTCCGGTTGTAGGTGGAGAGATCCTTCTCCCGGTCCACCAGCAGCGACCTCTGAGGTGCAGCATTCCCTCTTCTCCGGAACAGAGAGATCCCTTCCCACAGCTGGGCTGGGCTCCCCCGGCGCCGGCATGGGAGGGCTGGCATGGATTTCAGCTCTGTCTTCACAGGGCTGGGCTTTCTCTCCGAGCAATGAGTGGGGTTGGAACGGATGTCTACAGCGAAAGGGAGAGAGGGAGCATTAAGAAGAGAAAGGTCTTCACCGTAGGTGTAGGGTTTTTGGTTGTAGACATGTTGGTCTAAGGACATAGGCAGGCAAGCTTCTTTGGGTAGATGTGATATCTTTTATTAGACCAACTGAGTAGTTGGAAAAAAGTTCTCTGCAAGCTTTTGGGCACAAGCTGCCTTCTTCAGGGAGTCTCTGCTCTTCTGAGATGAGCAAATGAGCACTGGGCAGGACCTCTGAGCTAGGGCCATCTCTTTGCTGTGTGGATGAACGGCCCCAAGCTTAATCCACAATGTGCTACCATAGTACAGCTAACTCAGAAGTTTCCATGCGATTCCAGGAGGATTTAGACCTTATTGGCCAGGTTTTCAGAAGATTGAACCTCCTGCTTATCATCATATCTCTTGTGATAGTATCTAAGGGCCAACCAAGTGCCAGGCCTCATTGGGTAAGGAGCTGCACAAACACCAAGGAAAACACACCATTAAAAAGAGTTTGCAGGTGCCTAAATAAGGACCCAATTTTCAACAAGTGTGGAGACCTGTGTTTCTGAAAAGTGGGCTCCAATGGTGATCATCTAGACCCAAGGGCAGTGGTGCCCAACCTTTGCTGGTTCATGGACAATACTTGGCAAGTGTCATGTTAGAGGAACATCAGGCTGAGCTCATTTTAAGATTACCCTTGAGGCTGTGGGTAATGTTGGAGGGTCTTGAGGGTAACACATTGGGACCAGTAGCTTAGGAGCTCATTTTTCATGGGCGCTGACCACCTGGAGGTCTCATCAATTTTAACTAAAATCAGGATGCTCAGCACCTTTAACAACCAGGCCTAGGCAGGTGAAGGGGAGAACATGAAATTCAACAGCAAATAGGTAGAGCTCTTTCTCCCCAGCACCACCTGGGGTGACGAGGAACAATGGTCATAAGCTGATGGAGAATAGGTTTAGGTTGGAGATCAGAAAGCAATATTTTACAGTTAGGGTGGCCAAAATCTAGAACCAACTTCCCAGGGAAGTGGTCCTCGCCCCTACCTTGGGCATATTCAAGAGGAGGTAGGATGATGACCTGTCTGGGGTCTTGTGAACCCAGCATTCATTCCTGCCTGTGGCAGGGGGTCGGGCTAGATGATCTGTTCAGGTCCCTCCTGACCCTAGCTACTATGAAACTATGAAATCAGAGCAGACAAGGTAATCGTGTTAACACATTTTCTGATTTTTAACTGCCTGTTTGTTCAGCATCCTCCTCAAGCTGGCCCTGGCTGCTAGTGCTTGCCATAATACAATAATAACAATATACTGCATCGACCTTTAGGCTTCAGAGTGTAAGAAGAGCATCAAGCTTACTGTAGCTCCATTAGCAACAACCTTTCTTCCTCTAAAGCACTGCAGGCTAAGATAATTGGGGCCTGTGGATGATTACACTGATAATGTCTGTGATCTTCAGCTAACCCCTCTTGTCTAAACATAGAGCAATTTGGGGGCATGTTATCCCAGAAGTGTGAAGCAGCTTCTCCATCCTCTTTTTTGGATGGATGGATAGACAGACAGACACCCTTCTCAGTTTGTTAAATAACTCGTATAAGCCCTTGGGGATATGTAACCCCTTCGGCTCCATGGAGGCACCTTTAAATGCAAGAAGTCCAGGGGCTGCAATGCTACCTGCATCTTGGGGGCTCCAGCTGGAGACGTATCTTCCCATTGGTTCCCCAAAGAGGATGGTGAAGAGGAACAGAAGCAGCAGTGTAGAGCTGAAAGGATGCATCCTGGGAGGGCGCAGACCTGAAATACCAGACAGGGATGAAAAGAGCACAGTGAAAGGGATTACGCCAACCCAGCAGGTGCTTCTCCCAGCCCCAGCATTGCTGTTCTTGACTTATTATACAAAGTTTTTAAAAAGGGCAATGCCTGGCAGGATCCTCCTCTTGGTGAAGGAAGGGCACTTCGGCATGGTGTAAGCAAGGATGATGATCATCTAACTCGCACATCTGCCAACTGCCTCTTGCACCCATTTCACACAGAATGGTCAGTAAAATAAAGTATTGGGTCCAAGTGACAACATGCTCAAACACTGGGGTGGGTAAAAAAGGAAAGAGAGAGAGACACAAACAGAGAGGAAGAGACACAGAAGGAGAGAGAGAGATTGCATCAGGAATCTCATTAGATCAACACTTGTCTGAAAAGGTTTAATCAGGGATGATCCTGCCTTGAGCAGGGGGCTGGATTGCCCTTGCAGCCCTACTTTCCTATGATCCTGAGAACCAGCAGTGCAAGTAGCCATGCCCTTAATTATTCTTGCCATCACTGGAAGCTGTGGATCTTTATCACCACGTAGGATCAGGTCCCAACATGCATATCATTTGGAGCTGCACGAGTGCAGGACCTCGCTCTTCAGCTAACACGTCTGGGAGGAGAAGGTTCTCCGTGCAGCCTTGTTTCAGGTGCACACACACTGAACAGCAGGTGTCCTGAGTGCCGCTGGACTCCAGACATAGCTTCCCGCTGGCATTAACAAGGCTACTGACCTGCATCCCGCAAAGTGTGGGCCTAGCTCATTGCGCTGGAGAGACTCTTCTGCACAAAACAAAGCTAAGCAGAGACAAAAAGGATGCTGTGGCCCCTTGTTCCCCTGCTATTCTGTTCCACTGCTAATAGTGGATGAAAAACAGATCAACTAGGCACAGCCAACAGTATGCTGAGCCTGTGAGCGAGGGACGGCAGGGCAGGGGAATGCCAGGCTCAGCAATATGCCTGGCCAAACCTGAGAGAAATGGGAATCAAACCCACCCTGCACCTCCCAGATTTGTAGGGGTGTGATCAGTAGTTCAAAAGATTGATGCCAAAGAAAGCTATAAAGAGCTTCCTTCTCTTGTGAGATTCAGGGAAGGAAGGAGGAGGGAAAGGAGACAGTTGTGGTGTTTCTGTTGCATCCTTCCCAAGAAGCCTCGGTCCCACTCTCAAAGGGCACTCACCAGCCCCTGCTACATTAGCCTCCGGGTAACTTGTGTGCCCAGATCCTCAGGTGATACCTAGTCCTCTGAGCCTGGGACAATTTCATTTGCTGCACTGGTGAGCCCAGCATGGTTTTTCTTCCATGACAAGGGCTCTTTGCTGCTACTGCTGTACAAATAATAAGTAACACCCCAGGTTTTCAGTCCAGCACTCTCTGCGGGCACAAACGACACCCAGCTCAGCTGTGCAAAGGAGCCTCCTTCACCTGCAGATCCTCACTGCTCCAGGAACAAAGTTAATATTCTTTTCAAGTCACTCCAAGTCCTCAGGTCAAGTGTCATCTGGCTAATACTGTAATTTCCCCTCACACATTTTATCTCTAACCTGCTGTAGGTCACAGAAACAGATTACTATTATTATATATTTATAAAGAGCTGCTTATCTGGAAATAGCAGGGCTCTGCACCCTTTTAATTTATTCCCTTTCCGCTCTCAAGAAGTCAAATGATCTATTCAAGCCTCAATTCCAGGAAAATGGTCTGCCTTTCCTGAGAAGAATGATGCTTTTGCTCCCAGTGATCATGCTTACTTTTAATGTTGGTCTGATCTGAGCAAGTTCATTTATTACCAGGGGGGAAAAATAGCCTGGAGATATAAAGTAGTTAGGACAATCCCTTCCCGTGCAAGAACACTCTCAACTTAACTTACATGCTTTTATTCCTCTTTGGGTCTTTTTGTTCCTGGAGAGTTATAATGAAATTCATTAGCAGGATAAATGGACCTGAACAGAGCTCTGCAGGTTTCTGGCTAGGCTGGTTTTGGTACCCAAGATAGCTCATTGAGAACAACATATTTATATTGTTATCACACACACACACACACACACGCACGCACCTCTGTGAATTGGATGTTGGAGACATTTACTGGACTAACAGACCCTGAAACATGCAGTCCTCTCCTGGCCTGTTTAAGTATTGGAGGTGCAATTGGTGATGCTATAAGGAAAGACCTAGCTACCAGTGAAATCCTGGCCCCGCTAAAATTAATGGGAGTTTTTTCTCTTTACTTAAACTCATCCATTTCATTTTAGACCTGGATCGCATCAAAGCTGCCCATGCACTAGCAGTGCCTCGATCCTGGTGGAGAGCATTACATTGAGATAAACCAGAGCAGCACAGGACTGGGACCCAGGAGACCCAGGTTGTTTACAGTCCTACACTAATCCTATGATTTGAATTCAATGGCTTTTTCGTTTCTGCTAATGGGAGCAACACAAGGAGCCCAGGGGACATGTGCTCCCTTCTGCCCCTGCAGCGTTAAGCCCGGTTCTGAATTGCCTTGCTCTGAGCAGTGTTAGATTCTGTAGCCTGGGCTGCACAGTCACATTTCCCACATAGCTACCACAAGTACAAAAGAAGAGGTGTCAGAACAGGTGGGTAGACAAGGATCAAGGCAAGCTCCTGTTTTTTCCTGTGCCTAAGTTTCATTACACTGCTTGGGAAAACCACCGAGAGGAAACGATGCCCGCTGCAAGAGGCACGATTCCTCCCCACCTGGCACTTCAGCGGTTATGGTTTTTTGACCACTTGGTCTATTCCCTGGAACACAATGAAGTGTCCCCCACAACTTAGGGCACGTTGGGGTTTCAATGCCTCTGTGAAAAGCTAACTAAAGTTTCCAGCAGGAAGAATGGCAAAGAAATAACTGAGGCTGCCCACTTACCTCAGCTTCTCTTGGATGTTGGTGTGAAGAAAAGGCAAGCCGTCACCCTCTCCAGTCGTCCCAGTAGGCAAGCAGCTGCCCTGGCTGTTCAGATCTCTCTCCACTATTGTACCAACTTCTCTGTTTTATTGTATCAGCCGGCTGTGATGTCAGCCTCTGCCTTCCCCTTCGGCCCTCTGCTGCCAATTTAATTTCAAAAGATTCCCCATCGTCCTCCTCTCTTGATCGCTTCTTGCTGCAACGTGCAATTAAACTATAAAGCACTTGAAACAGGGGAAGACAATAGATCCATCTCCAGGCTTGGTCCTCAACTGGGGTCTTGCCATTTAATGGGGTTACACTGATTCAACCCCAGCTGGGGATCTCTTTGTTTCTAGTGTCTTCTCCATTTCTTTTCTCTTCCCTCTTGCAGGGCTCAGCCACATGTCGAGCTGCAATGATTCGTCATAAGGCGCAATTTTCAACCAGTGCTGCTCAACTCTTGTAAAAGGCTGTGTAGATGCTCCTATTTTTGTTCAACTGAAGTCAAGCATCCTAAAGCTAAAGTGCAATAAGCCGAAAGGAGAGTGTCCACACAGAGCTTTGCACCAGTTCACAGGAACGTAGAACTAGAAGCGGCCTCTTGGGCTATTGGGTCCAGACCCTGCATTTGCTTGTCTGGTTTAATGAATTAATGACCAATTTTATTTATAGATTGAAGATTCCTTCTCCCACCTCGTGTTTATCCTGTTGTTTTCTCTCTCATTAGGATCTCTATGTAGACTTTCACCAGCTTAGCCTTGGGTATGAATTTCAGCTAAACTTCTGCAATCCCCTGGATGATCCCCTAACCTTAGGATCTCCTGAGCTTGTATGAAACTCAGTCTACACTAAAACCTTTGCTAGCACAGTTGTGCTAATTAAGAGTGCAACAGGTATAAGATGATTCTCAGCTAGGAAGGGAGGTGGGGTTGCTCGTATAGTCCTACAGATATCAGTACAGCTTTTCTTGTAAAGCTATTTCAGAAAATGCTTTTGACTGTGGACTAACACTAAGAATGGCTTATTCTAGTTCAACTTAAAGTCAGCTGGAAACAGAGGACACATCTACACAAGACATTTACTGAGCAGTAGCCTAATAACACTGTACAATAGCATGCTGGTCAAAATCCATGCTAATAAGCTACTGTGCAATGTTATTAGGCTACTGTGCAGTAACCATCACAAAAAACCATGTGCTGGAGCTACTGTGCAGTAAAGGTAGTTACTGTGCATTCAGTTACTACTTCATTAAAGAAGTATTAAACTAAATGTGCAGTAATGACGGAGCATCAATGAATGTGTAGACATGTCCAGAGAGTGAAGCTGAACTGGAATAATTCATTTTTACATTGAAACTAAACTGCTGGCACTTGCTGCTCTGCCTCAGCCTGTTTAATTAAACCCAGCCAGGTTTGCATACAGCTATTCTTTTGTTGGATGAAACCCAGCTTATAGGCACATAGCTTGCACCTGAATGTGCAGGCACTGGATACAGTCAGCTTTCAACCAACATTAAAAGTCTCTATATACCATGATTGAATGGGATTGATTTTTTAAACCAATGAAAATCCAACCAGCTGTGTGCAGACCGGCCTTGT
>NW_005842116.1:2233275-2259103 GCF_000455745.1 Alligator sinensis | reverse complement strand
TTCCCTAAGTGCTTCTCTTTCTTCCCTCTCCTTCTTTCCTCCCTCTCTCTGCCTCGCATAAGTATTTTCATAAAAGACTTTGCTTTGTGGCTCACTCTCCTTCCTGTACAACCTAAGGGCCTGCATTCATTACCTTTGTGTTGGACAGCCATGCAGAAATTAAAATCACAGGGCTCCCTGTTAATAGCATCGGTTAACCCCACGTCCCAGGGGACTGTTGTTCTCCTGTCAAGGAAAGCTTGTGTTCCTGTGGGATTTAACCAAGCCAGGTCAGGGATTTAAAGCTGTGCTCCAGCTAACACATTCTAGCTAGCACCTTCAAAAAGACCAGTTCAGGGTGGCTTTACACACACGTTCTAAGCTTGGGCTCTGCCATCCAAGCACGTTGGAGAGACCCATCTGTCTTGTCTACACTGTTATTTTACAACACCAGAGCTCTTCAAACACAAGGCAAGGTGAGATGCCAGAGTGTATCTTTTAGTGCTCTCCCTTGACTGTGGGACATACCTACTCATACTGCTGGAAGGTTTTCAACCTCTCTGCAGAGCTGATTGGAACTGCTAAGTCCTGCAAAGACTCAGACGCAGAAACAAATGACTTTTCCCATTACACAGAAAAGCCTCTTAATATACAATGGCCATATTTTTTAGTTGATGAGTGACACAGTTTTCTGGCTTTGCCCACCAAGTCACCTAGTCTCCTGTGCCCACAAGCTTTCGTGGTATCTAACTGTGAGCCCTCTGTGAGCCCATCCCCTGGGATGTCATGTGTAGAGCTGTAACCCATTTTTTCTTAAATGAAGAGTTTGGTTTGCTTTTGAATGTTTGCAAATGGTTCTTTTCTTTTTTAACATAAAACTGCAGCAAATGTCATCATTTACCAATGGCATCATTTCAAAATGGAGATCTTTTATTTAGAGCATGTTAGAACAGAGTCTTTTCCTGTATTATGACTTTTTTTTTAGGTTTATTTTTCTACCAAAGCAATCTGGTGAAACTGGCACACATTTGCCAAATGTTTTGGCCAACCTGAGTCTACCAAAAAAAAAAAAACAACCCAAAAATAAAACCCCTCAACAATCACATCTTGAATCTTTAGTCAAAAATTTTTTTGCCTTGCTCTGGTTCCATCTCCACACAACCACAAAGCAGTACAGATAACACACCTGTGTTTCCTCCCAAGGAAGTCCAGCATCTCACTGCACTGCCTCCAGCAGGTTGGCAACCCCAATGGGAGTGCAAGAGCAAGAGTGTGGACAGCTGTGAGATGGGTGCATGGGCTAAGGTGGTCCATGGTACCCTTCAAACTAATACATGTGATCTTAAACCCTGAGGGACAGTGAGAGAGAGGGTGAAACCCAGCCCTGCGCCTACAGCCAGGGATGTCATCATACAAGGCAGAAGTGGTGCCTAGACTAGTTGCTGGCTCTTAAAACATAGAGCAGACCAGCAGGAACAGAGTCAAGTTCCCCCCTTATGGAGGCAGAAGCATGCTCAGGGGCAGCCTTGCTGTTCAACAACATTCCCCCACAAACCGACTGCATTTGCCATGACCTGCTGTCCCTCGCCCCTGGCTATTCTCCAGGAGGCTGGGAGCACAGTGAACTGAGTCAGGGTCTTGGCATGCTCTCAGCCTCTCTCCTCTATCCCCCCCGTTCGCCGGGGGGGGGGGGGGGTGCTGAAAGAAGGCCAACATTTTAAAGGCATCTGGAGGAACAGGGATCTCAACTGAGGCACAGGCGAAGCAGCTCCGCTGCCCTTTACATGACCCATAGCTCCCATTATGCTATGTTCAAGGTTGTGGCATCCAGCCCCCTCACAAGCTCCATGGAGAGCAGATTTCAAAGCCTCATTAAGTTAATGCTAAATTAAAATCTTTCCATGAGATGGAAGGGTTATGAGAGGAACAGTTCCCCATGCACAGTAACCACAGCGGTACGTAGTTGTAGGGTGGTAAGGCAGTCATAGGCATTGTCTATGGTATAAAGGGGGCAGACTCTTTTAGTCTACATGCCCTGCTCATTTCTGGCAGGTGGTGTTGACTGGCTCTCTTCATGCTGGCCAGTAATAAGGTCAACACAAGTGTCCCATGCCCATCTGATGGGGTCTGACATCATGAAGCACCTCATCAACCTGGAGTAGCCCTGGAGCATTTTTCAGGCAGTCAGGATGGGCTCCCATGTGCTGAGCACCTCAACCCTTAGTGCCTGCATTGTCACATCATGCCCCTTCTCCCTCAAGGTGTCAGCCCATGGGCTGTACTAAAATAGATATGGAACTATGGAGATGTGCTGTTTGTTATTTGTTAGGGGCACGTCTAGTCACCCCCACTCAAGACCGACTCTGGCAAAGCTCTCATCCCAGTCCGTGGGAGCTGGGCTTGGATGTGAACCCAACACAAGACAGCAAATGCTGCTCACAGTTCCTCACCCTGGGCAAACAGAGGCTGCGTGCTGAAGACGATGCCTACGACGGCTTTACCAACCTACAACTATGTACCATGGGCTGCTGCAGCGCTGTGGAGCATGAAGGGCTCCACAGGGACCATTCTGCTCCCCCAGTATGACTAGCAAGGGGACCTGCTCTGGCTTGGTGCATGGGTGTGAGGGTCATTCACAGCCTGCTCCTTAGTGCCAGGATCATCACAGTTACAGGAACTGATGCAACACACTCACCTCGCAGGTAGGGAAGGCGCCGGCAGGATGGCTCAGAGAGCCAGAGCAGCAAGAACTCACTCTCTTGGACAGAGATGGAGCAGCGAGGGGCTTTCCTGCCAGGCTTCGAGGGACCCCAGCATCCTTCCTAGGAGCTGGCGTCACAGCAGCGTGAGAGGAGGGCAGGCTCCAGCGGCCACACAGCAGAAGTCACTCCTCACCACCAGTTTTGGAAGGTGGCTCCGTGTCTGGCAGGACCGTGACACCTTCGCAGACACCTGTGAGGCGGAGGCAGCACTACAAAGAGCACTGGCTTGCGACTTAACTGCCCCCATGGCCTAGTGCTCTTCACATGCATGATGCATGACTGAAATATTCATCCCCGGGCCACACACAGAGGACATTTTTCCTCATATTTTATTCCAGTTAAGTAAAATTGGCCCCCCCAAAACACAACCCCCAGCCTATAACACTTGGCAAGGATTACCAGCCTCTTCCTGAGCAGCCTTCTTTACTCCTGACCTGCCTCTATCTCTCTCTCAGCAGCTCTTTATTAATTAATAGCCCTAAATATTGTTTGGTTTTCATGGTCAGCGAACATGACAAGGGGGGGAACTCCCCCCCCCCGCCTCCCTCGGATCAGGTCATGAAACATTTATGTGGCTTAATGGGAGTTTTTGTAACCTCTGCACCCTCTCTCAGAACTTGCCAGGCAGCTGCAAAACCTCCACCAGATTCAGCACCTCCAGGAAAGCAGCCCAGGTGGAGGGGACACCAGGGTGGCTTTGCAACCCCATTGTCTCCCCAAGACCCTGGGCTTCTCCAGGGAGTAGAGCAGGGCCTCAAGCAGGGTGTGAGCACCCTCTCTCCCTCTGAATAAGGCCTTCTCCTCTGTCTACCTGCATGGTCCTCCATAACCCAGAACTCCTGCAGCACAGAGCCCTCCAGCCTTGGCCCAGGACACAGGACTCTTTCCTTGTATTCCAGAATCCTGCTACCAGGTCTGATCCCACACCATCGAAGTCAATGGTGAAGTTTTGCCACAGACCCCAATGGAAGCAGGCTCCAGTTCAGGAAAGCGTCTTGTAGGCACAAGCTTGTAGGTGTCTCTGCCAGAGCAGCAGGTCTCTGTTTCACGTCAAAGGCACAGCAAGCAGAGAGGCAAATAGTTTCAGGTGCTGCAGTTCGAGCACCTGCTGCATAATGGTTTTTCAAATGGTGAAAAGTCAGGATTAAAATAATAATAACGAGGACATTTCCCTCAAGCCAAATCCTTTAGCAAATCAGAGAGGGGCTGACATTCTTAATGGCTCTGCAGGCCTCCCTTCCCCCTGTCACTCAGGGCTTGCCTGGATGGGGAGAGGCGCGTGCAGCAAGCTAGGTGCAAATGTACAGGGCAAGAGTCATTTGGCACTAACTCACCATTTGGACACATGTCGGATACGTCTATGCTGTATCCCTGGGGTGCCACTGAGGGATGCACCTTCTGTCCCCCCAAACCAGGTTAGACAAGTGAGACAGGGTGGGCAGGTTTGTGCAATGTAATACACTTCATGTATTAATTTATTTGCCCAAAAGCACTCAGGGTGGACTAAGAGGGCCCACACCAGGAGTTCAGGTAGCGTACCTAGTAATAGATACCTCAGGTTTGCTGTGCAATAACTTCCCTGTTTGCAGCAACTCTCTGCAACTCCTTATTTAATGGAGGGGGTATCAAAACTGATTGGTTGCATTTCTCTAGGCACTTGGCACCCATTTAAAATCTGACCCCTCTTTTCAAGGCCTCTGGTTCATTCTGAGCTCTGTCAGAACCTTGCAAAGGCTGGAAAGCCTGTCTGCTAGTCCACATCACCGCTTCTCCAGGAAAAATAAAACCACTCAGTTCAAATCTGCAACAGCTTTGCAAGATGCCATTTCAGCTAGAAAGATTCAGGAGAGCTGCCCAGACATGAAGCCAGGAACCCATTCCTAAATCTCTTTGATTTGAGCTAAAGGAGTAACTCCTCGGACTGATAGCTTTGGAGTTCCCTGGAGGACGGACAACATGCACTGGGCAGTGAGTGCTCATGAGACAGGGTAGCATCTCAGATGTGCTTTTAATCCACAGAAAATTTTATTCTCATAAGAACATTGGAAAAAAGTAGAATCAAACTGGTACAAGTCCCTGATTTGAGAACCTCATTCTTGTAAACACAGACCTGGGTAGGTACAAGCCTCTGCCTAGATTTGTATGATGGAGACTTTCCATAGTAAGCCACTGTTTCCTGGAGGATCTGTGGTCTTCATGCTGCTCCAGTCACAACAGGAGGATATGTATAGTCCAAGGAGGTCTCAGCCTGCAGAGACTGATGTTAACAGCATGTGCAAAGAAAGCACCTTGTCCAAGGATCTGGATGTCTAGAAGTTATTTCCCTAGGTGTAGGTCCTTCTTCTAGCTCACACCAAGGAGTTGCTGTCTCCTAGTTTCTGGAACAGCTACAACAGCAACAGTAACTGATTAGCAGTAATATGGAATGATGTTCAAAGAGCTGCAGACAATGATAATTTACCCTGGATATGCAATTAGTATTGTAACCACAGGGACCCAAATCCAAATCTTAATGCTACTTGCTGCTGAAAACAAGTCTTCTCCGCATGACTCTGCATTCACTGCTTACATCTTCTGATACAGATGATACTGTCCAGACCTTTACTGAGCAGATGTAGATGGCTAAATATACATTAGTAGGGCTCCTTCCTATGTTGACCTCCAACACAAAAGGCACCAACAGTGCCATCCCACAGTAGGTGTTTCCCACATGCTGGCTGGCAGGTGGCAGCGAAATACCGTCCTACCATGTAGAAGGAAGGCCTCAGGCAGTTAGAGCACTATGAATTCACAACAGTGTAACTGGCACTGCCCTCAGCACTTTGCAAAACCCAAATCCATACACCACACAGTGTGAACTCCCCCCACAGCCCTGCTCACCTTGCTCAGCAGTGGAATATTTCCCAAAGCTCCCAGGAATCCAAAAGCTACTGGGATAAAAGACCTGGAACAAAATAAAGATCTATGTTAATCCCTGAGCTGAGATCTGTCCTCTTGGAGGAGGGAAGGGCTGTATCTAGGTGCAGGGAGGGGGGTCTCTTCCTGGTTTGCAGCTATGTCAAGTAAATTTAGGTTTAGAAGGGTCCACCAGCTGGAAAGTATCCCCCAACTGTCCATCAGTGTGAATCCACTGGTGCCTGCCACAAAAGCATCCAAAAATTAGGGCCAAGTGGATTGGAAACTGAAGCTCTGCTTGAAGTCAGTGAGCTTACTCCTGATTTACTTCCCTGCATATGGGTGCAGAGATTCATGCCTGCACAACGCTTTGGGAAGCTTTGGACGAAGATGCCGGCTGAGGGGCTTCCAAGGGGAATGGGGTTTCATTGTACAGCCCGCACAGCCCAGATCCATGGAGTGCTCTCTCTCACCCAAGACCAGCTAACCTTAAATTGAAATGAAATGCACTGAGAGAATTACTTACCTGAAGAGGCTAATGAAGCCGTAGGCCTCCAGCACCATGCCAAGAAGAGGCCACCTCAGGAGGACAATGATGATGCCCCCGAGGAAGAAGCTGGTGCCCTTCAGCTTTTCCCTCTGGAAGAAGAAGCTGAAAGTCCTTCTGAACCCGATGATAAAGACTAAGCCAGAAAGCAAGAGGATCTGTGCAGGAGGAAATGGGTGTGAAGGGGGTGGGTTCAAAGAGATCAGCTCTGCGCGCTCCCTTCATCCTCCCTTCCCATGGGCGAGTTGCTGGTGCTTCCATGCCCCATCAGCCACCCTGGACAACCCCTGCAAACACAGTGGCATTCTCCCTGTCTGCTGCTGGCACCCATACAACCAACACCATGGGTCAGACACGTAAGTCACCAGAGGCTTTGTTCTGCAGCAGCAATCCCAGAAGCGCACCCTAACTCAGCAGGGAAACAGGTTTATATTTTCTTGCCTAAGCCCATGGAACGGATATTCAGAAGGTACAGGAGGATGGAGTAAAATCCCCTTGGTTATAATAAATGCTAGAATACCAAGGGTTTCAAGCCTGGCCTGGAGGCATCAACACTTCTGGGGGAATATAGCTCATTTGCCATGTGGCTTGAACCATGGCTTCTCTTTTGAACTTGTCTGCCAAGGAGCCAATTGGCACCTGCTGTGGGGGTGAGGGCAGAGGGGAGGACACCTCTCAGCACCTGGCCTGACCCCTGTGAATTCATCTGCACAGCCCCAAGCAGGGTTTGCACTGACCAGCTAGCCCCATCTGACTAGGGGGTTGGCACTGCTCCCTCAACGTAAGCAGCAACTGGGATAGAAGGTCCCTGGGCTGTAATTTTCCATCCTGGCCCTCGGGGAGCAGCAGGGAAGCGAGGGTTCAAGCTACTTACATTTCCAAAGGCCATAAGAACCGAGTCAAAGTACAGGAGCACCCCAAAAAGGATGAAAAATAGGCCAAAACCCACGATTCCCACACCGATCCCTGCAAGAGGCAGAGGGGCTGAGGTTAAGGGCATGGCAGACCACAAAGACAGCCCGCTTGCTGTGAAGAAAGCCCTACCCAGTACTATCCCAGGTCACCACACCTGGCCTAAGGTTCCTCACCGCATCCCTGCCTCCTCGCTGCATGGCTTGGTCACCCTTTCCCACTATCTATGTACCCTTTCTCACTATCCATGCTATCCTAGGTGGTTGCCCTCCACCCTGCTGGCAGCACACCTCGCAAATGCCTTGGTCGCTTGATATCCAAGGGAGGAAAAAGAGTTGGTCTGAAGTTCAACTGGTTGAAAAACCATTGGAATGATTTAATAGGGCCTTTCTGAATAGTTTCCATCTCATTTGTATCCTAATCCTCACCCACCTCATACTGGTGGATTGTTTTGAAAGGGGTTTGGATCACAACCTCAGTGCTATCCACTGTATCTACCAGCCAAACTGCAGCAGAGGATGGGATGTCTCACGGGTTCAGAGGAATGAGAAGCCCACCGGACGACCTGAGCAGTAACTCAGAGAGGCCTGAGCAGGGCAGGGAAGGCTGGCTGCTCACAGCGGCCTTTCACTCATCATTGCTCTCTGCCACGAGTTTGGTGCTCAGGTGGGGTGATGGGAGGCCGGCACTCAGCAGACTCCCCAGGCTCCCAGCTCAGCCAAGCATCTCAGGCCTGGCTTGCAAACCTTCTGCCCTCATGATCTGCCCAGGCCACACAGCTCTACCGGTGTCCTATAATCCTGTCTTGTAGCCTCTCTGCTGTCTTAGCTCTGGACTCAGTGCACCCACACCCCCAGCTTTCCCCAAGCATCTCAGTCCTGACCTGCAGCCCCTATGCAGCAGCAACCCTGGGCTGCCCTACTGCCCTCCCCACCCCACACAGCTCTACTAATGCCCTTCCCCCTCCCCACAGCCCCTCCCACAGTCCAATCCAGGGCTTGCCCTCTGCAGCCAAGTCCTAGAAATGCCTCTTACCCTTGACCTGCTGTCTCCTTCCCCCCATACACACCCCATGTAGCAAACCTAGACCCAGATGTTGCCAGTGGTGCTGAGTTATTGTTGTGGAAAGCAGTGAAATTAGTGCTTGACTCTGTGTCAAATGCCCTTCAGGGAGCCCACAGAGTGCCAGCCTCACACCTTTTGGGCAGAGGCAAGACACAAGTTCCCTACTCTTGATGCTTCCAGTGAAAGCAGCCAGCACAGCTGCCTCTGGTCCAGCCCAGCTGCCCCTGGTCCAGCCCTGCACTGGAAGTCACGGCTTCACATGCCTCGTGGAGCAGATCAGGCCCCTGTCTCTGATGGAAGCTGTTCCCCCTGGTCACCAGGGCATCATTAAAAAGTAACCCCAGCAGAGGCTGCATCCTTTACTTACTCTGGAAATCCGTGAGAGACACCATCTTCCCTGTCCCGGCCTGGGGCGGGTGTGCAAGTTGTGACCCTTGGAAAGGCCTTTCACCTCCACGTCATCCTGCAAATCATTAACCTCCTGGCAGGGGCAGTAAGGTTGGTACAGCATCTAACAGGGAGCTCAGCACCTCCAGGTGAATCCAGCACAGGCTGGAAAGCACTTACACTAGGCCTCACAAAGACGGCCTGAACCACAAGGTCCTGCTAACTGTGTCAAGGGCACCGTGTTGTTCCAAGGGCTCAGGGCTCCCTATTTTCAACCCCAGTCTCCCCTATAAAAGGGCCCAATTGTAGTTGCACTCACAGCAGTGAGAACCAGGAGGAATCTGGTGAAGCGGGACCACCTGATTCTCCCCTGCTTTGTCTCCTTATTTATGATCTATGTGGAGGTGGTGCCTAGGAGCCCAGTCATGTATTTGGTGCTAGGTATAGTACCAGAAAAAATGGCCTAGCTTCACCAACTTGCTTAAGGTCCATTTTACAAACAACACACAAGGAGAGATCCCACCCCAGCCAACAGGCAGTGAGTAACTTTTCTTTTACATCCAACCTGGCCCACTGCAAAGGCCCAACCCTGTTACCTATGGGTCAGACGGGAACAATAACTACCTCACCCATCGTCATGCCCGATTAAACCCTACCTTGTGGCAGATGCGGCCAGATGCTCTTTTCTTCTATGACTTGCTCAGACATTCCAGAGACAAACCCTTTGTGCAAGCGGCAAGCAGAGGAGCTTCATTGTGCTGGGCTAATTACACTGCCCAGAGCATCTGTTGCCTGCATCTGATGCCTGGAGATACTCCTATGCGCCGACCACCTGATTCATGAATGGGTGCAGAGCCTTTGTGCGCGGGCTGGGTTGTGGGTCAGAGATGAGCCATCCCTTGGCCTCACCTCCTCTTCCGTCTTCGTCTGCAGAACCTTCACAGGCAGCTCCAGAAACAAGCAGGTGTGTTTGCTATTCAGACATGGTCACGATCATCTTTCTGGGGGGCAGTTTCTGCCCTTCCACCTCCACGTTCAGCAGCACCCTTTGGGGGATGAATGTGACCCTCAGATTTGGTTTGGTTTTGCTGCCCTCCATCTAGATCTGCTGCCCTTGCAAGGAAGCTCCTCTCTCATCTACAGTAGAAAAGCACTTAGATGCACAGGTGAAGCAAACTCACTTGCTTAAAGCTGCAGGCTTGCACAAAATCCAGTCCTTCCTTCAGCTGCCTGTTTTTCCCATCTCTCACCTGCCACAAACAGGGTGGAGTAGTTTGGGATCTGAGCTACGCCAGTATAAAGCCAAGGCAACTCCCCTGAACCCAAAGGAGGTAGTTCTCCCATTTACATTGGTACAGCTGGGATCACAGTACAGACCAGGCTGCACTCTAAAGCTAAACATTTTGGGTGATGCCTTGGCTACACGATCAGGGAGGCTCTTTACTATCAAGCTGCTATGCAGCTGCAATATAGACCACAGCAAGTCTGGACTGTGCTTGAATAATAACAAGGGCTGCCATTAGTGATATTCCTGCTTTGCTCTAACAGAGTGCACTTACCTGGACATCACGCACATGCAGAAGCATCATCCAAGCAGGAGACAAAAACCATAGGGAAGGGAAGAGAACTGCTCGCTGTCACAGAGCAGGGTGGCGGCAGAACTGGAAAGAGGACCAAGATGGCCTGGCTTCCGGTCTGATTCTCTCCCCACTAGGCCACACTGCCTTGTGTTAAGCAGAAGCAGGATCTGGGCCTGCATCCTGCTATTACATACAAACACAGCACTTCAAGAACAGTTGGGCTGCAGAGACAAGCATGTGCCTGACTGTTGGTTGCTTGTGCAACCTCAATTGAAACTCTGGTGACGATACAGGCTTTCATCATGGTTTTTCTAGAGGGCCCCTCTTTGGAGCATGTAGCTGCCAAATGAACCAGTTTCTACTGAGCATGGGGAGCCAACATTTTACAGAAGCTCGTAATTAGCCACATTTGTGCAACTTTTCACGAGGATGGTAAAACACATGTTCTTGATCCCACCAGCTTCTTCACCCTCAAACTTCAAATCCCTTCTCCAAGTCGAGAAGCAGTGGAGGTCTTAATTGAAACGAGGATAAGATTTTTTTTAATACATGTTTTTCCTCCCTAGTGTCATTCTCTTATTTTAGCGAAAACTTTCAAAGTAGTTATGGACAGACTCCCAACAGGAACCATTTCAACCCAAACGGCTGTGTGCATAAGCACCTCAAAACAGGGAAGAACAATGAAAAATAAAATGCAGTGCAAGACATAATAAAGGATCTACACCTCCAGTTGGCAGCTGGAAGAGATGCAGGTGCTCAGTACCTGGAGAAAATCAGAACCCCAAATATTTTCAATGCCCAGAGCGCCGGCATCATAGGCAAAACTGAAAGAAAAGTTTGCATCTTAGGCAAAATTGCAAGAAAGGAAAGCTCCACCACTCGTCTGTTAACAAACCATTGATTTTTATTTATTCGTTTTATACAAACTTGCAAGGTACAAATGCATTTTTTTTCCCTGGTGTGAGATTCAACCATTTAGTAGCTACATCTAAAACAAATGCCACCGGGAAAATTAAAAAGAAAATTAAGCGAACTACCACAGGTTTCATTATGGGTTAAGATTATATCCCCTTTTTCTGATTGGAAGATTTAAAGCCGCTGAAAAGCTACAGCTGTCTGATCACAGTCTTTTTGATTTACCATTCAAATCATTGTCATCTAAGGTCGCTTTCATACAAAAAGAAAGACACTGACACTGCATGGTTTCTTGGAGAGTTTTATTTGTCTAACACTAGCAAAAATCAAGTTTTTGCCCACTTCCCCTCCCTCCCCCCCAATATTAATGTGCATAAATAGATTTCTTTTTTCAATGCAAATAGTTTTTCTCGATTACAAGAGTTGCTGGTATATGATGGTGTTATGAAAAAAAAACCAAACCAAAACGAAATAAAATTAAACATTAAAATAATAACAATAATAATAATAATAATAATAATAACACCCCCCCCAGTTCCACAATACTGCAATATGGTGATTGGAACCCACTTTATTGCAAGCTCCCAGCTTGTAACCTTGGAAACTCTTAAAGTGACAATAGTAGTGATTGGTCACAGACTCAACATGGTCATTCATTGAGTGGGAGGTGCCCGTGCTGTCCCCGTGACCTTGGAGCTCTTCATGGGAAACCCTTTTAAGGGTGCTGAAGAGTGGGATTGTCTTCATCCCCCACCCCTTCCTCTGAATGCACAAGACCCCTTCCCCCAGGCACTGTGCTGGGATGATGCTAGAGTTAGCAAGCCCTCAAGGATGGGAGATGGGACTGAGCCAAGAGCCAAGGAGAAGCTCACTGTGGGGCTGGCACTGGCCTGGCAATGCCAACATGATCTCAGGCACCAACCATGACAGTGGAAGCCTTTCCATTGACTTCAGGGGTCCTGGATCCAGCTCTGGACACAGCCCCAGTGGAGCTCTCCTGCTTCAGCTGAGCTCCCAGGCTTGGCAGCATCTCTCAGTTCAGCCACCACCTTTCATCTCTGGGAATACGCTTGCAGCAAGAAAAGGTGCACGCACCCTTGCGTACATGCTTGGGGAGTGTGGGGGTGAGGGGGGCAGCTGGGCTAGTGGTATCCCAGGGACTGCAGTCCAGGAGCCTGTAGAGCTGCTGCTCTATTCACATCATGACAGAAAACCCATTCACAAGAATACACGTGAGGGGCAAATGGAGCATTTAAATTAAAGATTAAAAAAACCCACATACATAGCAAGGATCTCCTCCTGATACCACGTACCAGCGAGGTCCCTTGGGTGGTGCCCGATATGGTACAATCCTACACGTCTTCATAACCTGCGCCTAGTGGCCAGACTTCCAGCCCTCGTCAATCAGATTGCAACATCCCCTACACCGATTTACGTCTGCTGAGAATCTGGCCCTGCACAGAGCACTGTCATAGCAACAGGGAAATAAATGCATTGTTTCTTCAAACTTACAGTTTTTATACTTTATTTTAAATAAATTTGCTTTTAATAAAAGCAGAAAATATATATTTTTTTAAATAGGATATTTTTTCTAATAAACTGGAAAAGAATCTGCTTTTTGTAACTCAGTGGCGGGGCCGACTCGAACAGCCCTGCTGAAAGAGAAAGAAAATTAGCACAAAACAGTACCGCCCAAAAAAGAAGAGAAAAAAACAAACCAAATATATATATTATATATAAATGTATAATTTCCATAAAACATATATTAAGGCATGTATAGCAAAATAAAGGGCCAGCTTTATGAGCTAACAGGGGCTGTATGGGACTCCAGGAGGGGAGCGGAACTATTTTTTCCCCTGGGATGTTTCTGTGTATTGCTAAAATGAAGAGGGAAAGAAATTCCTAGGTCTGATTCAACAGGGCAGTGGGGGGGATCCTCTTTCCTGGGGTGCTATGCGTATTGCCAAAATTATAGAAGACCAACAGAGACTAGACTATCTGGGGAGATGACACAGAGACAAGCAACTCTCCCCAGGAAGACGCCAGAGAGGTCCCTCCCAGGCAGGAGGCTCCATTTAAGGTCTGCCTCTTGCCAAGCTAGAACAACTGCTCCTCAGACAGGAAGGAGCGTCTGCTTGAATGGTGAGCAGCCAGCCCGCTTTCCCTCCACAGCTGGGGTAGGAGGGAAGAAAACGCCATCTCAATCAGCGCTGAGCGTTGGCACCCGTGTCTCCTACGGACTCCACTTCAGTTGCGGGTGGCCAGCTGCGATCAGGTCAACAGAGAAGGTTTCTACACAGAGCTCCAGTCTCAAGGACTCAACAGTTCATAAGTTTAGGGCTCTTTTGACTTAAAGTACCCTGGAAAGTGTATGAGAGGAGAGGAATCAGAGCTCTTGAGAGAAAGGCTCGACATATGTTACCAAAGCAGCCTTGACGTTGGCCTTTTCCAGTTCAGATGAGTATCCTGAAACTGGCCCATTTCGCATGCAACCCCAGCCATATGTTGCGGTTTCTCTCGTGACAAATGAGATTCTGAAGCAGGAAAACCAAATCATCTCCAGCCCAGATTACTCTCAGTGTTGAAGCAGAGGCCTCAATTTCCGATGTGGGTATTTTTTAAAACATCGTCTGTCAAATCACTGGAATAGAAATCTACGCTCCGAGGCAAAACCTGCCTTTTCTACCCAGATTTTGAGAGCAAGAATGCTGCTGGGATAAAACTAGACCTATCTCGTGGTGTAACATAGGGCTGGATTTTGCAAAAGAGCCCAGCTCCCTTTGATGGCTGGAAGGAAACAGCCAGGCTGTCAGAGGCCTCGGAAAATCCATCTATCCATGTCATGGTGGGGATCATAATCCTTGCAAAGCCCGCTCCAAGCAGCAGATAGAGTTGCTCTGTTCATGCAGCCCTAAGTTTGAGAAGGGCAAGAAAGTCTGCTTGGAAACATAAAAAGAGCTGTCATCCTCCCAAACACTGCGTAAGCTGAGCGGACGTTTAGAGAGACCTTTTCAAGTGATTTCCGCTGGCAGTGGGAATGCTGCTCGAGCATCAGACCACGTGTCCTCATGAGACGCTAGGTCTGGTTCTATGGGCACCGATGGTTTGGTAGCACAGATGAGCTTCAACCACCTCCTAGATGCTTTATCTGAACTGAAATGAGCCTCTGAGTAAGTCTCTGCTATGACCTGGCCCCTGCCTCCAGATCAATGATTAATCCTCAACTTATTAGGAGAATAATGAAGTCACATCTGGAGGAGTGAGCTCATGCCATCGGTTCTGATAGGAGCAGGGAAGGCGCAGCAGGGAGTCAGCACCATGAGCTGTCACTCCAAAAGGGCAGAGGAGCTCCTATAACTGTAGGTGTGAGGGGTCTATCCACCTTAGTGCAGGGAGCTAGGGGTGGCAGTGTCCATGTACTGCTTCACACGTGACACAGCAGGGAGCCACAGGCAAAAAAGACCCATCGAGTCCCTCCAAGGCCATCCCCAGTGCAGGATTGCTCTCCAGGTAAGGATGGTCACGCCGGATTGCCCCCAGGGGCCACCCAGCTGCAAAAGCAGAGCCTCCCAGAGGGATGCAAGCATCTCAGCCATGGGCTAGGAAGAGATGAGTTGACTCCAGGAGGAATCACCTTCCCAGTCCCATCCATCTCATGCTGGCTTGCAACCTCAAAGTTAAAGGGTTTGCTCCCTCCAGGCCTCACAGCTCAGGTTCTGCTCCATTTGGGAGCAAGGTACTGCTATCTGAATGAGGGGAAGAGACAGCTACAGCACTGACGTACCACCTGCCAAGTCAGCAGCTAAGTAAGGACATCTTTTAACCTGGGGCAGGAGATGCGTGGGTGTCAGAGAAGGAAATGCCCCAGCGGTTCCATCCGGAACGAAATGGGACACTCAGATACCGATGTGACAGGTGCCGTGGCAACATTACAGCAAAGTGTGCCCAGTCTAGTGCTACGTGCCTCTTGCAGCAGGCCAAGGTTACTACGTGGTGTGCATGTGCATGTGTGTGTGGGCGGGTACACATGTATGTGTTGGTACCAGTTCCTCCCTCACCCACTCCCATCCCCAAAGAAGTGCAAGAAATGAGCCTTGCCGGCAGTAACACAAACTCCGTGAGAGGCACCTGCTGGTATGAGCCAGAGCCTGCTCAGGGAGGAAATAATCCTGAAGCCCATCTCCCCTTTCTCCTCATCTCTACTTGCAAAAGGATCTCTGCTGGCCCCAGACAACATCAAGGCTTTGCCTGGCTACTAAGCAAGGCCACGCGGGCTGCTCTAGCCCCTTCAATCAATCCCTTCAATCTTTCCGCTATTCCCTTGCTACATGTCCACATACATTGCACAGACTTGCCGTTCCGAGCCACCCTTCACCCTGGAAAGAGACGTACTGGCGTTTCACAGACACAGCTCTATCCCCATCACCTCGTAGTCCCCATCACCACTCCCGTTTTCTGCCTGGGAGCTTTTTATTTCCTTTGCTGCCATTTCCATCTGTCCATCCTGAATGCCTGCTGTTCCCTTCCTTCCCATGGATGCTTGTGAGCGTGAGTGCAGAGAAAGGTGGCTACTAGCGATGGTGAAAGCCATGCCAGGAGAGGGCAGCAGGGCAGGAAGGGAGCACATGGAGCAATGATGGGGCACCGAGGTCCGCAAAGCACTGGAATGCTATCCACCTGCAGCGATGGCTCGGTCTCCACACCAAAGCTTCTCACAGGGAGGAAATTTGGGAGACGAGGGTTTCAGAGTGGAAAGTGAAGGGGCACCCCATGCCCTCCAGGTTAGTGTCACCTCCTCAGCATGACAGCCCGGTCACGCAGCTGCACACGCAAAGCCCACGCCTGCTGTAAAGAAGGCGCATCTCCCAGAACACAACTGGCTCCACTTGCAACGTCTGTCCCTCCAATGGCTGGCAGCAGCTGCAGCCATTTACACAGTGCCCTTTGGTACCCAGCTCCAGCAGGCAGGCCGCCCGCCCATGGTGCTTCTTCCTGCAGTGCAACAGGCCCAGTGTTCAGGGAGAACTGGACCTGAGGTAAGGCCCCCTCCTCCATGCTCTCCTTGGCAGCAGGTGCCAGCTCACAGCTTCTCAGTCCGGACATCAGCATTCGGTAGAGGAAGGGGCTCAGGGAGAACCAGTACAATGGCCGGAGGAAAGGTTTGGTGGTCGAGGTGGGGTGCACGTGTTTACGCATTAAAACGTGGCACCGTGGAACTTCACAGCGCTCACAGCAGCCAGGGCTTGTGCTGGAGGGAGGAGAGGAGAGACAGTGAGTGCAAGACTGGGCCTGCCTGCTCTGGGTGGGGCCACACAAAAACTGATCCCCGACAGGAACACCCCGCTTAACACAATACAACACCCTTGTTAGCTCTTGGGCTCCACTGAGGATCTGACCTGATTATAGTCCCCTTGGGGAGGGGGGCTGAAACACTTCAACCCTTCATGCAAACAGGGTAAGCAGATGCATGGTACGATCAGCACCACTAAGGCTCATTCAAACCGGGGAGCCTGGCACCAGCACACACCACTCTGGCATGGGCCATGTGTGCACTAGCAGTCTGCTGTGGTGAAGCTACACCTAAGTCCAGGCAGAAAAGCCCCTCGTTTGGTAATTGGCCCCTGACATAGTTGAAGAGACAAGAACAAGTTTTGGAGCAAGTTTAGTGCTGGGGAAGGATACGGGCCTGAGGCTGCCACCAGAATTGGGACAGCACAGGCTTCTCCTACACACAAAGTCGACTGACAGGCTTCAGCCCTCATCCTGATTGCCTTTCCTTAGCAGCAAAAGGAGAATGTCGTCCCTGTGACCGATTTAGTTCTTAGCCTCAGTGTTGAAGAGGGATCAATTAGTGCCAGCTGTGTGTGGTTGGTGCTGTGCGTAAGATGGACCAAGACCAAAGCCCATCAATCCCAGCTCACGTATGGCATCACGCAGCCACCAGACACAGGCCTGGAATCAGCTACCTAGAGGGCAAAGGACTTCTGGAAGCTGCCGACATCCCACATCCAGATCGCTGGTCATATTTCCCCATGATTTATGTGGGTTTATTCATGAGGCAAACAGAATCAGCACCACTCAGAGAGGGATGTAGCATTTCTCATGCCTGACAGTCTCTATTTCTCCTCTAATTTTTGTCTCTGGGGCCATTTCTACTTTTCACCGGATGCAAGCAAGGAAGAACCTAGCCCGTGACCTCAGGTGTATTTGATTTAATGCCTGGTGAAGGTGGAGAAAAAGGGTGGCCTGTCTAGATGACCGCAATGGAGCTTTAGCTGCCCCGAAGCCCACCCACTCCTGACCCAGCGGGTAGACAGAAACAAGTGGGCTTTGAGAAAGACATCTTTCCTGACAAGCTTCACACCATTAGCTCTTCTTCTGTGCTCCTGGAGCAGGCATTTGACCCTCCACAGCAACCTGGCCAGATTCTCAACTGATGTAAAACAGCAAAGTGGCTTTGCTGGCCTCAGGGGAGCGAGGCTGGTTTACCTCAATTTGACCCTGGCACCTTGGTGGTCCAAGGTTAAAACCCCTTGCGCTTGTTCCACAGGAGGAGACTGGACTAACATGGCACAGGAGACTGTTAATCGGGCAAGAAGCAATGCATGGATAGCCGGGGAGAGACGTCTCTGGAGTAAGAAGCTCCCCCTGCCACGAGGCCAAAATGGAGAGGGGTGAGATGAAGTACAATAGAAAAGGTGCTTACTTCATGGCTCAGACACGCATAAAATGGCTGCTGTCGGCGACCCGGGATGATTCAGACGAGAGGGGGTTGGTCGGTGGTGTCGGGGAAGCTGGGGAGGTGGGAGGGCTCGGGGTGGCACACTGAGCTGGAAAGGAGAAATGGAGAAAGGGTATGAAAAGCATGACACTGCAGCCACAGTGCAGAGGACGACTCCAGGGGAAAGCGGGGAGGGGACAGAGCTGGGGATTGAAAAAAGGAAGGGAGGCCGGAAGCAAGCATGCTCTGAAACAACAGAGAGTGACAAATAGTCCCCCCAAGCACGCACACGTGAGCTCTGCACATGGTCCACATGGACTAAGGCAAGGACAGGACACATGGCACCTGTCTGCAGGGCGGCAGTCCCGGGGCACCATGCCCACTCTGCCGCGTGGCCTTTCCCAGCGTGCTGTGCAGGCAAGGGGGGGCTGCCACCACGGTTGTTGTTATAATTGCTACTTAGGCATTTCCTAGACCAGGGGCAACCACATGTCAAAGGGTCTTCACCGAAGAAAGCGATGGAGTTTCTTTGCGAGAAGTGAAAAACTTAGGGGTCTGAAAAATGTTGTGACAGAAAAGGGAGGAAACCATTTTTGTAAAGTTCCCGCAGCCTCTTTTTTAAAGCCAGTTGCACTAAAGCTCTTGTACTCCTCACAGCACTGGAGGTCTGCAGTTTCCAAAAGGTCAAACAGTGGCTCTATACATCCATCCTGGAATGACACATACACTATGTTATATGGCATGGGCCTATCCTCCTCTCATCCATGCTGGAGTAAATCGGGAGAAACCCCATGCATGTCAGTGGGCCACGTCCACAGCTGATGCAAGCTGCAAAGCTTTGTTACCTTCCATGGTACTATACTCGATCAGAGTAGCTGAATCCGGCCCGCTGCCACTTCCCTGGCATAAGAGAGAGCATGGTCCCACGCACTGCCTGTGCTCTCCCCTTGACTGTTCACACCTGATGCCCACTGAAGTCCATGCAAGCACCGTGCATAGCAATCAGAGTTAACCGGGCTGCATCCTGTTTGAGGATCTGGCTCATTTCAGACACATGCAGTGTGAAACACAAGGGCCGGACTCTGCTCTGATGCCAGGGCAGTGTAATGGGCTTTGGGGACATCAGTCCACACTGGCAGAGCAGTGAGAGGAGATGCGGGCCCACTCAAACCAGCCGGCACCAACCCTATTTTGCAGGAGCACGATTTCACCAAGTCCAATGGGGGAAGCTCTGGCATGAATCTTACTGCACAGGCTGGAGTCTCAGTGTCTGTAAATTAGCATGGCTCTATCAGCTGGGGATCCAGACCCATGCACTCATCTACTTGACTCTTAAAGGCCTCTCCCTGTACCTCCTCTCCTGCCCCAGGGCATTATCCCTGGTCCTTCTCTTCAGCCCTAGCTTCTGTGCCTTGCCCTGAGAAGCAGTAAAGCCACGATGGGCAGAAATTCCACAGCCTTTTATTTTTGCACCTCTCTGGCCTGGGGACTAGGAATTTCTCCTGTGCCCCATTTTTCATGGGGTCACTGCTGCTCATGTCCACCTGAGCACCTTACCAGAGAGCATGCGGCCCCGCCGGGAGGCCTCTGCAGCCAGGGCACAGGAGATCTCTATCCTCTTCTCCTGCTCCTGGAGCTGAGTCTCTGTGTCCTGGGGTGCATCCACCTCTCCCTCACTCAGAGGAATCACATTCTGCATGCTGCAGAGAGAGAGACTGGCGTTATCTCCCTGTGGCTGCCCCCCACAGTGACGTCCCCATGCTCAGAGGAGGACAAGCATATGCAGGGAACTGATGGGTGGAACAACAAGAGGTAGCAGAAGAGGTGGGCAGGCAAGGGCTGGAGGGCTAAGCAGTGCCAGGAGCTACTGGGCAAATGAATAGGTAATCAGGGTGGTAAGGTGAGGAATGGATACAGGGAGGCAAGCAACATAGGGCAGCCAAACCAGCAGTGCCCTTAGCAGGTGGGTGGCATGGTGGGCACAGCCAGGCTGACACGGGCCCAGAGCAGCAGCCTCACCTGGATTTGGCAATGAGCGTCTTTATCCGTTCCACTTTCTTCTGCTTCTCCTTCATCTCTTCAGGGCTCAGGGGAGCATCGGGTTCCAGTTCGATGTACCGTTCTGGGATGAGCACCTTGTCCGGGGTGGAAAGCTGGGTCGAGGCAAAGGCAGGTGCTGAGTCCTGGGACTCAAGTTAATTCGAGTGTGGTAACTGAGTGAGGCTGTAGCCGGAGCGGGGCAGAGCACCCTGGCCTCAGCAGTGGGCACCCGTCCTGAGCCTGGTGCCTAGTCCCTCCTCTTGACATGGTCAGCTCCTGCTCTGCTACCCCTTCCTCCTCCATCTCCTCTTTGTGGGCCAAAAACAGGACAACACCCAGGATGTCCAGGACATGCCCTGCACTGCAGTCCTCTTTGCCCAGCCCCTGCCCTAAGAGATGGGATTGGAGCTGTCCCTTCAAGCCAGGAACCACTCTCTCCTCCCACCGGCCCAGGCCCAGGTCCTCATGGAGGTGCTGTCTCGCAGGGCTGCTCTCTCCTCGCATGCATCCCTCTGGTGCCTCCCTCCGCTGCCACTCTGAGGGGGTGTTGTCAGGCCCTCACCAGTGGAGCAGGGTCTCACCTCCTTGTTTATGTCCACGTCGTAGTGCTGCGGCTCCAGCTCCATCTTGCGCAGCCGGGCGATCTCCTCCCTCGGTGTCTCGTAGACCCTGCCCGAGTCCTCGGAGCGCAACGCTGCCTCCAGGTCAGAGATGTCTACCTCGTGGATGCTGCGGTGTCGGCGCACCTGGAACACACCACCACACTGCTGACTCAGGGCCGGGGGGCTGGCAGGGTGGCACCCCAGTTGGCTTCAGTGCTCACAATGCTGGAGGAGCCTCTCCAGAAACCTCACCACTGCTGCTCCTCTCACCCATCCACCCCGGCCTTGCACGACAGTCCTGGAGAAACCCCTCCCCTGATTTTACCCAAGCAGGCTCTTCCCCATCTCCCTGCCAACCTAGCCTGCTTCAGGTACCTGGCCATGGGCCCCTTCCTCATCAGCTCTCTCCATACATCTCACCACAGACTCTACTTCCCCCACCTCCTACCACAACTGACCACTCCCAGCCAGGTCTTGCAGAGCACTTCATTGGTGAATTTCTGGGCACCTGGCAGAGGACAGCTCCATTTTACAGAAGGGAAAACTGAGGAGCAGGGAGGGGAAAAGGACCTGCTCAGTTGCACAGGCCCAGCTGGGAAGAGAACCCCCAGGTTCCTGAGTCTGAGCCCAGTGCTGTGTCCACTCTACCAGCCAGCTCCCATCGTGGCCTCCAGGTCTCTGTTATACGAAGAGACAACAGGGACTGGCCCATGAGGGGGGAAGTGGCCTGGGAGCGCCAGTGGGGTCTGGGCTCCAGTGGGCTTGGGGCACTGCTCTGCAAACAGCCTGTGGGACACAAGACAAAGGCTCCATGCCCAGTGCTAGCCCGGGAAAAGCATACCACTTTGTAGGAGGCAGGAGCCTTCGTGCTGGGGGCATCTGGTGTCTGGCTGGCCGGGAGCTGCAGGCTGCGACGCTTCTCCTTCATGGAGCCGCTTTGGTGGCGCTTCATGCGGTCAATCTGCTCCTCCACGCTCATCTTCGTCTTGGTCTCATTGGCGAACACGGCGCTCTTTGGCCTTTCCTGGGGAGAACCATAGCACCCCAGGGTCACGCACATGCCCGCGGGTGTCCTGAACAGACTCCCCGTGCAGGAAGTTCAGATCAGGCTTTGGTCCCTAATGCAATGAGCTTGCTGTTCTCGACTCAGTCCACAAGGGAAAGCTTTCTGTGCCACAAAGCCAGCTTGTTAGCGGCTGCTTCTGCTTCTGATGACCTCTGGACCAGCTGAGGGAGCTGCGGGGCTGGACTGAGGGGCCTTGGCGAAGCTGAAGGCTGCTATGTGTGGCGACACTTCAGGCATTTGCAACAGAGCTGAACAAGAGTGCAGGCAATGCCAGACTGGCTCAGCCCACAGGCCCCGGAGCCCAACCAATATCTCTCAGTGACAGAGAACAGAGGTGAAGGGAAAGAGTATTTAAGCAGAGCCTCTCTGGGCACATCTGGCCCCTGCTCCTCTCCCCCTGCAGCTCCCAGCATTCGAGGCAGGCCAAAGGAAGCTCTTAACTAACTAGCAGCTGCAACCAGACCCCTGCTGCCCAGACGGCTTCTTCCTCCTCCTCCAGGGACTTCACCTTTGTCCCTCTGCCACCAGCCCAGCCCCAGCACCACGTGTGCTCCCACCTCCCCACACCCTTCTGCCTCAGCCCAGACTCCCAAACCCCATGCAGAGACATGCACAGTGCACAGTACCCGGGAGTTCAGCCCGTTGGACGTGCTGCTGCTGCTCCTCCTCACCACACCCAGCGTGGGTGCTGAGTCCTCATCTGTGGGGGATTTGGTCCGCGGGGGAACGATGCCAACTGGGGTGGAGCAGAAAACAGGGATGCTCAGCTGTGAGACCCCAAACAGCAGCTGCCGACCCATCTTGAGGGTCCCATCCCTGCTGGGGTGAGGCAGGAGCTCTCCAGAACCCAGGGATATGGAAATGTGCTGCCTGCCTGGCTTGTGGCCCTTCGCTTTCCCTGCACAACCTGCCCCTGGCAGTGGGGGCGAGGGGGAGGGCGTTTGCAGGGATGGGGAGATGTTTATATATCGACTCTATGGGGAAGGCGAGCAGCGTTTCCCTAAGCATCTCTTGCAAACATCAATGAACACAGCCCTCAGCACCAGCACAAGGCTCAATACCTCTAGCCCCTTTCTACAGAGAAGCCCACGAGGCAGGGCAAAGGGAAGCCATATGCTCTCTCAGTCATGTAGCCAGTAAGGTAGAGACCCCAGAGCAGAACGCACATGTCCTGGGCTTTCATGGTTTGTCACAACGTTCAGGCCAATCCAGTCATGCCACGTGCATCAGATGCACCATGGGGTGGGGAGAATGATGTGCTGACACGGGGAGGAGGTGGCACTAAGGAGAAAATCTATTGCGACTTGAAGATGGGCCTCACCTCGGCACGCCAAGGGCCTTGCAGCTCCTGAAATTGTGGCAGCATGTCAGAGCTTATACCCAGAGGGGCAGGAGGAGCTGCTGGTATGACCTGCCCTAACCCCATGCCCTTTCGCAGGATCCTTTGCTGGGCCCTGACAGCTGCAAGGGAGACCCCTAGCTCCAAAGTCAAAGAGGTGCCTCCTTTTTCTGGGGATGTCCAAGACCTTGGCCCTCTGGCACCTCCAGCCCAAAGGCTGGGCAGGGAAAAGGTGTCACCACCTTCACAGGGCCTGCAGCTGGTACCTTTGTTGAGAGCTGCTTGCTTCTCGGCCTCCTGCTCTTGCCTCGTCTGCAGGAGCAGGCCCTCCACGGGTGCGCTGGAGACGGCCGTCCGGTGAGCGTCCTTCTTGCTCTGCTCATAGCTCAACTTGGGCTATGGAGAGAAAGAGGATTCTGGTGAGCGGGCGACTGGCTGGGGAGGGGGCTGGCAGCAGGAGAGCTGAAGAGACCTGCCATTGGACAACTACCCCTGTCATCCGCTGGAGGGGGCGTGGGGATGAATGGACAATGTGCACACTGACACAGAAAGGACAAATGGATGCACACAACTCCAGAGAGCCAGGAAATGACAACCCAGAGAGCACCTGGGTTTCAGCCCAAACCACCCAACCCAAGGAAGCTCAAAACACATGATTCAGGGTGGGCACTATCCAGGCTGAGTCTGCGGCAAGTTTGTGTCTGGGGCCCACCAACTCCAAAGCAGCACAGGAGGGACCAGCGCAGATCAGGACCAGCTGGTCTGACAGTACCTGGGATCTCAGCAGGCTTATTACAGATGTGGCCTGGCAGGACACATGGCTCTCCTTGTAGGAGATGAAAACCATTCCCTGCTTCATATGTGCACTATTTTCCATGCGCACATCCTTCTTGTACATATCACTAGGCACTTGGCTGCAAGACTTTGTGCACCTGTTGGGGGTGCATGTTGAAAATGTGGCCCTAGGAGTTTAAAAGTCACAGATGTCCAGGTCCTAGTGGTCTAGGCACTAAAATCTGGCTCAAAACTGCTCTCAGGCAGCACCCCCCACCTCCCTCTGTACACTCCTGAAATCAGTGGGGTGACAGTAGCATAAGCAAGGTCAGGGTTGGGCTCCAGAGCCCCAAAAGCACATTTCAGCCCACAAAAACTGGAAGCTGAATGATCCCAGGTGGAGCAGAGAGAGCAAGAGAGAAAGCAGACAAGCGAAGGGGAGAAACACCTCTGAGTTCCTCTCACTTGGATGTGAAGGGTCAGTGGTGTTCCCTCCGTACAGACAAGACTCACAATGATGGGAGAAAGGGGGAGGAAGGGTCTCTCCCTTGTCCTCCCTGCCAGCTGTGGGCTCCTGATGGTTGCAGCTCTGCAGCTGGCTCTCATGGGATCCCTTTCCCTGCACTGAGATGAGGCTGGTGCAAAGGGCGATTCACAGTTTCACTGAGGATCCAGCACCCCGATTTAGCTTAATGGCACTACAAGAGATAGGGGGTCTCCAAGCAAAGGTTTATCAACTGAGTGCACTGTTCTTTCGTTGCAAGCTCCAACAGGCACTGGTCTCAGGAGTAGGTGTTACTAGTTTTCCCCTTTGACACGAGGGGAAACTGAGGTACAGAGAGAGAGGGTGACTTGCTCCTGAGTCAGGGGTGGAGACAGGAATAAAGCCCAGGTCTTCCCAAGCCCAGGTCAGCGCCTTGTCCTTTGGGAAGTTCAGTGCCTTGCCGGCACATGGGCAGCTAAGGGACAAAGAGCTCCTATGATGTCCTTGCAAAGGGTGGGGACTGCATCTGCCCTTGGCATTGGCACCTGGATGCCCCAATGCCCAGTACATGCCATGTACATTGCCTGCTGGGCTGTGCACCATCACTGTGAACACCCCTGGCCCTAAGCCTCTCTCTGCCAGTCCTCCCGAGATGTCTGCTGACTCCCCACACACCTCCAGTGCTTGCAGCTGGAGGGAGAGGGGCACGAACCCTGCTTTCTACCCTCCCAGCTATGCTGCATGGCTCTCCTGCTTGCTGCTGCTGGTTCCTAGTGGGGTAATGGGAAGGCTGCTGCTCACTGCCAGACCCCGAGTCCGCTCTGGAGGTGCTTTGATACCTGTCCCCGCTTGGCCTCGCTGCTGTGCTGCCAGGAAGGGGAGCTAGGGTACGGCCAGAGGCGGCTCTCGCTAGGGAGCGGAGGGACGGTCGGAGGAGACTCCAGGGGTACATACGACTTAGGAAGGGGAGGTCGAGGCGGGCCTGGTTCCTGGGGCAAAGAGGAAGCCAGAGTGTTAGACACAAGAGCAGAGCTTCTATGAGAACAGAAAAGAAGAGAAAGTTAGTGAGAGACAGGCAGACAGACGGCAGTGCGGAGCCCACGGCTGGTCCCGCCTATCCTGGGCTGAGCACCCACTCCAGGATCCCGTAGGTCTGTGTCCCACCCCTTCCCCAGTACCCTGAGTTCCAGGGCCCCCTGCTCCATGTCTCCCTCTGAAGAGGAGGTGGGGAGACCCCTGCCCACAACACTCCCCAGCTGCTCCCCCACACCTCGCTGAAAAAAGAGGGTGGGAGACTGTTCACATCCACAGCATATGATGGTCAGGCCTCATACTTACCAACATGAGCGAGAAGGGTTTGCTCTATGGAACATGGACCATTTGGCTCAATGTCATGTTTGTGCCAAGGCAGCATAATCCCCCATACTGCTGTGGAAATCCCCCCTGCCCTGCCCCCCCCTCAGGAACTATCCCCCAACAGATGGCCTTATCCCAGCCTGGCCACCCCAACCCATGGGGTGCGAAATGTTGTGCCCCTGGGCAAGATGCTCAGCAAAGCCACTCAAATCAACGGAGATGGGCCAAACTCTTGCTGGCAGGCTTTTGATTTGCCCATGCTCTATCACACAGGGTTCCCATCACTGAGGTGTCTAGGCACATCCCCAGCTTTGTAAGATGGGACCCTGAGGGAACCCAAAGGCAAGTCTCAACTCAATGGAGATGCAAACAAGAGCGCAGAGAGCACCAGGAGTATCTGCTGA
>NW_005842116.1:2216101-2233265 GCF_000455745.1 Alligator sinensis | reverse complement strand
CAACCCCTTTTATGAAGCTATGGGCTTGAGAAGAGCTGGGCCAGAGCCCAGACCCTGGATTGGAGCAATCACTCTTCTTGGAGGGGGTTCAAAATTGGAAGCCAGGTCCAGGACCCAAGTTGGCCTGAGTTGGTGTCAGGGTGAGTCCATCCTGGACTGAACACCTGCAAAGAACTCCAGTGCACCTGGACGCCAGCCTGTGCCACCGAGGTTCATGCCCTCCGTGCGTCCTTATGGAGCACGGAGGCTTCACGAGGGTCGGATACGAGAGCCGCGGGTGCCATCTGCTGGAGGGAAGGGACCTCTGCCAGCAGAACAGCGCCGGGCTCCTAATATCCTGCCTGTCCGCCACCCAGCACAGCCTATCCTTAGCCCCAAGCCCTCGCAGCTCCACTCACCTCGCCGGCACCTTGCTTGGTGGGTGACCCCTGTGAGCCCGACACCAGGGAGAAAGGGCTCAGGGGGCTGGTGAGGCTGGCGGAGCTCAGAGGGCTGGCAGGGCTGTTGGAGCTGTATGTTCCCGGCGGACCCATGGCCACTGCAAAGAAGCAACAGAAAGGAATGAAGCAAGGGTGCAGCTTGCTCCTGTTGTGAAAGGGGAAGACAGCAAAGGGAAGACAAGCTAGTCTGGGGCTCCCACAGTGGCTGTGTGTTACCTTTGATGCCAGCGGGCAAGTGGGAACCTTCACTGCTGAGGCAGATAGCTCTATAGAGACTTTCCCCCCAATGTTATCTGAGGCAGGCCGAAGCCAGCCAGGAGAACCGAGGCTGCTGCTGACAGCTGGAGGCTGCAGCAGCAGCAGCAAGGGGGCATTAAGAGGGATGTGGTGAGGGGTGGCAACCAGGAGTGGCTGCACTGGGGTCACCTGCCTACTCATTGCAGCTACCATGGTTGCCAAGTAGGATGCATCTAATGTTGGAAGCCACCCACCTCTGGCTCCAGAAACCACAGGCTGCTGCCCTTTGAGATCCTCCATTAGCTACAGAGGCTTTCGGGTCTACATCCTCTATGCACCACAGCTGCTAGAGGGTGACAGTCAGGGACATGGGAGTAGGCATGAAGACCTCATAGCTTGGGATGCATCACCAAGGACTGTGGGACACTTGGGCAGGCACTAAAACGAGCTGTATTGTGACCCCACAGCCTCGGTCAGGCCCGGGGGAGGCAGTGCTCACCTCTGTGCTTGGCGGTGTCTGTGCCACGGGATGGGTTGTTCTTCCTTAGCCCCTCCATCACGTCCTGGATCCGCCAGATCTCCTTCTGGATCTGCCGGTTGAGCATTTCATTCTGTGAGGAACAATGGGCAGGAGGTCAGAAAAGCTGCCATCTCAAGCTGCAGGGCTGTGGTGCGGCCCAGCTAACCTGCCTGCCGTGGGGACTCTGTCCATCACCCTCCAGCAACAATGCCCAAACCCACCTCCAACTCCCTCACACCACAGGGCCAAACCCTGGGGCCTTTCCTTTGAAGTTACGCAGCCTTCGCATTAGTAGTGAAATCCAAGGGGCTTCTGACCTCAGCCCAGAGCCAGGGCCAAAGGGGGTTGGCACCCTGGATTGCCAACCACACTGGTTTCATCAGGGCTAAGCCTTTTTCAGCAGCCCCTTCCAGCCCTTCTGCCAATGAAGCAGTAATGCCGCATGGACTGTGACCACCTTCTGGTAGCCCTGCAGTGCTCTGCCAGGGGCTGCTGGCTCTGCTTTCCCATGGGGCCATGACCGGTTCTGGCCATGTGTGAACACAGAGTCCGTTCCAGCTGGGCCCAGATGTGCCACTGCACAGGTAACTGCATCATGGAAATGAAAGCCATGGCTGGTGCTGTCACTGTCCTGCCTCAGCAAAGAGGCCAAGGTCTCACTGGGGCACAGAGGACAGACACAGCCGGTGACTGAGCCTATGCCCGAGATTCTCCGTAATCGCGCATCTGACTGAGCATCAAGCTGGCCACTTCCAGGAAAACCCTCGTGCAACCGTGGCAGCTGTGCACACAAATCAGAGGCACTGTGTGAGTGTAAGAAAAGCTGGTCCTGAAGCTGTGAGCCAAACCTATGCATGCCGTGGGGCTGGAGGAGACAGGCTCTCAGGGCCAGACTTTGCTCTCACATGCACCAGTTTTGCCCAAGGGAATGGGACTGCTCTCTGCATAGTTGCTCATGATTTACCCCTGGTTACTCCTGATTTACCCTGGAGTTGCACTGCCCCCTGCCCAAGCCCAGGCTGGGGTGAGTTCAGTGCCCTGAGTCACTCCTGATCCAGCCCTGCTCTCTCACCTGGATGTCCAAGTTCAGCTGCTCCCAGAGGTCGTCATGCAGGGCGGACACCTCGCTCTCCAGGTTCTCGTACTCTAGGGTGCTGTTGGCCAAGGCCTAGGGGGATGTGCAGATGCTCCCATGAGACAACCAGCTCCTCCTATGCATGTCCCAGGGATGCAGAGACAATACCCCACCTGGGCCAGCATAGAGGTCCCCTCAGTCTGCTCCGAGGGGCACACTCACTCAGGAAGCTTCAAAGGGCTGGTATGTGCGTGCTAGCATGGGCCTGAGACCAAGCCTAGGAGACAAGCAGCAAGGGCCCAGCACAGACCCTCCAGGGATAAATGTAAGTATGCTCCACTGAGGAAAGCATACCCCATGCCCTTCCTACCATTCACAGATGGTTAGGGCCACTACAGGGGGAAAATCAGTGGAGAGGTGGTGGCACCAATGGGTTAGGTGGGTGTAATCACTGAATTGCACCCTCTGGAGGCAGGGAGCTTGCAGCCTCTCTGATCCTCACACCAACACCATGATGCCAGACCCCATGAAGGGACCGCGATGCGCTGGTAAATGCATTTTGAGGGTGGGGAGAGGATGTCCAGCAAGTAAAATGGGCCAACAGGAAAAGCAGGGGCCAAGGGCTTGCTCCCTGGCTGACCCCTGGCACAGTAGTATGTGGGTTATGTGCTCCACCCCCATGAGATATGCCTTGGCTGGTCCCAGGTCCCTGTGGCCTGGAGGGGGATTCTCCTCATTTTCTTTCTTTTTTAATGGAAGAAAATGGAGCAGGGAAATGCAACAAGAAAAAGAGAAGGAAGGGCAGATTTATCCCCACCTGCCTGAGCTGGCCAGGGCATTTCAGCTCCCCGGTGCCAGGTTTCCTGGGCACCCATGGCCCCAGCCTGGCAGACAGTAGTAGAGACCGGCTCTTTCCACTGCTAAGGGATCCAACCCTGCTGTTGAGTAAGACCTATACTTGGGACCCTGATGGCACAGAGCCCAGGACCCACGCTGGGGTGTTGCTGCCCCACTGAGGAGCCCTGCACAGGGCAGAAGGGGACCCCTAAAAGCATGTGCCAGCTTCCCCCTGCTTCACCCCTCCTGCAGTGCAGAGGAGCCTGGCCCAGCTCAAGGTCCCCACAAGAGGCCACCCCAGCATCTCTGTTACCGTGCTGGCCTGGGACAGCTCCACCCGGATGTTGATGAGTTGGTTCTGGAGGGATTCCTTCTTGTGCAGCAGCTTCTCTGGGTAGGCGGGCTGGCTCCCAAACATCTCCAGCTCCTGGTGAGTCCCCATCAGGGCGCTCTCGAGGCTCTCCTAATGGCAAGATGACAACAAGCCCTCACAGCCCTCCTGCTCACCGAGCCATCTGATTTGGGGAGTGGAAACATGGGCACCTAAAAGGGGCCTTCTCCCTGCTGAATGGGTGGGGGGTAGCCAGGCCCACTGGTAAGTACCAGGCCCACTGGAGCCAGGCCCACTGGTGAGTACCAGCTGGTGAGAGGTCCTGCAGGAATGGCTGCAAGGGACACTCCACCAGAGGCCTACCAGGATGGAGGTTGGCCACCGCTGCATTAAGGCAGCCGATGACTTGGAAAATCTGGTTTCAATTCCCAGCTCTGCTTCAGGTGCCCTTTGTGATCTGGGGCAAGTCACTTTGCCTCTCCAGGCTAGTGACCCACCTGCCCAAGGGGGTTACCCCTGCCCTCCTCAGAGGCAGCACTGTGAGGCACTTGGCCACGACAGCGCTGGGGCTTCAGAAGAACCTGATGCTCTTCCCATGTTGCAGCTATCCTGCCACAAATATCCCAGCCCACCAGGCTGTTTCCAAGCAGGCAGACAGTCTTCACCACCCAGTGTCATGGTGGCTTAAGGGGAAATAGAAATAGCTATATCATCGCTGCTGCTCCAGGGCCATTTCCACCCAAGGGTGACAAGCCCAGCCCCAACTGCCAGGTCTGCCCAGGGTGACAGAGACTATCACGCTGGGTTCCCCTCCCTGCTCACCTTCTCTGCCCGGAGCTGCTGCACCAGCCTTTCCTGCTCCCTCACCACCTTGTTCTGCTCACACAGTTTCCCCAGGAGTTTCTGTCCCCAGGAAAGGAAAAGGAGAAGAAAAAAAATCAGAGCGTGAAGAGCTGTCACAGGGCCCATTTGCCATGCTGCCACAGTGCACCAGGATCATGTAGGTAAGGATAGAGCAGACTCTTTGTGGTAAATTAGCAAATCCATCCCCACCTGAGGACAAGACATTGGACTAAATCCTGACTCCAGTGATGCTAATGCCAGAACAACCAATAAATTCACTGGGGAGGGGATATGGCCCCTGGCCTGTCTGCCAGCAGATCAGCACCCAGTGCTGTGATATTAGACCCTAGCCCAGAGGCCCCAAGGGGCCTCTCACTGCTATTCCTCTTTCAGGACCTTCTCCCTAGCCCAGTGGATGGTGAGGCGGGAATACCTGACAGCATCAAATGGAAAATGAAAAATCATCAGGATTCACAGTTTCTTAGGGTGAAAAACCTAGAGTCAAGGGTTTCATTTCTAGGACTGGCATTAGCAAAGGTAAAACAGCATTACTTATAAACCCCAGGCAAGTCCTTTTGGAAGACAGGAGAATCATTTTCCATTACTGAGTCACTGCTTCACATGTAGACACCTCTGGAAACATCTAAAATATTCCTTTAGGATCCATGAAGAAAAACCTTCAGCAACCCGCAAACTTCCAGGGTACTTTGGGGTACCTGGGGTACTATTTACTAGGCTAATCCCAAGTGGCTGCTATATTAAGCGAGTAGCAAGAGTGATCTTCAGCCATTTCTATCCTCAGTCTTACTATCGGTGGACGAGTAATGTATTATCTGAGCGGGCTGAAAACACACAAGAATGTAAGTGTGGAAGACGTGTGTACAGTAGGAGGGAGAGATGCAGTGGAAAAGAGAGCTAAGAACTGAAGCAAACTAGCAAATGACACTGGTGAGCAGCAGTGAATGAGTGAGCAGTAATGCCCATATCCCTGAAGCTCTGCCATGAGAAAGGATGCCCATCCAATGACACACAGCACAGGCGGGAGGTGGGAGAAAGCGTGACCACCCGGGGTGGAGGATGGGTGGCTGACACTATGACGGCAGGGAAGAGGAGGTGGACAGGCAAGGCAGAGAGAGTTGATCTTACATCCGTGTCTTGCTCGCTTATCTTGTAGGCGTGCAGTGTCTCTCTGTAAGCATCCGGGAAGGGAGATACCTGCAATAACAGGAACCAGTCACTACTGCTCTCTCCTGTGGAGAGCTGAGCCTCTGGGAGACCCGAGGTCGTGTCTGGAGTCCTTGGAGAGAATGGCTTCTTGGCTGCCGGTGACCTAGTCCCCACCACAGCCCTACCAGTTGAGCCCCTTTGCCCATAAAATTAGCAGGGGGCCAGGAAATGAAGTCCGAGTGCTCAGCCACGGCATCAGCCATCAGAAAGAGTCCAGACTCTTCAGGGTCTGCCCAACCCAGTCAACTCCTGCTGGCTGCTCAGATCTGCCTCCTCCCTTGGAAGCACAAGGGCCTGCTTCCAAGGCAGGGAGCTCCTCCATGCACAAGATAATGCCCCTCTCCTGTGCATGCGGGAGGGAGCACAACATCCCTTCTGCAAAGGATCTGAGCTATTGAGCCGCACGTCAAGCCTGGGTTGGTAACTGGGCAATCACGCGGGCAAGCAATGGTAACTGGCCACCCGTGTGGGCAACTGTGGGGTCAGTCAGGAGTGGAGTGTGCAGTCTGGCATTCCCTTTGCAAGTGCACTGGGCCCTGAACCAGGGTCAGGATATCCCCCGTTTCTAGGATTCAGCCCCTCAAGGTGAGGAGTAATGTATCACAACGTGGGACCTCTAGAGAAAGGCTGGGTCTTGGCTGCCCTTATAATGCCAGGGAGGTTTCTTGGTGTGCGTAACAGCTCAGCATCTGGTGAACACAATGGGCAGGGATGAGAAGAAACTGCTGAAGGAAGTCTCAGGGGTCCCCTCACTGGGAGGCTGAGGTTAGACAGTCTTCACTAGAGTTAAAGGCCAATGGGAAGTGGCCAGCAGCAGACCAGATGCCACGCTCACCATGATCACCTTCGGGCACTGACACTCGCTGCTTAAGGCCTCCAGTGCCAAGCTCAGCAGGATGCAGGATTTGGCCCCTGGGTACCTTGTGGTGTCAAAGCAGGATGGCAGAGCCAATGGGAAAGCAGCTCACAACTTGGTGCATCCCCGTCTTGCATCTGGTTATCTGACTGCCCCAGGTGGCCTGTTCCATTTACGGAGTGGATGCCAAGACCTTTCCCCTCACATCCAACACTGTCCCTTCCTCAGAGCAACACGGCACAGCACAATGCGCAGCCACCCCAGGGAGAAGGCAACCAAGGGATGCAGCAGAGGCGTTACATGGACTAGAACAGCACGGTGCCCAATGCAAGAATGCAGAGCTAGCACTACACTGACCATGACCTTGGCAAGGGTCCTGCCTGAGCAGTGGTGACCTCTTATATCCACCAAGAACCCCCTGCGTTCAGAGCAGGCATGGGACATCTAGAAAATACACGTAGTAAACATTCAGCAACACTGAGTTTGCTTAACAAAAGTGGCACAGCTATGAATGGAGCTCTGAAAGCATGAATGGGTGGCAGCTGACTCTTCAGCATGGTGCAATGAGATGTTGCTTTTATGACTGGACCAGCTAGGGGCATGTTTGGAGTCTGGAGTTACAGCAGAAAAGAGCCTAGTACCTGGTACTTGTACAGCACTTTCCATATTCAGTGAATTGCGTAGGTTCAATACAAAGCTAATTTCTAACAGCTTGACTACAAAAAGGATAAAAGCCTACTTCTGCTGCCAGATGATGGGAGCACTCCTATAACATAAAGAGCAGAGCTGGGGCTTTGGAAATGATGACCCAAGTGTTAAACCTACTGAAATACAAAAGGTGGTAGGGTCTTATTCTCAGCTCATCCTCACAAGCCTAGAAAGCACTATCCTCTTCACAAACCCCAAGGCAGCTCAGTGAATTGACCAAGGCTGCTCTGGAAGTAGGTGGCAGCACTGAGATTTGAACTCGGGACTTCCTACATGCTAGTCTTGTACCATCCCCCACACAGCGCTGCCTTTGAGGACAATAAGCTACTGGGGTTTTGAATGGCTTATGGATGTGTTAGTGAAGCCTGTGATGGAGCCAGCGGGTTCCCCCGTGGGTGACGTGTCAGGCCCCACAGATGCGGGGTGAGGTGTTTCAATGAGCAGAGATGTCGGGTGGCAAGATCGCAAATGAATCGTGTCGTGGGAGAGGGAGCTGCACGATGGTTCTGCCATGCAAAGGTGGCAGGAATGGCATTGCCGGTGGTGGAGCGGCCGCGGTTCCTTACTTGCATGTAGAGCTGGGCCCTAGGGGAGGAGTTCTCCACCATTCTGTTCACCATACTGATCAGAGTCTCGCTCTCACTCATCTACAGCAGACAAGGAAGGAAATTTCAGACATCAGCAGAGATGTGGCTTCTCTCTTGGTTCAAGCTCCAATGTTCAGAGCACAGTGTGGGACGGCCGTGGGCCTGGGTCAGGAAGTGTTTGAAGCCCCAAGTGCCTTGTCCAAGGTGCTAAGTGCTGTGCTGCCAGCTGTGCCAGTAGGTGATGGGTGTCGGGTGCACACAGGACCTTGGGAGACCCTGTCCCTGTTTTGACACAGCTCTGAAAACATGCACAAAACCTCCCTTCCTGGGCCAAGGATGAGTGCACAATGGACAAGTCTCCCAGAGCCACTAACATTTCCCTGCCTCCACAAAGTACTGAGGACACCCCCTTGGCTGCATGGAGCTTCCTCGGCCTCGGCTCCTCCTCACACTACCTTAGCACACACATTACAAGGGCCTCAAAAGAAGCCCAAGAGCTTCAAAGTAAGAAAAGACCTTGAGTTCTGCCTCTGCTAATGAGCAGACAGCAGCTCAGAGCAATCACAGAACAGACGCACCAGGAAAATCACAGCACCGTGACCTTACCTCAGCCTTGAGCTCCAGTTTCTCTAGGTTTAAACATGAGAAACAGTCTGTTTGGGCTTGTCCATGCAGGAAGTCGTGGAAGAGCTGATTAACTCCCATTCCTGATTAACTCCCTACGTGGACCTTCTTCTTCTGGAATAAAAGCACCTGACAGCCAAATTGGCTTAATCCACATAGGAAGCGAATCAAACCAATTCAGAATAAGGCAGTCTTATTCCACATCAAGAGCCCCCACAAAGGGAATGATTCAGGAATAGCTATTGTCCTTTAAATTCATACCCAACTTAATCTGAATGAGCTTTCCTGTGTAGACAACTCCTTTGTTTCCACTGCATGTGATACTGCTATTGTTGGACTGGAGAAGCTCAGGTTGCATTAATTACTTTCGAGAAGCCTCCAAATGAGAGTAGATCTTTGAGGGGGGTCAGAGAGACCTGTGTATCACATCAGATGTGTGTCACAAACTTCCCCTTACTCACGGGAAGTTCTACATCCCAAATGAAGATCATCTGTTGGCAGGAGAGCGCAGCCATGGGTACAATGGGGTGGCACTACTGAAAGAAGTACTATGTCTCTGGAGCTGTGTTTCCTACATATTGGAACATGCCTGATAACCTCTCTGCCTTGAATGTGATGTGAGGGTACAGGGTACAAATGTGCAGGGTACAAATGAAGCTGTCCATCCTATTCCACAGAAATCAACCCAATGACTGATATGGCATGATTGCATCAAAGGGAGTGGGTACCAAAGGCTGAAAACAGAAGGCATTGCAGAGCACTGTAGGACCATATTTTGGCACGTGGTTCTTTTAAGATCCTTGTTTGGGGAACAGCACCCGCCAGATGCTACACATGCCTTCAAGAAAAAGAAAATCCTTAATGGGGAAATAAAACCTAAAGACCCAACTGGGCTCTAGCATACTCCCTGGTTGGCTCTATTGTGCTCAGAACTAGAAGAACCCCCCAAAACTGTGGTGCCTTTAAATGGAATAAAACAGGGGGAAAAGTAGGCACTCCACATACTGCAACAACACATCCTTACTGTTGTTCACAGTAACCCCCCAGGACTTTATATCAATTTCCTGGTTACCCTGAGCACACTGTGCTTTGTGATCGTAAGGCTGCATGTGCCACCTTGTTACTACAAAGGGGCCAAGAGCTTGGTGGGCTCCCGTAGTGCTGGGCTGCAAATCATGTGTGCCTGTAAGGTGACTACTGTGTCACCGTCTGCTTTGGCAAGATTGCCCCAGCTGGCTGATGACAACAGGGTGGCTCATTAGTGCTCCACCCCTGGCACCGATCTTCTTTTTAACATTAGAAGTAGCTCTGTCCCCGAGATCCAAAGGTCTCCCAACGAGCTCTCAAACAGGAAGAACACCAGCCTGAGGATGGCATCTAGCTCCTCCTAGCTGAAGGGGTCAGGGTGAGGTTTTGTCTCAAGCTTTCTCCAATGTTTAAACAGAGAAACACATCAGTCAGCAGAGCCAGATCTTCTGCTGGCATGAATCAGCATCACTCTACTACCATCACGGGAGCTGCCTCAGTCCTCCACCCACCCACCATGCTCTGTTCCAGCTCCCCAGACAAACAGGGAATGAGAAATAAAGGAGAACTGTCTTTAAAGAGATGCTTGAAAGCATCACTTAAACGAGTCTTTCCAAAAGTCAGTAGGAAAGGAGGAGGAGATGGAAAGCCTTTTAGGAAGCATTTTAGAAAGGACTCGATGAAACACTGCTGCCAGGGGCTGCGAAACAACCCAGAAAGCTCTGCATCCTCCTTGCTCGTCTTTGGCTCTGCTCCAAGCCAGGCAGATGCATCTCAGTGATTACTCTACTGATGGGGATTTACAGACTCTGGGAGCCTAATGAGATAGTATTTCAATAAGGAAGCTGTTCCACAGACAGAGATGCAGGCCAGCGGCAGGCTGCAGCGCCGGCCCAGGGATCTGTAAGGGTTTTTTTCCATCCACGTTCTAATCTGAAGCCACGCCTGCAATTTTCATCTCTATGCTGCCACAGATGTCTCCTCCTGGGCTTTCCTTCTCCCGCTCCCAGGATGGTGTTCATTACGACCAGCCTCAGATGCGTGCTGGTGCTCAGATACCTGGGACCTGGGCTTACAGCACCAAAACCATACAACGCAGCACCAAACCCTCTATTGAACCTTAACCGGGTTTAGGTTACTGACTTCCAGTTACCTCCGATTCCTGCCTCTCCCCAACAGCACACAAGCTCCCGCATGCAGGGAGCTCATGCACACTCACAGCTGCTCCCTGCCACATGCAGCAACTCCACACAGATTCCTTAAACTGTCAGTTGTCCAGCCTGGCCCAAGCCTTGCTGTCCATCCCTCTGGTTCTAGCTGCTTGGGTAAAGACCCCGACTAAGCCGAGTGTCACCTCATGGAGGGACCTTCTCACCCCCTGGTAAGGAAGGTACTTGTAGTAGCAGGAAGGAGTGGGCTCTGGGCCCAAGTTAGCAACGCTGCCAAATTTTGTTCATGTGTGTAAATCAGGCACCAACACAGTGATGTAAATCCAGCACAGTCCCATTGTAATCAATGCATTTACAAGGCTGGGAGAGGAGACTCAGGTGCTGAGATGAAAGCTCAGTCTCCCCCATCCCCTCATGAAAGCTATAAGCACTTGCAATCCCATTCACTCACAGCTCCTTGGGCCTCAATCTTCTCCTGTTCACACCAGCAAATCTCTGCTGTCCTGACCAGAGTGACTCCTTATTCACATCTCAGCTAAGAGCCAACTCCACATGCACCTGTCACCACACCACTAACCTCACAGGTTCAGGACACAGAGGAAGCATTTTTGTCCCTCTCCAGTGACCAGGGACCCTGCCGACGGGTAGAACGGGGAAAAAAAACCAAAAGACAACTCGTGCGGCCATCATGCCAGGAGAGGTTGCGGGATAGATGTCACGGGACAGGATGCAACCACACTGCACTGGGAGGCAGGGAGGGGAGATGGTGCAGGACAGGCAGGAGGGGACATGAGGAGCATGGAGGTTCACAGCCAGCTCTGCCTACCTGCTGGTCCAAATAGTCTAGGTTTCTTTGCAACTGAAGGTCTAACAGTTCATCCTACCAGGAGCCAAACAGACATGCGGCAAAAAATGAACACACGGACAAACACAGAGAAGAAGCAAAGCGTTAGGTGGAGGCTGCAGAAAGGCAAAGAGCTCTCAGTCTAGCAGATGGAGCAGGAGCTGCCTCTGTCTGGTTTGTAGGTCCAGGGATGTTGGCCAAGGGAAGACCTAGTGGCCTGGGCTTAGCAGGACAAAAGATATCTTCTGCGCTCCCCATAGGAACTACCTCATGGACTGAGTTTCTGCCCTGGGTCATCTAGCACTTTCTGCTGGATGAGTCTAGGATGGCAGTGAATGAGAGCCTCTCCCCTCCACTGTCCACTCCCAACAGTGCTATGAAGGATGGGTGATGGCATAGCTCGGTGTCTTCATAATGCCTTGCTGAATGGACAGCTCCTGCCAGGAGAGGTTGGGACTGCAGCAGCAGCAGCTGACAGCAGCTCCTCCATTCTTGCCTAAAGTGGCTGCTGTTGGGGATGGCACAGCTGGAGGCTCCTCCCGTGAGCTCCCTGCCCCTCTCTTTCTCCCAACCCGCTGCTTCCCCTGCCCCTTTTCCCAGGGCACGGAAAGCTGGGGATGGAGCCCCCGCATCCTGGGCACCAGGACTCCATCCTCACATTTCCACATGCATCATCCCTGCGTGCACAGCCAGGCAGTGAGACAGCGATGGGAGGAAGACAGGTGTGGCAGGTGCACAGCTTAGAGTCCACTCCACGGGGCACTGACATCCAGGCTGGGGTTTACTGACAGGTGAACGATCAGGGCCCCTGTACAAAGCCACTGAAGCTGTTAGGCAGAAGACTGGGGACACCTGGCCTCACCCCATGGACTCTGGCTGTCCCCCCGCAACACCCTGAGGCACCCGAATGAAAAGAAAATGTTCAGGGCAGTTGGGAAAAGGAACAAAGCAATTGCAGCCTGAACCAGAGATGGGACAGAAAGGGGGAAGGGAGGGTTGTGTCCATTCATAATGTCCACCTGGCCCCTTGCCCCGGAGGCTCATCTCTTGAGTTGGAAACAGCACAGCAACCTGAGAGTGTGCATCAGAGCTGTGTTTTCCAAGCATCTTTGTCTGCTCTTGGTGAAGTGATGACCCCAGAATCAGGGCTGCACAGGCATGCAAGGGAAGCACATGCCTTCCAATGTGTCCCCTTCCAGGGACAAAGCCAGCTGGCCTCAGGAAGGCCAGTGTACTAGGAGCAAACCATCTCATTTGGGGCCCACCACAGCCAGCCCCAAATGACCTACCTCCTACATGTGCCAGCTCAGCCCAGCCTGACAGAGGGTGCTCAGAGCAGACTTGTTTCCTCTCCAGGCTTCCTGAGTGGGCACACACCACCCTCCCATCCCCGTGGGTCAGTAAGCCATGTTGTGCGTGCCCCATTTGTGCCCAGGCACCACCGAGGCAGCAGGACCTCCAACCGGTCCGAACGCAGGAGCTGGGAGCTGCACCCCAGATGCCATGTGTGCCTCTTGGCTGGGCACACACTAGAGCTCTAAGACCACCCTCAGTTACTGATGCCATGCCCGTGCCAGCCCCTTTTCCTTTGCCCCGCACTGCTAACATGCCCTGTTCACTTTAAAACTTGAGAGAGAAGCAAGGTCAACAACAAAGTGACAAGTCATTGAAGACACGTACCATTTTATCGTGGACGGTAGGAGAACCTGGGTAGTTGTAGGGATACATTCCTGCAGGGACAGGCCTCCTGTCACCCAGATAATCGTACTGAGAAGAGAAAAGAGGCCCCAGACACATGTGAGATCTTCATACTGCTCCCTAACTACCACCCCCGCGTGCAGCGCTCAGTCCCAAAGCCCTCTACAGGGGTCTCGGCATCTGGTAGCTCTTCTCAGAGATGGGGGAACTGCAGAGCCAGAGTCCCACACTTGAGGAGATTCCTCTAGTGGGAGAGGAGTCAGGGCTAGGATGGATCTGAGCCACAAAGCTCCAATCCACATCCAGCCTTTTCTAGCATTCAGGGGGTTTGCACCCAGCTGCACAGTGCCGGCTATGCAGGGGCCCATTGCATTGCCCCAGCCTGAAGAGCCCTGTGCTCACTGCCCTGGAAAACCCAGAGAAGGCTCCTTAGTTCTTCTCAAAGGGCTGAGATGACAGAATTACCCTGCCATCCTGCAACTGTGATGTCCCTTCTTCCCTGGTATCTGTTGCCCTGGTGTTATGACCCATGCCAGACCTAGCTGCTCATCAGATTAGGAGCTGCAGGCAGGAAACAGCCCTCTGAGCTGGGTCATCTGTGCAAGAACACCAGGGCGGTGCCGGAGACGGGGCAGGGGACAACTGCGAGAGCTCATGCCCTGCAAGCAGGCCCTTCATTGCACACACAGCGCTTGCAGAGGGGACTTACACCCCTGCTTCATCCACGCACAGGGCAAGTTTAGCCCCTGCTACTCCCCCACCCCAGCTTGTTTCTCCCCTCCAGCCCTGCTCATGCCCCTCAACCATGCCCTGCAGCCCTCCTCTCCCTCCAGTCCCAGCTCTGCTGGTGTGCCCTACCTGCACCTGGCTGCTCCCCCAGCTGCTTGTGAACAGCTCATGTGTGAGAGTGACAGGGTGTGGGGGGAGTTTACCTTGGGGGAACTGACTGATCGCCTCATCATGTAGGCTGCGGGGTCAGCATAGATCTCCTCACTCCTTGATGGCATCCTCTCAAAGCGGGCACTTGGTGACCTGACTGGAGAGTACATCCTAGGCCGGTTGTAGGAGCCCTGGCTGGGTGAACGGGGCACAGACCTGGAGCGGGGCTGCAGGGACATCCTTCGCAGGGAGCCTGAGGCTGCATCCACCTCGTCGTAGTACACAGGCTGCCGCACTGGGCCAGGGAGCCAGACAGGGACGTCCTGCCGGCCGCAGCCTGGGCGGTCCTTCCACTCCCGCAGCTGGTAGGTGCCCCCGTTGCGGAAGGAGTGGCGCTTGTCCTCCAGTGCCCACTGTGGGCTCACGCGCTCGTACGCCGGCATGGAGCAGATGCTGTCGGGGCGCACGCCCGGCGGGTAGTACTGGTAATCCTCAGGGTACTGAGGCGAGTAAGGGGTGTAGTAGTCGGGCACCCTCCGAGACACCGGGTAGAACCTGGTGGGGCTGCACCCCCAAAGGAAAGAGCAGAGATGGGTACGGCCCAGTACAAGGGGTCTCAGCCCTGCCTAGCTCTGCGGCTCTTGCCCAGGGCCCATGCTCCTCGGCTGGGAGGGCAGAACCCATGTGGGGGTCCCTCGGGTGTCAGAAGTGCAGGGCAGGTCCTCAGAGAGGGGCCTGCTGGAGCCCTGCTTCTCCACAGGAGACCCCAGAGCTCTTTCCTACCCTGATGCAGGGCATTTTCCTTATGGTTAGTGTCCTCCCCTGAAGTGGTGGCCAGTGCAGTCACTGTAGGGAGTCCGCTGGAGGCCTGAAGCGATGGTTCCCCTCTGCCCCCCACTTCAACCCCATCTGCCCCTCTCAGCCAGTTGGCCCCAAGAAGCAGCCCCCAAGGCCTCCTGATCTCTTCCCTGTCCAGCTAACCTTGCTTCTGCATGAGTCCTCTCTCCCCACCTCTCCAAAAATCACCATCCCCTCCCCTCCTGGTCCTGGGAGTAAGCCCCCTGGGGTGCATCCACTCAGCACATGGTTTGGCCCCAGTGCCAGGCACAGTTTGGGATGGAGGTTTCATTACCTCCCCAGACACCAGGACAGAGACCAAGACGGGGAACTTTTCCTGCCCTGGATGAAGAGCAGAGCAGTAAGACCCCCCTCGTCATGCCATGACTGCCCACAGCCCTCTTACCTCCTCAGCTCTTCCGGTGGGACTGTCCCCCTGCGCAGGTTCACCCACTGCTGCAGCTGTGTCATGGAGCTCTTCCTTTGGGCGATCTTCTCAGGGTTGGTGCGTGGCACGAAGCCCCGCCGGTGCACTGCGCTCTCCCCGTCCTGCTGTGGGTAGGCGGTGCTGCCGGGGCGGCTGGGGGATGAGTACTGCCAGCCATTGGGCTGGGACGGCCTCTCCACCCCTGCAGATGCCCGGGGACCCTCGGGATATGGGCTGCCAGGCTCGGAAGGCATCTCCTGCCCAGCAACGCCGTTGGTTTTGGCCAATGGCTCCTTCTTGCTCTCCACCTTCTCTGGTTTCCTCTCAACCTTCTCCGAGCCACGCCCATCGCCCTCCCCTCGGGTCTTGACCTCCGGGTCCACTTTGGGGTGCTCCCTGTGGGCAGCTGGCCGGTGGTGGTGGTGGTGTTTGGCCGGGGGGATGTTCTCAGAGTCCGTCTTCTCATGCCTGCCATGGGTGAAAACACACAGAGCCTCATTCCCTGCCACACAACCCAGGATGTTAAGGCCAGTCCTGTCCCTTCCTCCCAGGGGCGGGGGCAGTGGTGGAGTCCACTGGTAGCTGGTTACTGACCCCCTTGTCTCTGAAACAATCCTCAAAATTGCTGCCTGTCGCACGTCTTACCTCTGACAATGGATCTCAGTTTTCCACCCCTCCATGCTGCAAAGGACCCACCCTTCAGCTTACTGCCAAAGGCACCGGTGGCTAATGGCACTGACATGCCTCCCCAAAGACACCCCAAGTTTCTGGCTGTTGGCCCCACCATGCTCCCAATGATCTAGGATCTGATCCCCCAGGACTGATGCTCCCTGGGCTCCTAACACACCACCAAGTCTGGCCCTGATCTCCCCTCTCCCCCCAGTTCTCCACAGAGGCCCTCCAGCCTCCAGTAAGAGGTGCCCGCAGTGCTGACCTCTGGGCGGGTGGGATCTGCACGCGGGCAGCTTCGCCCATGGCTTGGATCCAGGCCTCCTGCTCCTCGTTGTTCTCAGCGCTGAAGAAGTAGGTCCTGATGCCTGCGTGCTCAGCCTGGGAAGAGAGGCACTGCTGGTTACCCCCTGGCACTTCCTCTACCCAGCACACGGTCACCTGCAGTAAGGGAAGAGTGCACACAGAGACAAGCAAGAGGTCAGTCATCCAGCCACAGCCCAGGCTTGCTAGCCAAGACAGCCTGGAGCTGTAGGCAAAGCCACATCTGGCAAAGCCCAGAGCCTGCTCCAGCACAAAAACCCCAGGGCCAAGGAGTCAGGGCAACCAAGCCAACTGATGACCACTGCTAGAGGTTTACTGTGACCCACCCCTGAGAGCATCTGGAGAAGCTGGATCTGGGTTACCTGTTATGCCCAGAGTCCATCCAAACTGGGTGCTGAAAGTCAGTGCGAGGCTCTGAGCGCACCTCATCTAGCAGCAGAGGAGAGCTGGATAGGTCCAGCTGGCCTGGAGGTTGACCTGAAGCTCTCCTGATACCCCGCAGCCTGGAAAGTGGCTGGGGACTCCTGGCACATAACCCTTATTTAAAGAAAAGCTACAGGCCCCTGCAGTCCTCCTGACTACAACAGCTTCCACCCATAGTGCTGCAGCTCAAGCAGTCACATCAGTATCCCCCCTGCCTGGTCTGCTCATACAAAGATGACCCAAAGCCCAGACCGAAATACAGCCAACCATCTGGGTGGCCAAAATCTACGTGCAGGTTGTTCCGTCTTTGGCTTCAGGTGCAATGAAGACAAATACCATCTTGTTAAGACCCCGGGGGCTTCTCATGAGAACTGAGCTGGTCAGAAATCCTCATAGATACACACACACACACTTTTCCCCCCATTGAAAACCAGCTTTTTGACCAAAACGATATTTTTGTGGGAAATGTTCCTTTTTTGATGAAACAAGATGGAAACCAAGACTTCTTCCATCTTTTCACTTCCCCCTTTCCCCCTCTTCATTGCCCTCCCTTTTCCTGCGGGGAGAGGAAAAGCAGGGAAAG
>NW_005842116.1:2209724-2216087 GCF_000455745.1 Alligator sinensis | reverse complement strand
AAAGGAGAGAGGGGGAGAAGGAAAAAAAATCCCCTGAAGGAGCAAAAAGAAAAATGTTTTTATGCAAAAATGTTGTTTGGCCAAAAAATGAATTCCAAACAAACCCCAAATTCTCTGTTTTTGTTGGAATTTCTTCTCCTCAGAATTTCTTCTCCTGCTTGGACTTGCTCTCATGAATTAGCTACCAGCCTTAGATTATTAGCTCTAGAAGACTCTTTGCTGCCAAACTCAAAAAAACCTCTGTCTTTCCACCAGTCTCCATGCATTGGGTATTTGTAAGCATTTGATCGCAGGCTGACCCCTTGTGATCTGACCCCCTTAGTCAGGGGAGGACGGGGTTGAATGAGGCATGCTGGGACCGGCCAAATTCCTTGGCTTTCTGGCATGCATTCGGAAATGGAAGGAATATACTACCTATTTGGTGGCTGTGTGCTGGAATTGCAGACGGGCCCGTGGAAGAGACCTCCTGTCCAGAGGGGATCCTCACGCAGAGAAAAGGAGGAAAGACAGACAACAGGTCAAACCACCCAAAAGGCAATTCAACTGGGAGATGCGTAGGCAGGTGAGGCAGGGCAGGAGGACCCAAGACGGGCAGAGGAAGTGTAGCAGAGGTTGTGCTCTGTGCTGCATTAACCTATAGCCCAGGGGCACTATCCTGCCCCTGTAATGTCCGGCCGGGTCCCGACCTCAGTGATCTGAGCATGTGAGGATTGCAGTTTTAAGACTTATTGAGAGCACAGCTAAAACATCAGCCACTGACCCTGAGCATATCAAGGACTCTGCATGCTGCATACAGTACCAAAATAAACCTCACAACACCATTGACTTAAATCACATGGTTTCCATGCTCCAGAAAACAGGGCTTGATCCCCGCCCTGCCCAGTCCTTGGTTCTCTGTCCAGAGCAGCTTGAAAAAAAGCCAATTCTTTTCCCAATGGAAATTTGGAAACATTTTCACTTTTGTATCAAGGCCCCAACACATCTGGCTTTTCAACAGAAGCTTTTGGAAAACAACGTTTTTAATGCACAGTCTCTGTTTCCACACATTTTGTAGCCTCCTCCTTCCTCCCTCCCCCAATCTAGCCCCCCCAGCAAAACCCCAAACAGATTCATTTGCAAGAAATGCTACCATTTTCCATCCCTCTGGTTTCTTGATGGAAACATTTCTCGACAGAAACATCTTTCTCTGGCGCCTTCCAAATGAAGCACTGACTACAAGTGGCATTCAGTGTGTGCAAGGCCTATGACCCAGCCAAGTGCCATGTAAGAGCCACAGTGTTGCCCCAGGATAAATTTTATCCTAAATGTTGTTTTCTCCCAGGCCAAATTCTATCTCCTCTCAGATGCTTTGCTGAACTGAGGCCTAAGCACATGCTTCTGTCCTATTAAAGTCTGTGAGAACCAGTGCTTAAGGCTGGTACTTTCCAGTGCACGCAGAACTGTACAGAAGCCAGTGGAGCTGGACAAAGCAGAAACTAAGGCAGAAACCAGGTGATAAGCTAGTGCCAGAGAAGTGAAGTGCAACCTTGCCCAAGCTCTGGAGCAGGTCAGAGGCCAAAGGGATGATAAAAGAGGAGAAAGCCTCCAATGTTTCACGCTCCCTGTGGCTGGAAATGCACCTTGGCATCATTCCCTCCAAGCTGCACCCCCTGTCCTCCCCTGAGCTGAAGGGGTTAAATCTGACTGGCAACAAGTCTGGGAGGCCGGATCCATTCCTTCTTAATGGCCTGGCAGTCTTTTGCCAATTCTCAAACATGTGCACTCTCTCTCATGTTATTGCAGGAAATAGGACAGAGATACAGTAGTTCAGCCTGGGAATGGCTGAGCTGAGTGTAAGGCCTCTGTTTGGAGCTGCCCTGTGTGATTTGGGGGTGGGGTGGGTGGGAAATGTGTGCATTTCAATGCGTTAACCTGACATGAGCTCCAAAAATGCCTATAAATAAACCACAACCAAATGAAAGTTGCCCTCTGAGCGCGCGCGCGCGTGTGTGTGTGTGTGTGTGTGTGTACGTACAGCAGTTCCTCCTGCTGAGTTATAACCTCAGCACTGGCTGTGTGTAAGCACACGTGTAGGATTGCATCCGTGTGTATTTTTGACTGTGGCACACGTGTAGCTGTAGGTGCGCTGGGCTTTGTTTGAGTAAGGGCTGGGTGTGAATGTTTGTGAGGGTGAACCGATGCATGTGTGGCTGTTAGTGCGAGTCCAAGTACAACTGTGCTTGAGGTATGCATTAGGTGGGTGCATACAAGCATGAATGAGAAGGAGAATGTGAGTGTGTGAAAATGTGTGTGGTTATTTCCAGCATTCAGCGAGGTATTATTATTGTGCCCACCTTGTGGACAAGAGTGTGGCACTATGCATACATGTATGACTTTGTGCATGTGCCTTTGAATATGTGCATGGAGGCTACAAATGTGTGTGTGTGTGCGCGCGCGTGTGCGCGTGCATGCGCGCACACAGGACCATGCCCGGGTGAGTTGTGAACAGGTGCACAACAGGCACTATGTGCATGTGTCCAACAGCATGCTTACAAGGAAACATGGCCCCCGGCCCTGCTCCAGTGTTTCGAAGCTCCCTGGCAGATACGCCTGCCCGCCCAGAAGCTTGACAACTAGAAACTAATTATGTGCTAAACAGTTATGAAGCGTTTCCTTTCTTTACGCTCTAATCAACATTCGTTAGACAGGGGGCAGAGGACCTCCCCACCCTGCACATCTGGGCTCGGAGACCAGCTAAGGAGACACTTGGCAGGAGTGCCGAGTGCTGTGCGAGAGCAAGGCTGGCTGTGCTGCTTAATACAGCGGGGTCATTCAAAATAGGGAGCAAGGCTGGCAGCCCTGCAGACGCACCCTGCTTTGCACTGGGTTGCTGGCGCGCTTTGATCACCCTCCGCACCAGAGATATCCTCCCTTGTGTAGAGGGCTGAATCAGGCCCCATTTAAACCCCACAGGTAGGGAGGCCTGATAGGGAGAGTGATGTCAGGGGACTTGGCGGGGAGTGTGCCTGGCTCAGCCAGCTGGGTCACCCTGAGCAAGCTCAGTGCCTCAGTTTCCCTCCTCCCTCTCAGGGATGAAAACTGAAAGTATCACTGACATCATCACGTGCTGCCTTTTGCACAAGGTCACGTCCACCCTCCATTAACAGCGGACTCGCATCTGCTTAGCACCCAACTGGCTAAAGCCCCTGAGAGCTCAGCCTCCTTCAGAACGAGACTTGAGCATGCTCCCTCCCCACCAGCGTGATGCGGGAGTCCTTTCAGCCAGTCTGGCGGGTGGCGACCAAGCACCCAGAAATAATGCACTTTAGCAAGTGCTCCCCGCCTCAGGGTGTTCCTTCCACTTGGCTCACAGAGCCGTGTGGCAGGGAGCCTCCGCGCAGACAGGACCCGCCTGTCAGTGGGAGGAGGTTATGGAGCATGAGTACAGCTGCACAGGAAATGCATGGTGGGCAGGCAGGTAGGGCACATTTCCTGCGGGGGCACACTAGAGATGTCCGACTGGACTCCATGCACACTCTGTGCAATTCTGCCCGTGGCTAGGATGGATAGCGGGGCTCTTCCTTGGACCTAAGCGCCTCCCTAAGGGACTGGGAAGCTTTGCAAACCATGTCTGGGTATTGCAGACTGGGTGAATCTTTGCTTTCAGGCATTACTGGGTAAGAAACCTAGAGACCAAGCCTCCTTGGCTTTGCCCACGCAGCCTCTTGCAGCTTGACAAAGAATCGCTCATGGCAGGGGGAATGTTTGGTGCAGGCATCAGTGACAAAGGAAGGGGCAGGGGACACAGCAGTTGAATGCAAGGGGCCTGGAGCCCTCCAACCTGTGCAGAGCAGGCTTAGACATCTTTAAGGCAGAGCTTCCACTCTGCGGTGAATCACACCTGCAAGTTGGCCCCATGTATCCCTCACTTCAGCTTGCTGCCTGCCTTTGAGGACTTCCCAGATCCCATCCCTACCTCCCCCCAACACATCAATCGCCGCTGGCAGCTGGAAGCTGAAGCAGGGGGCTGTGTTGAGCACTGCTGCTCCCCAGAAGCTATTCTCTGCATGGAAGAGGCTGCGGTACAAGCCCTGGCCCTGTCATGGCGTCTAGGAACCCAGCCAACAACTGAGAGTGCCCAGCAGCCCCAGGGTGCTGCACACTGACCTTAAAGGTGTGCTTCCGGCTGATGTTGTCTGACGGCTGGACGGCCGCCACCCGGAAGCTGAGGAGCGGGATGCTGCCGAGGATGTTCTCCTCCTTCTCGTCTGCATGAAGAGGACAGGGCATTAGACACAGAGCCAGGGGGGAGCAGGGCCTCCTAGGCTAGGCTAGAGACCTGCCTGCCCCTCAAAGCAGGTGAGGGAGCGTTTGAGAAAGCTCCGATCCTGGGAATGACTCCCTCTCTCCCACTGCTGAAAGGGGAGCAGGGCTCCTGGGCAAGGCAACGGCCCTGATGGAGCCGGGAAAGCAGAGTCTGGCAGGGCAGGCTACCAACCCACCTGTCAAGCACGGCTCCTGCCCCTGTTGCATCCGCCTGGCTCTCTCCCCCCTGCCTCCACCCTCCGCTCCCAGCGGCACACGCAGGCCCGTATCAGTCACCGTTCATGGCGCAGGCTGGTTAATTATTCATGCCCACCCTCCCAGCGTGCTGCTGGGGATGAGGCTGAGCAAGCTTCCTGCCAGAAGCCAGAGGCTGCACAAGGTGCAGGTGGGGTGAGGGGCTGCCCCCCAGAGCCCAGGGGTCTGCTCCAGCCTTGGGGCAGAGAGAAGGATGGGGCTGGGAGCTGGGGTCAGAGTCCGAGGCTTGCTTCTTTAGCTCCTTTGAAGGAAGAGGCTGCTATATCCCATGCCACCCACTGACCAGGAGCTGGCATATGGCCACGGAGCCCCTCGCATGCTCTTCGAGTCCTGTGACACTACTGACAACAGCTCTGTACTGCTGGCCAGGAGGCCTGGCTTGCTCTGGGACACAGGCCTGTGGCGAAGGGTTCATTTCCTGGCATTAATCATTTGCTGGAGTGGGAGAGGCAGGTGGGGAGGTCCTCAGCCAGCACCTCTCGCACCAGCTCCTCCACGGATGTCAGCCAGGTGAGGAAGGGAATGGCTCTGTACTGTGATGCAGCCTCCCTCCTGCTGAGATACCTGCAAGGCTTTGACCTCTCACAACTCCCTTAGGTGTACCCAGCACCCTGCTGGAGCCTCTCAGCACCACACACAATCACAGCTGTATCCTTGTCATACGGCTGGCTCGACCTCTCCCACCTCGCACCCCACCAAGCTGCCTTCCTGGCAAATCTCACTCTTTGTGGAACACCGCACAGGCTCAGTCTCAGGACTCTGCCCTCACTGCCGTGCCAGGATCCACACGACGTGGTCTTGCCTCATGTCAAGAGAGTAAGAAACTGGCTGACAGACAGCAGAGAGATGAGGGAGACCTACAGAGGCCCAGAGAGTAGACACCAAGCAGAGATGGTGTCTAGCTGTGCCTGACTGGAGCAACAGCCTCGGCTGTCAGAAAGTCTCAGGACCATGCACTGGGATTGACCTGATTTGTCCTGTACTCTGCCACGCACCTTTGTAGTAGAAAAGGCAGCGATCCACCAGCACAAACCAGCGTTTGTTCCACTGCTTGACCCCAGAGCTGGCCTGCAAGAGAGGCAGGAATGAGACCAGTTCCCCACCCCGTTGCTGCATGTGGGGCAGGGAAAGGGAAGCAGAGAGCAGGAAGCCTGTGCATCATCCACAGAGAAGGCAATTCTGGCACCATACACCAGCTGGCCCTGGGGGCTTCTGGGGGAAGATGGGCTGTCAGGCTGGGTGGGAACCCAGTACCAGTGTGCTGTGTAATCATATATGGACCAGGAGTGGGGGGACGTGGGAGATACCTTGGCAGGAGGCTGGACAAATGGAGTCCCAGGGGTCAGGGGAATCTATCAGGGAGGATCATTAGCTAGGGTGGGCACGACAGAGACATGGGGCTCCTTGAAGGGAGCATGGGAGGGCCAGCACCTGCTTGTAGAGCCAGCCGCTCCTGGTCACCGCGGCATTGGGATTCCTCTTCATGGAGTTGGAGCGTTTCCCAAAGGCAATCCCCTTCCTGGAGGAGCGCGAGGCCTGGAGGGGAGGGAATAGAAGGGCTCAGCATGCCTTACATCAGGCTGGGGGTATTCCCCTCACACACAAACCCAGGAGGAGCTGCCAAGGCTGAGGGGGTATCCCTGCAGCTAGAGGAGCGGGGGGATGGCATGCCCTGCTGCTGTCTGGTACCAAGGGAGGCTGCATCTCACAACAAGGCGCTGCAGCTGGATGCCCACCAGGGAATCTCATCCCTTTACATATCATTCCCAGGCTGACTCTTGCTCTCAGCTCTATCCCATCTTT
>NW_005842116.1:2174695-2209714 GCF_000455745.1 Alligator sinensis | reverse complement strand
ATCCCACTTTTCCCCTACGGGGAGATCGAGCTGCATCAGAATAGCTGCAACAGCTTTGCTGAGGCCTCAGACCCAGTCAGTGACTTCCCCTAGTGTGCAAGGAGCACAGCAATGATAATTCATCCCACTGCCTCGCTGATATGCAGCACTTCTCAACCACAGATCTCAGAGCGCTGCACAAAGAGGGGGTGCAGTGTCACTGTTCCCAAGTTGCAGATGGAGAGACTGAGGTACAGAGAAGGGACAGGACCTGCCTACGGTCACGGAGTCTGCAGCAGAGCTGGGAACAGAGCCCAAATCTCCTAAAGCCCCAGGTAGCACCTTCATCACAAGGCCTGTGCCCCCCCTGGATGGCTCCGCGTGAAGGCTGGGTGTTCCCATTGCAGATTCTCCACCACTGACAGTTTGCAAGTGCAGGTTAGATGCACATGCAACTGGGATGGGATGGAGAGGGATGTCCCTGCCCCGAGCAGGGGGCTAAGCTAGATGGCTCCCTGAGGTCTCATCCAGCCCAATTTCTATAGGGTACTTGGCTCCCCACAGCAAATCCCTCAGCCCAGCTATAACTCTGTACCAGCTGGCATTTACCGGGGGTAGTACATTTGCTTGCCACAGACCAGATGCTCACGGGAAAAGAGCTACACGCAGAGAAGGAAGAAGTGAGGGTTTCATCCAGTAGGCCAGGGCTGAGCAAGGGGTAGATGCCAGGAACCCTAGCCCTCCCTGCCAGACCTGCCCTGATCTCTACCACCCCTGTGGGACCCACCCTTCCATTTGGCCGTTCCTGAGGCACCTCGGACACCATGGCGTGGTTGGTCGTTTCGCTGTTAATGGCCGCCGGTCGCTTCCCGCCTGCTTTGCTTGACATGTCCAAGTTCGATCTGCAACAGAGAGCGATAAGGAACACTGGGGATATCCGTAGGATGGCGGAGGAGTAACGGTCTGCCCCACAGGTCCATCAAGCCAGCAAACTCACAACCCCCTCCCAGACAACCCCCACTGAAGCCAAGCTCACTGAAGTGACAGGAGTCAGTCCTTCCACTGCCATCCATGGGTCGGAGCCAGAGTGAGTCAGAACCTCCTCCGTACGCTCAGACATCCATTGCAAAGCCAGGGGCTCTATTGTCTCACTGCAAACCTTTGACTTTCTCCACCATTTCTGGCCTGCAGATCTCCAGAAGCATTCCATTTCCTTCAAGCTATTTGCACTTTCACACTCTGGTTTCTTCATTTAAATGTGCATACACACACACATACATGCGTGCACACAGTGCCAGGAACAGCAGGGTTCGGGAGCCAACCTACTTTTGCAAGTCAAATCGTGCGTTTTCTTCTGGAATCTGTGTGGTCACTGGATGCAGAAACGTGGTCCGTCTTTCATTATGGCTGCAAAAAAACACATGAGAGTCAGGTGAGGTTAGCGGCGTTGGACTGCGCTGAACGATAGGCTGGTAGAGGGACCAGGAAGCACCACTGCCCTTATTTGACTCAATGTACCTGTTGAGAGCTGCGGATGCAGCTGCTGCAAGATATTCCTCAGGCAAAATTAGCCCAAGGTGAGGTGGTTACCTCAACCCAGGCACATTTTCACACTGCTCCAGTGAAGGACAAAATGCTGCTTACGGTGACCTTATCTCAGCTACAGAAAGGGTAGGGATAGCAATGCTTCAGGTCATTCGCTTGTCATTGGGGTGTGGCGGCGGAGGGAGTCAGGACAGAAGCCCCTCTGCTACTATCCTGCACAGCTTAACACTGCACCGGTAGGGTTCACCTTATAAACACAACCCTGAAATATCCTTCACTGGCTGCTGCTGGTGGTGAGATACTGGACCAGATGGACAAGCAGTCTCCTCTAGGCCAGCTTCTCTTCAGACAAAAGCAGAGTGAGCTCGAGCAAGGTGGTGATGAGATGAGCTCAGTATGTTCTGAGGACTTCTAAAACTCACTCAGGTCTCAGAGGCACATGAGCTTGACTTTCTGATGAGCTGAGATGGGGGATGTTAATGATCTGGGAAAGCGGGCTCTGGGCCAGGAACAGAAGAGATCTGTACCCCACGCTGGGCAGATCCTGAGCTCGGGGCAGTTCTGCTCACACTTGCCCATTCCACCTGCCAACTCTGGGGTTCACTGCTGTGATTTCAACCCAGCCCCCAGTGTACACCAGGCAGCGACTGTGCCTTTGAGGGACCAAAGGAGTACATGCAGGGGCCTGGCAAACTAGCAGGGTCATCTTTCGGGCTGAAGGGAGAACAGAGCACAGAGAGACACCTGTGGTCCAGGCCTGGCTGCAGGGAGAGGGAGCTCAATCACAGCGTAACGCCGGCACTCTCTTCCCACTGAACACAGATGCCACAGAGGTGGACCCTCCCTCCACTGGCCCTTCCCAACCGTGCACCCACATCCCCATGCCCACGCCCAGTCCTGACAGAGGCAAATCACTTATACCGCGTTTTCTATTTGCTCTGGCATAGCAGTAGCATGCACAGATAAGCATTAACCCCTCATGTGGCCAGGCCATTTCCCCCACAGAGTTCACTTGGAGGAGCACAGTGTATCAGACAGGCAGCTTCCACACACACCAAATGTCACGATAACCCTCTTATAGCATTCATGTAACATCACGTAACACCTCAGTCCCTGGTAGGTTCCTCCATGCTAATCTTGCGGTGCTACGCGGACGCTTGGAATGACAGCCACAGAAATGGCAAGTCCACTGGTGGCCATTATAACATATCACCAGTGGACTCCATCTAGCAAGGAAGGGGTTACACAGGCACTAGAAGTGAAGGGTAAGCAGCATAACCTGCATCCAACTGGCATGGACTTCATATTGACAGTCAGATAAAAAGACCTTTTCAAGGCCTGGCTTTCTCTTAGTCTATTCTGCACAGCAGTCAGTCCTTTCATTTGCTACCATGCACCATTATTACATAGCATGCAGATTTCAAAGCACCTGATAGAGGTGCGGCAGTATTAGTCAGTACGTTTTTACAGATGAGGAAACTGAGGCACAAAGGATCAAGGGTCTGAGCTCCGAGAGGTGTTGACCTCCCAGTGACCGCATGTGGTTTTGTAGGTACTTAGGACTTCTGAGCAGCAGGCCCCAAGGGCCAGGTTTCGGGACCCTCGCACAGGATGGTACTTTACTCTTTGGCCAGCTCTGCTGAGATTCACAGCACGGTTCATGCCACAGGGTGTTACTGGATGAAAGGGAAAGTATCAGCATCTAGACTTCAGTGATTCAGACTCCCATCTGGTCTGCAGCAGTGCAGAACAGATGTCAGAAGACCTTGCCACCATCCTCAGCTCCAACCACTAGCCTGCATTGTCTCCCAGTGAATTCTTGTCCAACACAGCCTGGGATAGCCCTGGATGTTGGATATCTCAGTCCACAGCCTGCTCCAAAACCCACCAATTCGCATGGGTCCAGCAGACCAGAACTGAGCCCCTTGCTTCTAGCGCGAGCCCTGACCGCGCGGCTGCATTGCGGAGATAAGGCTATCAGTGACGAACAAGGAGATAACATTTTCCCAAAGCGCCCAGATGCCGGGGACTAAATCACAGGTTCCTATCTCAGACAGCGGCCGTATGCTGCCCTGGCACATGCCACTAAGCCAGCATTATGCATGGCCCACGGGGCCTCTGTAGGCTGGGTATGAAGGACTACAGCATTAAAGCAACACCTATACTGACCGTCATCCTGCTGCCACCTCCACTCCCAGATGCAGGCAGTGGAACTGCTCTTGTCTGAAGGATTCCAGGGGAGGTGGCCAAGCCAGGCCATCAGCCCGGGTCCTTGGCCCACTAGAAATCTCTCCAGAAGCAAAAGCCACAAGTCCTCACTCTCCCCAGGAGACCATGAAAAGGCCCGCTCCAAAGTGCCCCTGACATGGCGGATGGATTGGCAACACTTAACAGATTACAAATGGCAGCAGAACCTTGCTTATCTTCCCCTTCGCTAATCCACACGCTGCATAATCTGCGCAGCAAATTTCATCTGCATTTCCCAGCCGAGCTCGCAGAGCAGCAAGCAGAAGGGAGGTCTCTGATCGCCGAGACCTCGTTATTTCTACGGGACATATCACAGAACACTGACTGCAACATGATGAGATATTAACATAAAGCTAAACTACAGCTGTCAGAATAAATTAGCCCCGTGACATTTGGTGAGCCATAATCCCTGCTTGGTTATTTTGAGATGGGAAAGCTTTTCTCCACAACAAAATAGTCCCCAGAGCCCGATCCAAACCCCGGGAAAGTCAATGAGAGTCCTTCCATGGACTCCCCTTAACACTGGACAGAGCCCCAAGGTTCATCCACAAACCCTGGAGCACATTAACCACTGCCTGTTGGTGTCGTTCGAGTGGACACAGTGACAGTAGTATAGAAGTTTATTGCAATGTGGGAAGGGGAATAAACTATTTCATTATAGTGATAGAGAGGTGCCTTACACTGAAGGGCTGTGCTGGCATAGTAATTTTCATTAAAAGTAAAGCAATACCCTCAGGAGCACCGTTCAAGCACAAGAAGCCAATGCATGGAGTTGGTCCAGACACAGGGACAGCTCTGCACCAGACTGGAATCATTTGAGTCTGAGCTTGCCCAATAGAGCCACTGTGTTCCTGGTAGGCCAACACCTCCACGGGTAATGCGTCACTCTTAGCTTCCTGCAAATCAACTGAGTGACTGATCAGAAACACACTGGGGACATGCTGAAGGGGTAAGACAAGGCCTTTATAGTAATGGCCTGCAAAAAGAGAAGGATCAAACATTGCCTCCCTAACAGCACCACTCCTGCAGCCAAGTGTGGTTACATGCACAAAACCCAAACTCAACAAATCCAGGAGCGTGAAGCCGTTGGCACTGCCAAAAATGCTTTACGCTGGCTACTGCCCCATAGCACATCAAAGCCCAGGCAGCCGCAGTGCCACAGCCCTGGCTACACCATGAACATGAGGAAACATCAGTCTGTGGTAGCACAGCTCCACTAGTGGTTTGGATCCATCTGGCTCAGGCACCTCCACAGATTGTAAGCCGTTTGGGACAGGGATCAGCTTTCTACTCTGTGTTTGTGCAGCACCTAGCACAGGGGAGACCTGAAATCCATGACTGGGCCTCAGGTGCAACAACACTACAAATAATCCTTGCTATAGTACCAGCACACCAGCAACCTTAATGCATCTATCCTCACACACACCTGGGAGGCAGGATGGTGCTATCATCACCATTGTACAGATGGGGACCTGACGCACAGACAGATGAGGTGGCTAGCCTCCCCCAAGGGAACACAGGAAGTCTGTGGCAGAGAATGGACCTTAACTCAGGCCCTCCACATCCTAAGCTAATATCTAGGACTATAAGAGAGCCAAGGAGCGCTTACCACTAACCTCTAAACCTAAGCATCCAGCTTTGTGTGGACTGCAGCATCCTATGTTAAAAAAGGCTGTGGACCCCTATGTTCCTAAATTGGATAGTCATTCAGGGCCCAATTCCTTCTGCCACTTGCCTCCGTAGCCAGCAGCACTGTGCACAGCAACTAAAAGACCTGCTTTGCACCAAGGAGAACTTATTTAATTAATGCTGTGAAGCTGCCCATTAGTTAAACCAAGACTACATGGTGCGTGGACACACACACTGGCGTAAGCCTGGTTTCTTGGTTTGGCTTGCACTGCACGGCAATTAAACCCATTTCCAGTGAGAGTCTAAGCAGGGAGCTGCACTGGTTACATATCACCCCTAGCAAGACTCCACTGAATCGGAGCTGCAGCATTAGATGCTCAGCCTGCAAGCTCCGGGTTCCTGCCAAGAGGCACAACAGGACCAGTTAGCACTGGCAATGCATCCCCCTGCCCTTCAGGTTAGAAATCAAGGAGCTCCAAGGGGGTGGGATCCTGAACCAGGCTCCTAGCTGCCAGCTTGGAGCACCAGTCCACAGCAGGTGAAAGCCACAGCACATGCAAGAAGATCCTTGCTTTGGCAAAGCTAAGGCATCAGTCCCAACGCAGCTCACGTTCAGCACTAGATCTGCTCAATCCCACTCCATGGAGGGTGGCAGGGATGTCCCAGAGCACAGCAAATGTACGCAGTGCGACTGCACAGACCCATCAGCCTAACGGGATGCCAGCTACCAGGATCTGTTGGCACAGCAAACACGGCTCTCACCCCCTCCGAGCTCCTGGCTTCCCAGTGTAGCACAGCCATGCACCCGGCTCTTCGGGGACTGCCTTCCCACGGATAATCTCAACATGCAAACAGCCAGTGCACTGCAACTGTAGCGTCAGCAAAAGGGGAAAGTTTAAGCAAAGAAGACAGTGGCTGTGACCCCCCTCCCCCCACCACCACCTCCACACACACGGATTGCACCCAAAGACCTGGGAGAAAGCCAGGACTAGTGGATCTTCTGTTTGCTGGCAGGAACCTGCTAAAGCAGCTCTCCCTGCATACCCCCTTGCTGTCCAAAGCCCTGTCCCTGCAGCCAATGCTCTGTGCCGTTGGTCGCTCCCTTCCTAGTCATCAGCTTTAAAAGTTTCCACTTGCCTGCATCCAGATATAAATAAGGACAAATCCCGCTCCCTGCGTGGAGCCAGCAGCACTGCTTTTAAGAAAGAAGGGAACCGAAACTCAGAAAGACACCGAGCCCTTTCTTCTTGCTCCTTGCCTGGTTTAAGATGGCAGAGGGGACAGTGCTTGTTGCACCCAAGCTTTTCAGAGGAGGGGGCAGAGCGAAGGGCTCTGAGCGCACGGCCAGGGAATTAGACACACACAGAGAAGGGATGACCTCTCACCCCATGCTGAGGGAGAGGGGGCCAGGGCAGCGCTGTTTCAACAGAAATGCTACTGGGATGTTGCTAGAGCAGCCTGCAGGTGGGGAAAGTTGAGGGACCCCTTATCCATGCTGACTGTCCCAGTCCTGCCAGGACTGATGCCCACAGCCAGGGACCCTCCCCAGGGCGCCGAGTCTGAGCACAGCCTTTGTTCAGACAGCTCATTCATCCAGCAGCTGCTCTTTATCTCCAGGCAAGGTCCCCCCAACCCCAGGCCAGCCCTGTGCAGCTTCTGTGGTGCCCACTGGCACTCACCCAACAGCCTCCTTGCCCCCTGCAACACCTACACCCCCAGGCCCAGGCAAAGCAGGGCAGGTAACTTCCCAGGATCCTCCTTAAATCATTCCCCTCCTAGCCTCGCCTTGCCTGACCCGGCTCCAAGAACTCCTGAGTTAAGCATCTCCTCCTGAAGCACTGCAATGCAGCAGTCACTGACCGAACTGAAGTTCCCCCATGCACTTCCTTGTACGCGCAGACACTGAGCCCCCCAGGCCAGCGGAGCCAGGCCTGCCCTCTCTCCCCTTCCCCTGCTCTCACCGGGAGAGTCCTACCTGACCCGACGGTCTGCCCGGAACTTGAGCATCGTGATGGGTCCCTTCCCGAGCTCAGCTGTGAGCCCCAGCTGCAACCATCCCTCCAGGAGAGCTGGGAGAGAGGTAAGTCTTCCTGCAATTCCAGCGGGGTCTTCTACAGCACCGGGCAATGCATCCCGGAGGGACAAGCCAGCCCCAGCCCGGAGACGGGCAGGGCGATCTAATCAGCTTTCCAACTGGTCTTGATTCCCTCCAGTTCGGCGCTGGTAGCATTTGTTTTCCCTTCCTTCTGGCACTCCCTTTCTGCTTCCTTTATGGCAGGCAGGAGAAACACAGCAGCTCACTCTAGGCATCGGGGTCTGTTCTAGCCTAGTCCAGTCTCATCGTTCAAGCTGAACAGCACTCGCGTGCAGCAGCTGCCAAGCTTGGAGCGTAACGAGGAGATAAAAAAAAACCCCAACCCAGCTCCCCAGCCCAGTTCCCCAAGGAGAGAAAGGTGAAGGGGAGAGACGCCAATACGCGCCACCCTCACGTGTCAGGTGCAGCCGGCCAGGGAGGACACTGCGGCCTGACCAGAGCGATTCGGGAACAAGGCCGGTGGACGGTGAAGAAGAAAGGCCCCTGTGCTCTCGAGGAAGAGACAGCTCCCCTGAGCCCTGCCCAGGTCTCATCCCATGCTGGAAACATCGAGAACTTGACAAGGGCAGGAGCGTGGGGCGGGGGCTAGAGAGCCCTGCCAGGATCAGGGCCGATGGGCAGACGGACGCCCTGCCGAGAAGCAGCCGTTTGCTGCTAACCTGGGTCGCATCACAGGCTCCAGCTGACTGATCCCACCCACTTATGACTCTTTGGAGTAGCAACTTGTTTTCAGAGCTGTTCTGCTCCTGCCTGCAGTCAGCTCCCCTCACTTCTTTTTAGGCTGAAGCCCACTGATATCACAGCAGGGAGCAAGGGGGAGTCTATTGGCAGGAGGGAAGGATGGGGAACCAGGAACTAGCCAGCTTCAGGTAGCGAGGGGCTAGGGAGGCTGAGGACCTGGCTTTCTCCATTGCGGGACCCTGTAGCAATAGCACTTTGCTCGTCCCCTGAAAGGCATCAGGGTTTGCAAAGTGCATTGTAGCCCCCGACTGAGAAGGGGACATACTAAAGGCCAGGCGTGGGTCTGAAGCTGACGTTGAAACGTGCCTGGCAAAGGGGTACAGCAAACTGAAATCCACTGAGAGTGTTATTACAATAAGTCGGAGGGAGGGAACGTGGCACTGACATTTGCAAGAAACCTCCAAACAAGGAAGCAGAGATCTGAATGCCAGCTGGCTTATATCATACAGCGTGCCTGGATCTCGGCAGCACACATGGCTATGCTAGGGCCCCCTTGGCACAGTACTGCCCTGTAGCTCTGGGGTCACCACTGCACAAATGACGTCACGAGCAGCCCACCCATCAGCTTGGCTGAGGCCAGGACATCGTTCCTCCCAGGAACTACTTCCACAAATCCTTAAGATGGAAGCAGCATCTCACAGAGATGGCAATCTGCACAACAATGTCCAACGCATTGTTAGACACATGCTGAGCCAGGAGATTCTGGATGATAAGGGCAGAAAGGACCAAGGTGACCCTGTGGTCATCCCTCCCGCTTGGCCCTGCCTATGGCAGCATGGATAGTGCTGCAGTTTGAACGCTTTGCCTTGCTCTGCTACCATTCTTTGCTGATAGGCAAGCAGCTAATCTGAAAAAGCTCTACCTGCCAGGCGTAGGAACAAGTAGCGCTGTTTGTAAGCTAACTGGGTCAATAAAGCTGTTGCTTTTCATTACAAATGGCCTCTGACGTTCATCTCTGAAAACCTTCAAGTAGAAGGCAGGGACACTTGTTGCTTTCAGGGAACTGTCTCTAGCAGCGCAGGAGCAGGGAGAGTGGCAGCAGGCAGGGGCCTGTGAAACATGGGGACAGGGAACAATTTAGGGGACCTCCCTTCCAGCACCAGTCCAGCTGAACACCTTGATGTCAGATGGGTTCACAGTGTTGAGTAGATCAACCTACAAAGGAAGTACGAGGCCATCCCTTCTGATGCCCTGCGTCTGAAAGGCCATTACTGCCAGCCAGATCCTCTACACCAAGCCCAAAGTTTTTCAATAGGTCCAACGTTTCACTCCTCAAAAACTAAAGCGTGTGCTGCAGGTCGAGAACAGGAGAGAGGAGGGATCCTCAGTGCCAGACATCCCTTTCTGAGCTTAGCTTTGGTGAGTAGTAGCAGGAACCAGCTCGCTCTGCACCTGGCACCATCCCATGGAGAAGTCAATAGCAAATAACCTGTGCTGTAACCTCCAATGGCCCCATACAGAGCCCTTGTGTAGGATCAGACATACCCCCGCTAGAAGTGGTGGAGAGGGGGTTCCTGTCAAGCAGCATTCACATAGACTGGCAGTGGGGGTAACCTCTCTGCCAGACCCAGACCCGCTCCAGAACAGGCAACCACGAGGCAGGTAGGGCCCTCACTAGGCCTGAAAAGGACACAGGGACGAGGCCTGAGCAGGTATCTCAGAAACATGGGAAAGTCAGGATGGAGGGGACCTCTGGAGGCCATCTAGTCCAACCCCCTCCCTGAAGCAGGATTATCTCTACCCAAATGACGGGCAGCCTGGTCACACAGCCACAAGGCAGAACACCTAAACCTGCCACAGGTAAAGCAGGGGGACCACTGTGGCCAGCGTCCTGCTACTGCTATTAATATACGCTCAGGAGATCCAAGGCAGAGGGGCCGTATCCCCACTACAGAAGAAAGCAACACCTCCGCCCCTGCACTCCAGTCAGTACTGATCTGACCTTGGGGTAAAATTCCTTCCTGACCCTAAATGTGGCATCAGTCTGACCCTCAGCAGAAGGGCAAGACCCTCTAGCCAGGAACCTCTGGGTTCAGGTCCAAGCAGGGGCACTGGCACCGGCATATCCTGAGCCATGAGCTAGCACCTGTTCCAGGGAGCTGTTCTTGCTCTCTCATTTCAACCAATAATGCCATCCTGGAACTGCAAAACATTTCATTCCTGATGAACCAGCATTTACCATCAGGAAACTGTTTTACAGGAAACTCCCTATTCCAGCACATCTTTATCTGCACTGCAGCAGCCCACTTACACTTCTGAGGGGCACTCTCCTCCCATGGCCAAGGGTGCCCAGCAATTTACCTCCCTTGCAGCCTCTGCCTGGACTTGTCCAAGTCAGTTAGGCAAAGAAAATACTACTGACAATGGTACACACAGTTGGCTCTATTTCACCCAGGGCAGAGGGAGGGGGTGACTTATCCAGGCCACCCATCATGCCAGGGGCAGATCCAGGATGAGCCAGGTACTCCCAGGTCTGCACTCAACATATAGGGTAGCTCAGTGGGGAGTTTGGGTACTAAGCACATCCTCATGAAGTAACCACTGCAGATCAGCGGGAAGAGGGGGCACAAGAACAAGGGGTAATGCAAAGCAGGGGGGACTGGGTGAAGTCAGGCTGTTATGCCTTGCGCTATGCTGCAAACTGCCAGCCAGGAGAAAGTAACTCATTTCTCAGCCAGCCACACCAGAGCCTGAGTGCCCAGCTACGAGGGCAGACGGATGGAGAGAACATCACAGAGGTCACAGGAGGAATTATTGCCTCTGCATCCTCCTTGGTTCTCAGCAAGGTTTCTGGATCAGAGGTGCGGACAGCTCTGAGCTGTGCTCCTGCTCTCCCTAAATCACGTGCCGCCGGCAGGGGAGCTGAAGCGAGACACCAGGCAGCAAAGCTGCTCCCATCCATCAGAGCCAGGCAAGGAAGGGACAGGACGGCACACAACTCCCCAAGCCTGTGATGGGCACAGCCCCTGCCCACCTTCCTCCCGGGAGCAAGGTTTGTCCCTTGGGGGCAGCTTTCTGCTCCCTGCGCCATGCTGTTGAGGCCAGTCTTGCACCTTTTCACAGTGTAATTATTTGTATCATGGCAGCTCTCAGATGCCCCCGGCCCTGTTGGTGCTGCATGTACATAGTGAGAGAGCCTCACTCTGCCCCACAGAGCTTACCCTTCTGCCAAGAGATGAGACAAAAGGTGAGAGAGCACCAATACAAACAACCTCAAGGCAGGAAGAGATAAAGAGAGTTAGCCCTCAGCTCTGGACAGGCAGGAATTGAATCAAGATCTCCTGGATCCCAGCACAGTGCCTTAAAGCAAACCCATCTCTTTGCTCCAAACTGAAAGAAAACACCTTACCGGGCTGCTGGACAGAGCCCTTCACCCCGCAGGGCCTCTCAGCTCTGCGTAGCGCACATGGGGTCTCCAAAATGGCAACACGGGAAAACTTTGGTGCCAAGCACCCGGACAACCCCCCCGCTATCACCAGAGCGGGGAAGAGCACTCAGGACTTTGGTCTTTAAGGGACCCATTGATCCAGGCTGGGCTGCCTCGTCCTTCCGGAGTGCAATGCCCCAGCACCGTGGCATCTGGGCTGGCTGGTGAACCCTGTGTTCCCAGCCAGCATTTGCTCCAAGCCCCCCACCCAAGAACAGACCCAGGCCCACCCTCCATAGCTTCATGGCTCTCACCTCCCAGAGAGCAGGCTGAAACGTGCCTTCTCCTCCGCCTGGCACAGCACAACTGGAGCTGCCCATTGCCAGGTCAGCTTTGCTGGGTGCTGAAGCACTGCCAAACACATGGAGGCTCCCAGGAAGTGCCAAGCGTCGGCCGTTACAATTATTAAACCATAACATCCTTGTTGCGTCCCCGCCCCCAGATGCGAATGCCCCGGCCCTGCCCGCAGCCTGCAGCAATGCAAAGAGCAGGGCAGGCTACTCTGTACAGGGGTGTTCAACATCCCACATGACAAAGGTGGCCTCCAGGTAGCACCGGGCAGCCATAAGCTCTGGCCTGGGAGAGGCAAAAAGAGGTCCTGCACTCGCTCTCAAGCATTAACACAACAACCCTGCGAGAGGAAGGCAGACCTAGTCTCAGCCTTCCCAAGTTTTTTTAAAGCCATTCTCAGCTTCCCATGAGAACTGTAGGGCTGGAAGGGACCCCGAAGGCCAGCTAATCCATCCCCCAACCAGCTGGAGGACTGGCTGTCCCTGACAGAGGTACAGTACAGCAGCTATGTCCACAAGCTACCTCTTTTCTGTGGCTTTAGCCTCAGTGCCAGCACCCTGCTGATGTACAGTCCCCTTGGTGTAGCGAACACTCCTGGCCCATCTAGACCCCTGCTGTGCATAGTCATCCATAAATACACCTATTTGAAATAGCTGAACTCCACAAGCAAAGACACACGGCCTGAGGGCACAGTCACTCTATGTCTGGATGTGCATCCACAGTGTCAAAGCAGGGCTTATGCCAGAACACATTAAATCCCCACTCAGGACAAAGAATCTGCACTTGAACTGCCGTGCAGAAACAAGCACATGTGGGTGTGCGGCCACACAGACACTCAGTGTCAGTGCCAACGCCTCTGTAACAGCATGCTGAGAGGAAACCCCATGAAGAAATGGTAATTCCTCCAGCCCAGAGCACAGCTACCCCATCCCCTGCCTGCAGCGGATGAAACCACGAGGCCCAGGAAAGTTCAGATCTGGATCCAAACCTAAATTTCTCATCGGAAAAGAAACTCCACTCTCTGCACACAGCCCAGCCCATTTCATGGGCATTAAACCAATGTGTGGGGGCGCGCACAGCTTTCTACCGCAGATCAAGCAACACAGTTCAACAGTTCAGAGCCGCTGGCGTGAGCATACAGCTGCCTACTAAAATGCATGAGGGCAGGAAAGGCTGCCTCAATGAATCCTTCTGCAGGGAAAATGAATGAAGATGAAATTGAAAATAAAAAATAAAATTTAAAAATTTCCCAGGGTTTAGGGAAAAGCCTGAAAGAAAAAAAAACAGGCCATCAAAGTGATTTTTCCATGTATGAAACCTCAAAAAATCTGAACCATAAGATGTTGGGCAAGGGGCGGATTTTTCAAAGATTTTTTTTCTCTCTTTTATGTATAAAAATAATGCTTTCAACAAAATGCTGTTTCTCACTGGAAGGATGTTTGGATGGAAAATGAGGACTGGTTTTCTGAACCTCAGGAAGTTAGTCTCTGAGTACTTAGAGGGGTGTTTGCAAGATAGAGGTCCCCTTAAAGATGAGTGGAGTTCTCCGATGGATTGTCTACACCTCCGAGCCCAGCGCTCAGCCACACTCAGAGCTGAGGGCGACCCGTGATTTTCCAGGGATGCTTCCCTGCCTGCATGTCATGCTGGATGCCAGTGGCTGCTCCCTCAGATCCTATACCATGAGCTACCTCTCACCACATTCAGAGAAGTCGATCATGGTGCCATGCAGTCACCTCTTGAAGGTTACTTGGCAATATTTCCTGCAGCCCCCAAGGCAGCCAAAAAGACGGCCCCCAGCACGTGTATGGAGGATGCATCTCAGTACAGAGAGGCTGGTAATCCAGGAAAGGCTGGAGACACCCATGCGCAGGCAGATGAAAGAGCTGAAAGTTTAGATCACAGCTAGGTCCCAGGCAGTGGCTGAAGTGGGTAATACCAGGGCCACAGGGCACAGTGAACAAGTATCTAGGGCTGCGGGTAGGGTCCATATGCCTCCAGGCCCTGCGTAGGGAGAGTCGGAGAGAAGGGAGCAGACAGAGTGAGGATTACGCTGCATGCTGGGGTAGCAGACACAGCCAGCCGGGCACCGCCCTGCTGCAGATCCCCAGAGACGTAGCAGGATACCTTGGGCAGGCCTGCCTCTCGGCACCCCATGCAATATTCATGGGCTCAACCGTGTATGCACTGACATGACACACCCCCTGCGGGCGGCTGGGGAGCGGTTTGATTTCCTTGGCCCAGAGCCACTCCCGAGTTCCTGCAAACTCTTGTTTTCCTGGATCTTGTTTGTGATCCGGCCCCTCCCTGCCTCCACGCGCACAGGGCTTTTAGGCAACGAGCAGGGAGTGCCTGGCAGGACCACGGCCGCCTCCTGCTCACCTCCGCGTGGAGGTGTTGCTGAAGCCTCCTGCACAAAGCCGTGGCTGGGTGCCAGCTGGGCACCTAACAAGGCCCGAGTGTGCTGGCACCTTCCTCTCTGGATCCCTACCATGCTCCTTCCTGCTCACCTGAGCCTCCCCCTGCTTCCTGCCTCTCAGCCACCAGGAGCACCTGGCTCATCCTTCGTGATACGGGCAGAGCTGGTGGCACGTGGACACCCAGTGTGCAAAGACGCAGCCCCGCAGCCCCCAAAGGATGCCGGGGGGAGACATCCCTGCACTGGGCAGGTCAGAGAGCCACGCTGACCCCGCCACAGGTGCTCCCCTGGGAAATTTAACCCTGTACTTTCACCCATGCAGTCACCATGCATAAGGGAGCCAACCACTCTTTCCCAGGCACTGGCAGAGGCCATGGGCTCTCCTGGTAGGGTATGTCACGATCTCTACTGCTTTGCAGGCACAGCACAACACAGCTGAGTCGGAAGTAGCTCATAAGGGCTCCCAAGCTCTCCTGTAATGGAAATGATCATAATCCCACTGGCATGGCACAGGCATAGGGCCATGCAGGTGCCTGACCATAAAAACCAGGCTTTCTAGAATGAGACGGCCCTGCTGATTTTCCAATGGCTAACGAGGAAATCGCATTTAGCTGCCACCTTCCGCCTGGAAGATGCTATCACCAGGATGCAAACCCCAACTCCAACACGGGCACAGGGGTTAGGCTCCCCATAGCACAGCTGACTTTTCCACACAGCTTGACAAAGAGGTCCGTGTGTCCCATGCCAGGCTGCTGCATGGGACCCTGGAGACGGCACTTTTCTATGGGTTGGGACAGGAAAAAAAGAGGTCACTACAAAGCAGGCTGAGGGGTTCTGGCAAAGGGGAGTCCCCCTCTCTCCACCCAGACCCCCACCCCAAGCCCCATCAGGTCCTAGCTCCTCGTGTTCCCAAGCCTGGGAGGGCGAGGGGCTTTTGACAAGCAGATAGTGACCAAGGGCAAGACTCGGCCCAGCTGGAACTAGAGCACATCAGCTCATGGCACTGGCCCTGCTGGTTGCTTGCCAGCCTGCCGGTGACAACTGGAATGGGGTGAATGGCCCTGGAGGAGGTGAAGGAAGGCTGGGGGGCACTTGGGCAGGCAGGGGAAGATCCAGTGGGCCAGCTGGAGCTGATAAGCAATGCAAGCCCCTGCCTGGGGCCAGCTGGCTCTGATGCCCCACAGGGGTGGAGCCAGGTCCCCCTGGGGTCTGTGCTCCATAAGAAAAGCCCTTTGCAAATTACAGCCAACGCAAACTCCGCTGCTGGCTGCACTGGATGCAGGTAATGGTCCCTGCTGACATCCCCGGCACGCAGTAGGAACGGGCTAATGGAAACCATCCCTCCCCAGCCCCTGCCCTCATCGGAGCGTCTGGGATTCCTGCCGGCCTGAGATAACAGGCAGACTGGTGGGGCCCTCACGAGCGGGGGGGAAAGAAAAATCAAACAGGCCCGAGTCCCGCCTGGGCCTCTCCCCTGTCCACGAAGCCGCGGCAGCGCTCTGAGCCTGCTGAGCTCTAAATGCAGACCAGATTGGAAGGGGAGGCGCGGCGGGGGGAGGAGGCAAGCGCAACACATCCTTAAGGTCTGAGCCAAGGCAGCACAGAGCTCGCCCCAAAACTACCAAGACACCTACCCACTCCTCAGGGCTCAGATGAAGGCCCAGCCACTCCCACGCTAGGCTCTTGCTAATGAACAACCTGGAGCCCTCCAGCATCCCAACAACACCTTCACCTGGGAAATTCCTTAGGGGAAGTCCATCCTTGCCCCACCAAAGCCTCGTTGAGGACAGTATAGAGCAGTGTCCCGTCCCCTCCCAGAGCCCTGAGACGAGTGCAGAGATTGCTAGAGCACTCCCAAACCCTGTTGCAATGGGAACAGCAGGGCTGAGGGCTCATGGTCATCGCTGGGGAGCCCAGCTTTGGCCAAGGCCTCACCCTAACCTTCTCCAAAGTGATAAATAAAAGGATTTGCCTGGAGACTGTGCATGTGTGCTCTGGCGCAGCTCAGGGGCAAGGATCCAGGCTGCTCTAAACCCAGGGGGATGGCGTGGCCGGTGTCCAAGCCAAGCTTGTGCTTTGGCTCTCTGCTTTGTTTTCCTACCCCTTCCTTCACCTCTCCCCCTCCCCCCAAATCCATATCACTCTTCTCCGATTAAGGCTTCGCCGGAGCATTTGGAAGCGCTTTGCTCTGAGGCAGCAATTTACTGCAGCGCGTTCGGTGTTGGAGGCGAGGACATCCATCAAGCTAAGTCGCGTGGGAGCTCGGGGGGTGGTTTTCTGTCCCCGCTTAGACCCTGGCCTCTGGCTAGCAAAGAGGCTTGGATGCTTTTCTGGAGTGCAGCATGGGGGGGAGAAACTACCTAGCCCAAGATCTAAGAGGGCAGGACTGGATTTTGAAGGGCGCTTGCTGATTCCTGATTGGCACTGCCAGCTGGTGTTGTGTTTGCACAGAGTTGAGCACAATGATCTGACCCCTCTTTTACAGAAGGGGAAAGCAGAAAGCATAGGACATTGATGCCACTCAGCTGAGATTACACAGCAGGCCAGCAAGGCCTCCAACTCAAGAGTCCCATGCCCTACCCACTAGCTCACCCTGTCTTGTCCAGCTTATGGGGTTAGCCACTAGCCCCCTGGAAGCAGCTGCTGCACTCCTGCGTGCCTTGGAGCCACAGGCTGCTGCCTTGTCAGATTTTGCCAGCTGATCAGTGCCAGGCTAGTCCAGCCTCAGCCTGGGGGGCCTCCAAGAGATCCCCCTGGATCGCGCTGACAACTCCAGCTGGCTGCAAACTGAGCTGAGAGCCTCAAAGGGGCTGACCGGCTGTGCTCACTGGAGATCACCCAGCCCTTGCTGCAACCCTTGCTCCCTGAGACGGGAGAGCTGGGGAGCGACATGCACCCGGCTTTGCAGATTCGAAAATGAAGGCAGAGACCTAAGGAAGCAGGCTGATGCCTACGAGAGCTCGTGCCTCTCCAAGCCAGTCTCAAAGGTGCCAGCCTGCCCTGACTTCAGACTAACATGGCAAACCAGCACTGCAGGCAGCGATGCATCCCATCCAGCACCAACTGAGCTGCAGAGATGGGACTAAGCAAATCTGCTGACCCTCAGTCTTGTGCTTTATTAATACCCCCTCCTCTCCTAGGAAGCGAGAAGCGTGTGGGACGATAGGTGCTACAGAAGATTTTAAGGGCATGACCTTCTTAGGCGCCGAGGGCCCAAAGCTCCCATTCATTCAAACACCTCCACAGATCAGGCCGTAAGCACCGATAAGCCTCCTCTCTGCCAGCATAAAGCAGGCACAGATCTCCCTCGAAAAGAGGAGCACGAGGCTGCGGCACCCTCCCTCCGCCTGGTACCAATCCAGGAGGCATCTGTGCCGCAGCCTCCCCCAGCCCGTCAGACAAAGAGGCCCAGCTTGGGCCAGCAGGTCAGAGGCAGATAACCGTGTGGTTGGCTGCTGCTCTGCCCGCTGCCAGAGGGAGAGGAGAAAGAAAACATTTTCTCCTCCACACCATGTCGGCGCCCTGATGAACTGGCCTGAGCACAAAGGGGAGGCTTTGTCTGGAGAGGCATCAATCAGTGGTGAGCAGGGAGGCAACGGAGAGACATGAAGCTCTGCATGGATTTATTCTTTCCCCCAAACAATAATAAACAGTTGTCTGATTTTTTTTTCCCTTCGCCTTGCTGTTTGGTTTCCTCCCCGACCAGCATTTATTGCTCCCTGTGTGGCTTGCTCTTTATCAGCCAGCACTGCCGAGTGACAGAAGCTTATCAGAGAACATGACTCAAGCCCCCAGCCCCCGTCACAACCGTACAACCACTCTGTTTGCTTTGCAAAGGAGATGCCTGACAGCTGACACAGATTCCCCCACCCTTCCGGCTCCCTGCGCTGCCGTCTCTTTGGGCGCACAGCAGCGTTGGTCAAGGGGGAATTTGCTAGTTTTGCATCCTGGTCTCCTGCTGGGTCCAGTCCCTTTAAACTGGATCACAGAGGGCTGAAAGGGACCTCAGGTGGCTGTATCTAGTGCAACCCCCTGCTCAAAGCAGGACCATCCCCAACAAGATCATCCCAGCCAAGGCTTTGTCTAGCCAGGTCTTTAAAACCTCCAAAGATGGAAAATTCAGCACCTTTCTGGGTAAACCATCCCAGTGATTTACATATGCTAGTGAGAAGGTTTTTCCTAACATCCAACCTAAACTTCTGTTGCTGCAACTTGAGACCATTGCTCCTTGTTCTGTCATCTGCCACTGGATGCTCATCTCCAGAGGCTGTCACTCTGCAGACAGCATACACAGGCATAGCTATGGGGGGCAGCACTGGCTTGCTTCAGATGCCGGAGGAAGAAAAACACTTCATGTCAACACCGCCTTGTATGCCAGAGCCTACGTGACACAGCTGGAGGGAGCAGGTCAGTGACCAGAGCATGCATGGCCCTGTGAGGGGTAGACGCAAGGGACTATGACAGCCCGGAGGTAACAAGCAAGAGAAAGCCAAGCTGCTTTGCCGTGTGGCTCGCAGACTGGCAGGCACGGGCCTGGGTGCTGACAGATTCCAGGGAAATTTTAAACACCTCCATCTGCTGGGATTAAACAGCAGAAGGTAAAGGGGAAAAGAGAACGCCTGCTCCACTCCCTGCTGCCTGGGGAGCTGCCAGGCCTACTCCAGAAAGGATGACCCCCATTACCTGTGCAGTGCCAAGGGCCTCTGCCCTGCTGACACTCCTGACCTTGCCAGGGGGATGAAAGGCAAGGGAGGACCTGGGTTCAGAATCTGCCACCTGCTAATTACTCACACCTACGTGATGAACAGAGCTCTCCAGCCAGCATTAATCACCGCCTGCAACCCAGCAATGCCGAAGAGCAAAGATCTTATTAAGAAAAAAAGCTGCTGGACCACTTGGGGGGGGCAGGGGGGGCGGTTGGGTGATGTATGCCACACAAGCCTGACCCCCTCCCCAGAGACCTGCACAGAGGAGCACTCAGAGGTCCTGGGAAGGGGCTGGTCCAAGCCAGGACTTCCCTGGCACTCTCAGGAACCAGCGCGATGATGAAATCTGCACAGTCGCAGCACCTCCCTCCAGCCTGATAACAGCGGAGGTGGAAAGTCGGGGTTGGATTCTGATGGCTGCCTGGAACGGGTGGAGTCGCAGGGAAGTGGCCTGGTGCTCAAAGCCCGCTTCCACCTGGGACGGGTGTGGGACAAAGTCTCCAGAAGGCAGTATGAAACTAGGCCCCAGAGCACCCCGCCAGAATGGAACAAGCACTCCTGGTGCTCCTACCACTTGGAGGGCTCATCCTTCCCCTTGGCACCCCGCAGGCTGCTCAGAACCAGCTCACTGCACTGCATCCCAGCTGTGCATCCACCCCCGGGGGCAAGTGGCGCAGCAAGGGGAGGCGCTTGCTTACAGACCAAGAGCTCTTTTCTCCCAGCCAGATGGCAGTCAGGAGAGAGCTGCAGGGAGGGGCAGATCCGGCCCTGGGATGCCAGCAGGGCAGTGTCCACTCTGGGGAGTCACCTCCTCACCAGCAGCAGGTAGCCCAGGCTGCCTCTGCATTAGCTGAGGAGCACAGACCTGTCCAGGGAACAGAGCATTCCTGGCACAGCACAGACAGCGAGAGGAGCAGGTCTCACTGCTTCCCAGCTCTGCAGCGGGCAGGAAGGAGCCAGCCGGGAGCACTGGGCACTCATGCTGCATCTCCCTGGCAGCCCTGGCTCCACTGCAGCTTGGGAAGGCTGTTGCCATGTGGGAGGCAGAGAGAATCCCCTAGCTGGCTTTCGCTAAGGATCTCAGGTGTGAGAGATCACAGTGGACTGAGGTTACCACCTTCCCTCCCTGGTAGGGACCACAGAGCAGCTCCCATTCAGCTGGGTCTTACTGGGCAGCAACAAGCAGCTGGAGCAGGGAACGTATGACTGGTGCAGCCTGTAGGCATCATGACAGGTCTGGCATGGCTGTGGCTTGGGAGTCTGTGTTTGTGGGCAAAGAAGCCCACAGCTCCCTGCAACAGGAACCAGCTTCCTAGTGGTCTGCTCAGCTCTGTGGTTATCCAGGTCCTTTTGCTTGCCACGAGGACAGAAACCACCTAAGTGCAAAAAGCCCCATTTCCCTTCCACTTTCAATTGTCCAGTGCAAACAGCTCTGACCTCTCAGCTCCCGGGTCAAGTGAAGGGACTTGTTGGGAGAAGCAGGCTGGAACCCAGCAGGCACACCGTCCCTGTGGTATCCCTAGAGGGGAAGAAGAAGAGACCCACTGCAATGCCACCCCAGGCAATCCAAGCATGATAGCCATAGGCAGCTCTCCCAGAGAACTGGACATGATCCTGAGAGCAAAGAGCATCACTGCTGGTGGCACAGACCACAGGATCTCAGCCCCAGAGGCTGCTGATAGGGGCTGGGTGAAGTAGTTGCAACCCACATCACTCTGCACACTGGCAAGCGGACATGCAGTCCCTGGGCACAGCCCCCTCTTGCACTGCCTGCCTCATGCTGCATGCAGAAGATGCTCCCAGGCTGAACTCAATGGCTCTGCCCCTCTCCAGGGACCTCTGCACCCCCTTAGGCCCCCAGTTCTTCTCAGACTGGGGCACAGTCCCCACTGCAGCTGCCCCACCATCCAACAGCTGGGCTCATCAGAGGGGAAAAGGATGTGGCCCATCGCATGACCAAGGGGGTCTCTGCACCATTAAAAATAATTCCATCAGCTGCAAGGACACCCCATTCAAACCTGTACCAGAAGCACAGCACAGACCTGTCTCAGGGACTCCAGGCAGCTTTAGTCCATGCTACACAGGGCCCTCTCCAAAACAGGAGCAGAAGGCAGGAAAGGTGGTGGAATCTCCTCCCATGCCATGGGCTCGCTATACAACAAACCAGGGTCTCTAGCCTTTGCTCCCACTTCAACAGACTCTCCTGGCCTTGCATGTGTCCCTACAAGCTCCCTGAACACCTTTTTTTGACCCAGGGGAATCACCAGGGAATCTCAGATAATTCAGCATTCAGCCCCACTTTGGGCAGCAGAGGTTGGTCTGTAAAAGTTCAGGCTGCTCTGAGCAGCTCCTGGATTGCAGGCATCAGAGAAATCAGTTCAGCACAGCCCCATTGGCAAGGGACCCCTTAGGGTCCTCAGGCTGATGAAGAAACCTAGCACTGTCAAAGATCAAGACAAAGAGCATCTACGAGCTGCAGAGAGAGAACTACAGTATTTGATGCTCACCACTGCTGTTAAAGTCTAGAGCAAAGTCAGGATAAGACTCACTCTCTGGATGTGCCCCAGTGCTGGTACCTTCCTCCATCAGTCCTCACACAGGAGCCTGGAACCCGTGACCCCACTGGGGACAAGAATCTGCCGTCACTTCAGAGCAAGGCAGCAGCTTTGTCAGTGCCCCAGCTGTGAGAGCAAAATTCACCCTCTGCATGAGGCTGCACCAGGCTTCAGCACAGGTCCTGCTAATGGGCTTGGTTGTTTCAAAACCCTTGGGATAGTCTCTGCACAGAGACCCCCCGAAGGAGGGGATCCTGCCAAAGAAACACCTTCCTGTTGGCCCCAGACACCCAGCAGCACATCTGGCGTGCTGGCACCATTCCTGGGGATTGGACCTCTTCCTCTGCCCCACCATTAGCAGCTTCCAGTGAGCGGAGAAGCCTGTCTCCTGTGCTCACCCGAGGAGCCAGTAAAAAGAGAAAAAGCACTCACCAGCCAAGGCAGAGCCTTCACCGGAGCTGGGAGGGAACCGTGCTGGGAACCAGAGGGATGCTTGCAAGCGGCTGCTCCTGGACGGGAGGCTGCTCCTCAGTGCAGGCTTCACAGTATCCAGCGCAGAGCTCAGGCCCCAGCATCCCAGGAGCAAACACCCAGATGCGGCCGGCAGGTCTAGGCAGAACCTAGCATCGCTCTGCCTAGCTGCGGCTGCTCCCCTCTCTAGATTCACAGCGTGGGTTAATGTCGCTGAGCCCTGTTGGGCTGTATCAACTGCCCTTCCTGCCCCCAGTGAAGCAGGAGGGGAGAGATGCAGGCCAGAGCCCCACTCCTGGGCTCTGCACCAGGAGAGCGTCGGCTGCCCCCACTCAGAGCAGTGACGCTGTCCCCGCCGCAGACAATGGGAGATGGGCTGAGCTGCACACGCTTGTCACCCAGTGAGGTTGTGTCCTGACCCCCCTGCAGACCCCATACGCTCCCCGGTGCTGCAGCCCCTTGCCGGACCCTGAGCCAGGCCCTAGTGGCTTTCACCACGCTGGAATATGTTTTCCTTCATAGCCCAGGGAGATTGTCATTGTTATCAATCATTAACAGCCACCTACGCTGCCAGAGGCCTTAACCCCTTCCAAGCCAGAGCACTGCAGGGCTGCCCTGGCAGGCATCTTGCGCAGGGCTTGCTGCAGCTCGTGTTCCTTTAAAGGCCACCCCACCTTGTCTTTGCTCCCAACCACAGCCTGATGCTGGCTCCGTCCCAACCAGCCACAGCGCTGAGGTGACTGTGGGCTCTCCTCCAGCCTACCTGAGTAATGCCATGGCCTCCCAGGGAGAGAAAGCTAATCCCCAACCCCCTGCACTGGGGTCCCCTCCAGGGATGGGAACAGAAGCCAGGGCAGCAATTGCCAGGTATCTGGTGAGCTTAAGTGGTAAGGTTTGCTCCCCCTGGACCAGCAGGGGGGCCTTGGGGTATGTTGGGAGGGTCACCAACAGGAGCAAAAACAGGTGCCTCTGTAGCCTGATTCCCAGGGAAGAAGCCGGAGGGTTTCACGGGGCATTTGCTCACCGGCAGAACCCCGGTGCACATCCTTCCCTGCCCCGCAGGGTACCTGCAGTGGGCACAAAGGGCTGGACTTCCAAGCATGGGGCACCCTCCTCTGCTGCTGCCAGGTTTCCCTGGGGGCTCCGTCCTGCAGCCTCTCCCCACCTGGCCTCCACCCCCTCGTCCTGCTCTGCTCTGCCTCTGCCCTCCCCCCGTGGCCCCACTCTCCGCTCCTGCTGGCAAGCCTGATCCGAGTGGACAAAGGAGCCAAGCAAAGCGACGCCCAGATCCATGCCAGGACCTTATCTCACGCACGTCTTGGCTCCGCCACCCGGTCAACAGTTCCGGGCTGGCTGCAGTGCCCTGTGCAGACCCAGCCTGGCCTTAAAGAAGCAGCACCAGCCCAGCCTCTGGGCCTGGTAGGAGCCCTTCACCAGGCCTGGATGGAGCTAGCTCTTTCCTGGTGCCACGTGCACCCTTCCGGAGGGGACCCTGTGAGCATCCCTGCAATTAAAGGTTTAGTTATAAAAGCAAAATGACCTCTTCTGGGCTGTAGCGCAAACCTTACAGCTTCGGCCTCTTCCTCCACCAGGGCTGCCTGCCTGGAATGGGGAATACTGTAGTAATCCCCTCACACTCCTCAAAGATGTGTTTACCCTGAAGCATAATGATGGCAGCTCCATATTAGCTGCATCACTGCTAAGCATCTAATTGGAAAAAGACGGCGCCTCCAGTCTCCCTGCTCCCTCCAGCATAGTGCAATGCCAGCCCCCCTGGACCTCCAAGGCCATCACGGACAGCACAAGGGGCAAATTCACCCCTCAGCAACATGGGCTGAAAACACCTAAAGAGAAGTCTCCTCCGACACAGAGCAGGCACTAGCAATATCTGCTCTGCTCCTTGCCAGCGAAGGCCGACCTGGGCTGTTCTTCAGAGAACTCAGTCCCTGGAGCTCAGCAAAACCCGGAATATGACTCAAGTTTCCTATTTGGTGCTGTGCAGCCTCATCAGAGCCTCCCAGAGCTGCACGCCTCGCGGCTCTCCCCCGCAGCAAGTCCAGCCACCCTAGTGCCATGCCACAGAGCTCCCGGTGCCTCTCCACACCCAGCATCGGGGCACCGGTGGTATCCTCTTCATCTCTGCTGGAGGGCCGGCTGCACCGCAACTGTCACTACTGTGCTTTGGCACTATTTTTTCCAGACGGCTGCCTGGGAAAGGCCCGACACTCCAGCGACGGGGGCTGAGGGCCAGGACGGAGGGGCATCAGCAGAGCTGTTGAGGGGGTCCTAAGACTGGGGTAGCGAGGTCAGAGTGGGGCTACAGTGCATCAGCAAAGCAGGCCAGGTGGGAACAAAGATCAGAAAGGACTGGCTGTTCAGACTGGGAATGCACAGGGACTGGATTTAAGGAGGCTGCAGGGCAGCCCTGGCAGGGCTGGAAGGTGGCAGGGTGGAGCCAGGACTGGAGGAGCATTGATCCAGACAGCAGGGTACAGCACAGCTGCGTGGGCGAAGGGTGCATGCGCTGCCTGGCTGGGCCGGGGCTTTCCATCCCTCCCTGGATGAGCGTGGAAGGACTCCAAGCAACCAAAGGCGATTCTGGCAGGCGACGCAGCAGCTGGATTCTGTTATCCCACTCCCAGCCACGGACCCGAACACGGCTCCTGTCATCCCTGGACCCACACGCCCCTCCAGCTGGAAGCAGAGCAGCACCCCGCACATCCCGCTTTCATGTGTCAGCGCAGCCTCTGGCCCGGAGCCTAGTCGCAAACCCCACCGCTGGAAAGGCGAGAGGACAAAGAAGGGCTGGATGTAAACACAGCCGGAAGGGCGGGGAAGGTTACCCGAGCGCTCTGGACAGAGCCAGCCCATGCCAGCCCACGGGGGGAAGCTGTCCGCACGAGAGGCCCCCTGAGATGGAGCAACGGAGGGTGGAGACCTTCTCCCAGCCAGGCACTGTCTGCCTTGGTGACGCCGAAAGATTTAATGCCTGTCTCCTCTCTCATGCAGTGGGGGCCAGTAAAAACTGCAGGGCAAAGCCTGGCTGAAGGGAGACTTGAGCCCTCCATGTCCCATGGAGCCAAACCCCGCTCACCCTTTCCTCTGCACCTCCAGAGCAGTCGCTGGGCTCAGGGCTCCTCTGCTCTGGGCACGGCACAGATGCAACGCAGAGGTATCTCACGGAGGGCATATCACAGACGAAGGGCTTTGAAGGCCCAGACCAGTGGCACACGCAAGGATGGCCGCAACCTGTCCACCACCATGCAGGGAGGTCACGTAGGAGCCCAGAGCCAACTCTCTCGAGTCTCAGGACAGGGTCTCCACCACGAGGTTGCTTCCCGTTCCTGCTCCAGCACCACCAGCTTGACCCATCTCGTCTGATTCTTTGTGACAGTCATTTTGGCTCTCTGTCCTGCCGGAAGGCAGGCTCCTTCCCAGCATCTGCTTGACTATTGAGCAATGCTGTGTGGGGGCAGGAAAGACATTCCCTCCACCCTGCCGACTGCTGGCTTAGCCCCGCAGCCAGAGACCTCCTTACCCCCATTGTTATCAACTCATAGTACTCAGAGAAGAGACAGAGCTCTTCGATCACCAAGTGCCTGTAGCTCTCAGCCTGCAGGTTATTAATGGCTGTAACATTAGCTGACCCCAGTTAAAATCCAGCCACAGGATTTGGCTCCATCTCTTCAAAGCCCAACAGCAGAGCTAGCACCAGCTCCTGCATTTCCCTCTCGCTGGAGAGTTGGTGCTTACGGAAACAGCACTCCCAGCTGATGGCCACAGACATCTTAGCCTGAGCAAGGACACTTGGGCTTCTCAGTACAGCGGCAATACATCTCCAGCCTTTTTGCACCCGACATCTCGCTTTGCATCAAAGGAGAAGTGTCATGATCACCCCTTCACAGATAAACCCAAGGGAGAAGCGACTGGCCTGAAGGCAGCAGCTGGGACCAGAACCCAGTTTGACCACGTGCCAGGCCACTGGACCTTGCTGGTTGCCAGCGGTCACTGTAAATGAAGCCTCTGTTCCACAAGCAAAACACTCCATGCTGCTCCCCCCATCGCACGCCCCCACTCCTCCTCCTTCCAGAAAAAGCAGAAAGGAGGGCATGGAGCCAGAAAGAAGCAGCTTTGGACTTGGAAGGAACTCAGCAGACCAAGGAGGACGAGGAGCTGAAAGGCCAGAAGCTTTAAAGAGACATGTCCACGGCGCTGGCCACGGGATCCGGGAGGGAAGGGCACCGCTGCCCATCCGGTCTATCAACAAAAGCGGTTTTCATCTAGACACAAAGTATGGGGGGCGAGAACCCTAATCTGACTGCTGTGCCTTTCTGCCCAGGACCTCACAGCCCCCAAACTGCTCTCACCTGGGGTCACGTATTAGCCCCAAAAAGAAGACACTGCAGTGGAGAAGGGCTGAGTCACCTAAGATCACATATGGAGTCCCTTGGCTTCCTCCCATCCCTCCTTACAGCTGCGTGTTCAGGGAGGAGGGATCACTAAGGTATTTGTGCTTTAAAGAAGGAGGATGCCAGTGGATGCCTGAAAGGTTTTGGTAACTGTGGGAGGTATAGCTGGGTGGAGACAAGGTTCCCACCCCACTGAACACCCCCCCACCAGCACCCACATTTTGGGATGGGGCAGGGGCTTCCGCTGGGTGTCTGTCCTAGCATGTTCTGGCTCTGTGGGGGAAGGGGAGCAAGCTGGGCTTGTGCCCTGCCTTGGGAAGATTTTGAATGATTAACCTCAAAGCAAGCAAGCCCTGTCACTAGGAAGCACAGCTCTGCCAAGGCAGAGACCAATGCACTGTGTGTGTGAAAACAATTGCACACGTGGGTTTGTGCACGCATGTGCCAAGCCCGGCGTGTCATGTGCAACTCAGTGCATGTGTGAGAGAGAGGGGGTGGGTGCACAATGCTGCGCCAGGCAGCCTCGGTGGGGGTGGGGAGAGAAGGGGATGAATGAAGTGGAGAGGAGACCTGGGAAACCAACCCCTTTACTAGTGCACCTGGCGCCAGCCTGGCCCAGCAGCCATGGGTCCCACCAACAAGGTTATGCCCAGCCCAGAAGTATAAGCAGCTGCCTGATCCAAACCCCAGTGCCCCCACAAGTCACAGCAGGCAGGCAGGCAGGCAACCCCACTACCACCCTGCAAACAGAGTCACTGAGAGAGAGCAAGTACGCAGTATTTGCTCTTCCCTAGGTGTAGTCCAGAAGCCTCGATCCCATCAGGCTGAAAGCCCAGCCTCCCGCATTCATCCCCAGCCCCCAGCACGGTGCCCAGGCTCTGACCTTCGCAGCCGCCGCTGATGTGTGCATTGCTGAAATATCCTGGCTTCTCTTCTTCCCTCCCCTCTCATCCCCCAGCCCTCTCTCTTCCCATTCAGCGGCCCCTTTGCCAAGGCAAACGCCCTGAGCACATCTGGCTCTGGCAGATCAGAGGCAGCTAACGAGCCCCTCTGCGACTGGAATCCAATCCTGCGATTGCACAAAGCAGGCCCGGGTGGCTCCCAGGTGAGAACCAGCCTGTGTCTCTGCTCCTCCTCCAATGTGGAAGGCGCTCCAGGAGAGAGGCAGGGCTGCGGGGGGCAAGGTGAGGAGGGAGAAGGCAAGAGCAGAAGAGCTTTAACACAGAAGCAACCCCAGTTTCCTTGGAGGTGGGGAGGGGGTTGGGACTCCCAGGCCCTCCCCAATTCTCTCTGCTTGGACATCAGTCCAGTAGCAGCACCTGACCTGCTTCCATCCATGGATCTCCAAGCGCTTCCCAGAGATGGAGAAGAGTCCCTACCTCAGTTGGAGAGATGGAGGCCTAAAGAGGGGAAGCTGCTGTCTCAGTCACACGGTCAGGCAGCAGCAGAGCTGCGGAAGGAAGGCAGGTCTTTTCACTCCCACTCTGATACCCTGTGCAATGCACCATGCTGCTTCCCCGAGTTTGAGATGTACATGGTGACTCTCAACAGACCCTCTGCAGGGGCCAGGAACAACTGTTCTGGGTCAGGCCAATGGTTTTCCTTTTATCCAAGTCTTTTTTGAGAGCAGAATCACAGAAAAGCAGGGCTAGCGGGACCTCAGGGGGTCACATCTAGTTCACTGCTGCCCAAGCCATCTCGTCCTAGCGCTTGCATAACCTGTACTTCAAATCTTGCAGTGATGGAGACAGAGAAGGCTCAGAGAACCCAGGAGTCTTGGTAGCCAGCCCTGGCTTTAAGCATTAGACAGCAGTTTGTTGGAAGGCGACATGTTTCCAAAACCAGCCGAAATCCCTGAAGCGGGATCTAGTGAACACAGCAAGAACTCCCATGAAATATTCACACTAAGGCTGTCACCAGACAGTTGTGACCTCAGAGCTGCAATGTTTTATGTCCTTAAAAGCGTAGGAGATGTCTCGAACAAATTCTCACACGCACCCCCGCACGCACACACACCCAGCAGCCTTTCAGTAACCACTATCAAGGCTGCAGCAGAGAGGATGAACTCTGTCTAAACCTTACAATCTTCCACCAAAAGCCCTCCATAGTCCCAGCATCCTAACAATGAACCAGTCCTAAACTGGTCTTGAACAAACACCTGAATGATTCACCTACCCAGCATCTGGCTCAGGGGCCTGTTTTGGGGATGGATTTAATAAAAATAGGGTTTCCCTTAATAAAAAGACAACAGCTATGAAACAGTGGAAAACACAAACCTAAGCAAAGTATAAATAAGCTCAGACACGAAGGGTCTCATGAAATCTCAGCACACTGGAGGCTTGCACTCGTTGTCATCGCCATGCCCTCAGCATGTACATTTAGCCTCCTCATTCGCATGCATCCGGGTGGCATTTCATGTGTTGTGCTAGGGCTTCTCACTGTTCCCTCACCTTTCATCCCCAAACACTTCACGGTGTATTGCTACTGACATGTGGCCATGCCTGGCGAGGAAGGGAGCAGGCAGCTAACATGCAGCAGAACAGTGGAGAAAACACATTTTGGCTATAGACAGGCACAGGCAACCCCCCTTCTTTTATAAAATGCCCTGAGATCGTCACTGTCTGCGTAGTACTGGCAGATTTGAAAGGCCTGGCTAGGAAAGACATGACCTCAGGTCTTAAACTCCAGATCAGGGGCTCGCTCAAACCCCTCCATGCAGTGCAGCCCATGGTGCAATTGTAGTCCCAGTGCAGGTAGTGACTCTATTTCCGGGGTCACGGTCTCTACTGGGCGCTATTTTTATAGCTGCAGCACCTGAGAGCCAGAGCTGGGGCTGGGATCAAGCTGCCCATGGCGCTCCGGTCCCAGAGACTGCTGGAGTGGAAGCAAATTACCCGGTGCCTACTGGCATCCTGGCCACTTGCCTTCCCTCTGCTGTCACAGCAGGCCTCTTTGTAACTCAATTACACGTCCCCCCAGGCACCCGCTGATCAATGATGGAGCCACCAGTGCCAATTGCAACCCGGCCTCTGCACACTGCGGGGCTTTGTTGGCTATCCCCACCAGGTCTGTGCCTGATCTGAGCTAATCCTACGCCTTTGCTCTCTTTCCTGGGCTCTAATCCTGCACTTCCCCTTCCTACAGTGACAAAGTCACCTTTCAGGAACATTCCTTGTTAATTGTCACCTGCCCTAGACTTGCAAGCCGAAAGCAGCCTCTGCCTCTCCTCCCGGGAAACTGCCAAACATCTGACTCACCTGCATGGCAGGCTCTCGCCCCCGTGCGCGGGAATCCACTCCTATCCTTCACCTTGCTCTTGGAAGGGAGCCTCCCAGAGGGCCCCACCTACCCAATGCCCCACTAATATCCTGTCCCAGTTCTCACTGGAAGGGAGTGTGTCTTCTCCAGACAGAACCTCCTTGGCGACCATCTGCACCGAGATGGAGGATTCTGCTGGCTCTTCTGTGTCCAGCAACTTGCAGAGGACGGGACAGCGAACGCACAGGCCTGACTGACAATCACATGTCCAACACAGCACGCTCCTTGTCGGGAACCCCACAGAACAGCATGCCATAGCTCGCTGGCTGACGGGCATGAAAAGACCATCATCATCTGGCTCATTTCCATCCTGAGATCCTGCAGCACTCTTGAAAGGTCAGCATGATTATGCCCATTTACATATGGGGAAATCAAGTCATAGAGAAGAAATGATTTGCCCAGTGTTAGCCAACAAATCAGTAGCACAGCTGGGATTTGAACCCAAGTCCACTCAGTCCCACTAAGCCTCTGACTCCTCCATTTGCAAACGTAACTGAATTCAGACTAAGGTGCAAACTCTTTCCTTGCATTGGTCGCAGTCACTCACTGGAGTTCAGCGGGGTTGTACCGGGCCCAAAGGGCCTGAAAACAGTATGCATGAGGGAGGAGGTCACTTAGGACGCATTGACACAAGCTGCTTCTGGGATCATGTGTGGTACTGGGCTTCTGCATTTCCCTGTTCATTCAAAGACAGCATGTACAGTCCTGGCCCCACAGAAGGGAGATTTCACAGTGCATTGTCTGGGATCATTAGTCTAGGAAGAAAGGAATGAAACTGCCACTCCAGATCAGACTGAGGGCCTATCCACACTTGGTCAATCCCTGAGTGACCAGCACCAGCTTCTCCAGAGGATGCTGCAGGCAATCACAAATGGGCTTTCTCCTCCATTCGTTTAAAGGGAAGGGCTGGACCAACTCCTGTTTACCTGCTTGTACTGGACAAACTAGGAAATGCGAATCCAGGGGGTCTGTCAGAACAAACCCAGAAGATGAGAGAATAACTTAGAGGAAAAGCTCCTTACAGTATCTTCCAGGATGCAGCTGGGCTGGTCTTACTCCTTTTCTTAGGTCTCTGCTGGGCACAGGTATGCCAGTGAGAAATGGCCCCGGGCACACTAGCAATCATGCATGCTTGTTGTAGGTACTGCCCAGAACCCGCTGCCCAACAGAGAGAAGAAAGCGGTGGAGAGCAGTGGGTGCAGCAAGAGATGCCTATGGCTAGAGCCAGCCCCAGCCGCTGGCCCCGCTCTCCTGCCTGCTTTGTGCTCCTTGGCAGAACGGGGCCCTGTACTCGGTCCAAGAGAAGGAAGCGTCTCTGGCCCCGGAAGCCCAGCACTGGGGCATCGTTTGTTTGCGTGCAGCTGGAATCACTGAGAACCATGCAGCCATTTCCTCGCCGGGGGCTGAATCTTCCCCTCTGTCCCCTCGTGCGTGCAAGGGGAATGGAACTGGTGGGCGGGGGGAGGTGTAGTCTAGCTGGAGACCCAGGGAGGCAGAACCCCCCTTGGAGCAGGCTGTCCACCCATGGCAGAGGTGGCTGCAGCTCCGCTTGGCTTCTCTGGAGGTTTGTCCCCTGCCAGGTTTGCAAGCAATCTACGTGCCTTGTCAGCACAGAGATGTCACGCTGTCAAGTAAGAACCTATTCAGCAGATTCCATGCATACCTGCCCCATGCGTCTGCTGGGGCACCGAGCTCACACCTGTCAGCTGCCACCTTGGCAGGGCGGAGGCTTATCACAAGCACCTCAATCCTGGGAGAAGCCCAGAGCATGTTTGGGCTCCACTGCCGTCTGCTGGAGAGACCTGCAACAGCTTGGCTGTGTCCTACGCCCTCCACCACTGATGGTGGAGCAAGCAGCTGGAGCCCAAAAAGGCAAGAGCATTTTGGGAGCGCAAGGAGTTCTGCGGGGCTGCAGGCTGCAGCACAGCTGGACCGTGAGGAATGGATCAGTCATGTTTACAGCTAACATTTGCATCTGGAGCTTCTTCACAACCATATTTCAGTGGCCCCGAAGGCTCACATGCATGGTGTTGGAGGAAGAGCCCCTTGTACAGGTCTGGCTCCAGTCAACTCGCTGCACAGACACCGCACAGCTGGTGGGAGAACCTGTAATGCAGTCAGGGGGTCAAATTCAAACCACGTTTGCACCTCTCGATGGTAGCATGGGGAGCCAAAAGCACATCTTGGAGGCAGAACTGGGCCCAAAATACTCCACATGGCAACTCTAATGATAAAACTCAGGGCATGAAATGGCAGCTGGACTCTGCTACTTTGAATTCTTAGCAGCATGTTGGAGGTCTTCATGTGTTGAGTTGAGCCTGGTGGAGCGCTACCAAGACACTACTGGGCACATTTAACTCTGGAACTGCAACCACCATGTGTACAGAAGTTTTAAAATGTCCCCCCATCTCAGTGGACCAAAAACAGCCATTTCTATTCCCAGAGCTGCTGCCCCCAGTTACAGGATGATGCACATAGGATGCGCTCTCTCACGGAAACCTTATTTTTATTCTTCCTTTTAGCCATTTTCCATTATTTAAAATAAAAGCCATTTCACCAAATTGCTCCCTCTTCATGCATGAAGGCATCAGCACAGAATCAAGAGGCAGGCCCCCTTAACAATTATGAAACTGGCTTTAAAAAGGACGAAATTTTGGAAAATAATGTGGCTGGGATTCTTTAGATTTGCTTCCAGGTGTTCAATCATTCAGGGAACTGCTTTTTCATGCTTTCCTCGATGACCACAAGGGCCAGGAACTATCCTTGAAATGAAAGCCAAGGTTCTCAGGTAACGACCCGATTCCAGCAGTGAAAGCTCTAAGGACCACACCAACCATGAGACGACGCTTTTGAAGAGAGAGAGCAATGCAACCACACTTAACATTTGGGGAGCTCCCATTTCCAGTCATGAAAAACAAAAACAAAAAGCAATCCCACCCAGTGCCATCAACTCCCACCGAGCAAACCTTGACCCAAAGTTTAATGGTTGCTTGAGGTTTGTAAAGAGAAGCGGGACATCATTAACTGCTCTCTCCAAATGTTGTGATCTGTCTGGTTACACTCCACCTCACTCTCCACCACACTCCCCTCACCTTTACAGCCACTCTACCTTCCCACCATGAAGCTGTTTTCCAACTCTGCCTGCTCCCAGTGCTTGCAACAGCCTCTTGCCATCTACCGTAGACACACCGCATTGCATACACCGTGTGCTACAGAGGCTTGGAGTTCAAGTGTCCAGTAAGCACTTTGCTCACCAGGGATCCTGGATTTCTCCATTAAAAAAAAAAAAAAATCCTCCATTTTTGGTTAAAAAAAAGTAACCCCAAATCCACATTTTTCCATGATTTAAATGAAACACCATTTATATATTAAAATACACACACACACAGAGTGGCATTTCATTTTAATCACGGAAAATGTGGATTTGGGGTTACTTTTTTAACTGAAAATTGGGGATTTTTTTAAATCAGAGAAAACCAGGATACCTGCTGATCACACTGTGCCAACAGCACCCATCTTTGCAGCTTGAGCTAAAGGACAATCTCCGTTGCCTGTATAGGGGACATGACACATGGGTGTGCAGTGCCTATCAACTCAGTACCATATTTGATTTGGGGATGGACACTTGAGGTTCGTCCTTCCTACATATCTAAGATGTGCTGAGCCCCCATGGCCATGCAACCTCACGTTTGATGCAAGGGCTGAACAGCAAAATGTCCACGGAGAAGTCACCGATTCTGGAAGTCATTCCGTGTTGGGGCCCATCAGAGCACAGTCACAGCCGGGTGTTGGGTGCCTTGGCACAGCTACTCTAGAGGCTAAATCCCTTGGTATGAATTAGGTTTCTATTGAGACCTGTAGCCCAAAGTGCATTAGCACTAGAATGGGAACAGATCAATAGCTGGGTGGCCTTGGACTCGGGAGGGCTGGGTTCAATTCTTTGCTCTGCCCCAGGCTCTCAGTGTGACCACGGGCAACTTGCTCTGTGCCTCAGTTTCCCCTCTGTACCATGGTAATGACAGCACTACCCCTATCCTCCTCCGGGACAGCACAGTGGGTTAGATCAACTCCTGCACAGAGCTCAGCTAGCACAGCAGCGGGTGTAGCACGTACATAACAAGCACCAGATGATTATGATATTGAGGCACAAGTCCTCCTAGCCAGTCATTAAACATACATATTGCCTTGAGCTTTGGAGCACCTGAGCTCAAACTAGTCATTAAAATCAGCATTGGGGCCAGCCCAGCAGCTGGCTCTTCACCTTAGCACAGAAAACTTGCACTGAGCTGGGAAGGATGGTTCATTCATAGCTCTGCCATGGGGCTGTGGCTGGGGAATGCAGCTGGGACTGATGCATGGGCCTTTTTGTGAATCGCAGGCACGTTCCCAACACCGGAACAGACTCTAATTAGTGCTTCCAGCCTACTACAGCCCAGCAGGCAAGGGCTGGGTCCTCCAGAAAGGCTGTCGCAGCTTCAAAGCACTCCATCCTGACGGGTGCTCAGGAATGGGAGCAGCAGGTGCTCAGCACTTCACGGCACTTACCAGGGCTAGGTAAGATCGCAGGAATTTTGAAAGGCGGAAGCATAGCAGAAAGCAGCCCCTCCCAGCCACCTCCAGAAACACCAGAAATAAAGAGTGGGTTTTACTTTGATTTTGCAAAGCTGAATTTTGCAACTCAGCTGTGACGGGATGTTTCCAATTGAAGCCAGGCCCATTCCAAAGCTTCCCAAATGTCCTATTTACAAGCAAAAAAAGATGCCAATTTTTTTTTCCCGTGGAATTAATAAATACAATTCTTCCTGCAAAGCTGCAATAAGATGCAGACTGGGTGTTGTCACCGTCAGGCTAGTATCCTGCATCTCCCTGCTGCTCAGCCACCTCCTGGAACAAGCTGGGTCTCTTCATCCAGGAGGGATAAAGTCTAGCCAGGTAGCAGAGGGGAGGGAAATCTAAAACCCTATGCAACCATCCCATACAAGATTGTCGGGTCTTCCTAACAGATGGACTCTGGCTATATCAGTGCCAATTGGGTGCGATGCAGGATCTAAAGTGCGAGCTCTGCCTTAGAGCATGCCTGACATCAAACAGGAGAACCCAAGCTATCCCTTCCAGCCTCACAGCCTAAGTATTGTCCTAATGGCCATGCCTCTTCTCTGCTTCTCTCCTTCCCACCCACAGTCCCTA
>NW_005842116.1:2163389-2174675 GCF_000455745.1 Alligator sinensis | reverse complement strand
AAGAAAATTGCAGGGAGGGAAAAGCTTGTTCATGTCCAGACCGGAGAGTCCACACTGGCTGCTGCTTTAAGTTTGCTTTGAAGATGTAGCACATTGCTCTGCATGCTGAACGATAACAGCAATGGCCAGCTCTAATTAGTAGCCTTTCTAATAGCCCTGGAGCACTGGAAAAGAACAGGCTTAGAAAGGAACGGACGGAAGAGAAACCACATCTCGCTCCGATCAGTCTGGAGCCACATTCCTCACCTGGTCATCACCCTTAGGTGCAGGGCAATGAGGGGATGCAAGAAATCAACTGCTTGCTGCCAAGAATAGAGACGGGCCAGGCAGGCCCCTCAATACAGCACTGGAGGGAAGAGCCGTGTCGGTAAATAGAGCCCGGAGAGTCAGTAGAAGGAGAAGGGAGGCAGCTGCATCTTGCACAACACGGGGCCACCCCTTGTTTTCCAGGGAGTGCTAGGATTCAAACCGTGCCAGTCACACACCCCTTGCCAGCGGGGGCCAGCTTTAACAGAGCATGGACACAGCCGGCAGTTGCTGCCCTCCTTATCTCGACAGTACCTGGAGATAAGAGAGGAGAGGTGCCCAGGGGGGTTGCTGGCCCTGGTCAAGGTAGCTGCTGCCTCCTTAGAAACAGATTTCCTGCTCCCTCCTCCTACGTTCACCAAGAACCAGGCTCCGCCAATAAGTGAGGTCCATTCATTCTCCTTGATGGCAGCAGGAGCTGGGTCTGCGATCTGCCCCCTGCCAGCTGAGCGGGCAGCTTCAGGGCAGGGGTCCAGTGACAACTGCCCCGAGGCAGGATTTGCGTTGACATGATGCAGGCTGTAGATCCGCCCACCTCTGTGAGTGCAGCTCCAAAGGCTGGGTCTGGGGCACAGCAGTCCTGGACAGTGTGTAGCCCCTCGCAGAAAGGCACCCAGGTGGCAACTAAGATGAAGCAAATGGGGCATGAGGCCAGAGCCGTACAAAGCAATGCAAGAAGTGCCACAAGCCTGGGGAGTTATGAGGAGGGGTGGGGCAACTGGCCACAGGGAGGTCCGTGGATAAGCCCTATCCTGAGGGAATCCAGAGCTCACCAGGAAACCGGGCCCTCAAATGTGTCCTGGGCCCAGGCAAGTGATACATAGCAGAGTCACCGGAACAGGCTGCGTTTGCAACAGAGCTGGGAAGACAAAGCCAGTGTGCAGGTAGGTCAGAGCTTCCCTTCCCCTGCAGAGAGCTGTACCGGGACCAAGGAGCACCCTCTCCCTGAGAGCCGCAGCCTCGGGACACCGTGGCACCCCACAACTTTGAATGAAACCCGCTGGCTGCATCACTGGGACCGAAGCTGCCCGAGCCGAGGGCTGGAGCTGGGAGGGGTAGCTGGAGGGCAGGGAGGTTGGTAGGAAATACATCCCAGCAGGGTTTGCCAGGACCACAGCTCCCACCCATGCAGCCAGCGGCATGTCCAACTGCAGCCAGCGTCTGCTGCTTTGGAGGGAAGCAAAGCCCTGCCCTGTGGCATCCAGTTGACACCCTTCAGACCAGAAAGGCCCTTATTCCGGCCCCCACCTCCCACAGGCCCTTGCCTAGGCAAGGAGGAGTCAGTCCTGGCCTTGCCCTGCCCCATCAAAGCCAGAGGAAGTACCTTTCAAAACTCCCTACCCTACATACAGCGAGCCTAGCCCCATCACAGATGGTACCAGCCACACTTCACACTAAGGTCCCGTTTCTTTGTAGCTTTAGGTCCTTTCTAAATGGTCGGTCAGACCGTGCAGATCCCTGCCAGGTACGTTGCTTGTGGCCTTCCTGATGTGGCTGCTTGCTCCCTGCCCCACTCGCTTCTGCAACGCACGTGCAATACGGGTTTCTTTGCCAGCTGTTGACCCTTTGCATGAAGAGTGACTGAAGTATTGTGGAAATAGCTCTGGAAGTATTGTGGAAAGGCTACAGGGATTGGGTCAAGTGTCACTCCCCTGGGGCTTCCCCTCCTGGGGCTGGAGGTGCCGTCTCGTGGTACCTCGAACCCAGCGCTACAAGGCACTTGGGCAACAGGCGAACAACCTGACATCCTCCCAGCTTGAAAGGGCCCCTCACATGTACGTGTGCACAGACTGGCAACACTTGTGCATTTCTCCTTGCTCCTCTACCCCGCCTCCCATTCCCTATGTCCTCATTTGTGCCGCACTTAAAAGACGTTCAATAAAAAGGGCAGTAGCCAAGGGACGGTGGAGGCTGGATCTCTCCCCCACATACAACAGCACAACCTTATCCAGCCCTTCAAAGACATCTCAGCCTTTTATCCCTGCATTTAATCGATTGACTCTGCTCTTCCCGCGCAGATGGCAGAACCGGCTCATTCTCAGAGCTGCCCCTGGGGAACACAGCAAGTTTACAGCCTCGCTGCAGACAGAAACCTGCCCACAGCCCCACCCCGCATGGCATGATACACTCACTGGCCCCCACTTGCTTCCGCCCCACAGCTGGCCAGCTGCCCTGTAAAAAGTACCCCCTGGTGCCACAAGCCACAGAGGGCAGACAGGGACGTTTTCACCTCACCCACAATTTCTGCTTAGCACTGGTCCACCTCTGTAAACCCAGGACTTCATCCAGGTGTGGGCTTCCCCCCTGTACATCCCCGCACTCTCACACAGACTTATGCAGGGATGTCAACACTTTTCATTTATCTCTATCCCACTGCAAGGGACTTTAACCCTTTGGAGACGCACCTAGAAGACCCAGAGGGCAAAGAGGGCGAGAAGGGAAAGCACCAAGCACTGCCAGAGCCAACAAACAGCAGGGACGCTCTGATGCAGGTGCTACTCAGAGTCCAACCTGAGGAAGTGGCCCTGCCTTTAAGCTGTGCTGACCTGGCATTCAGTGAGTATCAAAACAAAGGCAGCTCACACACCAGAGTGGTAGCTATGGGGTGTGAGGTTCAGCCACTTCCCTTTAGCTTTAGGCACAGACCTGGAGTGTCCAAATACCTGCTTTGTCCATAACGGGCCAGTCCCAAGCGACTCCTTAAACTCCAAAGCCAGGAGGGAGATAGCCGTGGGCTGCGCCCATCTCTACCCAGCATGTGAAGCTCTGCAGCTGCCTCTCGGAGGGGAATCCCAGACCTAGTCCAACCCCTTCCAAGCCCCAGCCCTGCAGGCTGCCTGGTAGCTGGAACCCTACCCCCAAAAGCAGCTCACATATGCTCCCAGCCTCCTGGAAGCCTCTTTGCTCTGGACCCCACATAGCAACTACAGCCAAGACCCTGCCTGTTCCCAGCCCAAACAACAACTGCGAAGTCAGACCCGGACACTTGGGTTTACCTTGACTCCGGAGGCTGCGGTGTCCACCGATGCCAAGGAACAAGGGGACTCAACAGCCCACAGGGAGAAAGGGCTCCAAGGTAGAAAGGCTGGAAGCAAAGCAAGGGAGGCTCCCAGCAGCAGGAGAAGGCAGGGTGGGAGGCAAGTGGTAACAGCCTCTCTCCTCTCCCGGTAGAGCCGCCTGCGAAAATAGTAGTGTCCAAATGCTGGAGGGACGGGGAGGCTGATAAGCGAGGTCTGAAATCTGAAACGGCAGGTTGGCTCCGTCATATATAAACACACACACGCCTGCACACACACACACACACACACACACACACACCCATTCACTGCCTCTCTCACGCCACCCCTGCATGCTTCCTTGGTAACATGAGGCAGCCCTCTAGCTGCACCACGGGGAAACTATCTGCTCAATGAAATTCAATGGGGGAGAAAGAGAAGGAGAGACCTGTCAAAAAGCAGATCCACCCCCGTCTCTCCCATCTCCATTCTGTAGTGACAGCCCCCGAAACACGCTGGCAAGGAGCAAAAATAAAACCCGACGCCTGCTTTATCTTGCGCTTCTGCGGGAGCGGGTGTATTTTGATATTCTCTACAGAAAGCCAATTCCAGCACCTCGGAGGAAAATTATGCCACTCTTGCACCTGTAGCTTGCATAGTGCTTTCAAAGGAGATAAGGACTGGCACTTTCATTCACCAGATGGGGAAACTGAGGCACAGATACAACTCCTCAGCTATCCAGGTGGCAAATGGCACAGCTGAGAATAGCCCCCGGAGCCCCACATAAAAGAGCAGATGAAACAAATGCACCAACAGATTTATAAATCTGCTCAACTACCCAGTTACAGAAAGAGGCTCGACTACACAGAGTTATTCTGGATTAGCGGCCAGTGGGAGCACTCATCAGTGGAGCTCAGAGGGTCCTACTCCGCATGAGTTTAGAAGGGGAATCATGAACCAGAGCTCAGTGGAAAACATCTGGGCAGCATCATGCACAGGGGTGGGCAAAATGCAGCCCGCAGGCCAGATGTGGCCCTCCAGGCCATTCTATCCAGCCCACGGGGCCCCTAAAAAATTTAGAAAATTAATATTTATCTGCCCCTGGCTGCCTGTCATGCGGCCCTCAATGGCTTGCAAAAACTCAGGAAGCGGCCCTCCGCCCCTGATCTTGCACGTGCGGTTTCCAGACCAGCTCGGGACCCAAGCTGCACAGCCCTTCCAAAGCCTTGGCTCTGCTTGGAGCTTCTGACTCCTCCTGAAAGCTCTGCTTAAAATAAGCTGTTCAAAGCCACCCAGCCACTTAGAGGTAAGAGTAGAGCCGAGGAATCCTGGCTCCCAGCCCCGTACATTATAATGCCGTCTATAATATATATATATATTTTTTTTCGAGATTTATGTGCTGCCCTTCCCAACAATGGCTCAGGGCAGCTTGCAGAAGACAGCAAAACAACCTATAGAAGAAGCAAGCAAGAATGGGGGGCAGGACCCAGAAAAAACAAAACAAAAGCCAGTAGAGTAGTAAGAAACAGCTAGATAGCAAAACACCCTCCCCACCTCAAATGATAAATATTAAGGGTGAAATTCTAGGTATACTGAACCCAGTCAGGGAGTTTTGCCCTTGCATTTAGCAGAGCCAGGATTACATCACCCTCCTTACCCAAGGCTTTTCATCCAGGGAGCCCTAAGCATTTTAAAAGCATAACTCAGGGTCATGCCCATTTTACAGGTAGGGAAACTGAGGCCCAAAGCAGGAAAGTGACTTTCCCCAATATCCTCCAGCCCATTAGTGCCAGACCTACCAACCCAACACAGGTCCCCCAAATCCCAGGCTGGTAACCCCTATCCCCATTGATAGTACGGACACTGTATGATGGCATCAACAATGTTTTCCATAGGGCTTATCATCTTATCCCCACTCGGCACTGTGGGACATCACAACCTCAGAGCCTGCTCTCACAAGCCCATTGCCCAGTGGGGACCCCAGAAAACCAAGTGCCTCCAGCATATTAGAAGCTAATAGTGAACATCTCCTATGCATCAGCGCAGTGCCTCTGTGCAGCAGGTTTTCACATGCTGGCCAACAGCAGCTAGCCCATAAACACTGCCTAGGGTCCTTGTCAATGGAGCCCATTGTGGAGGTGCTGCTAAAGCCTTTGGACATTTATTTTTAGCCTAGCAGCAGCCACGTAATCAGCATCGGATGGGGTTTTACTATCAGCTACCACTCCCAAGGCCAGCTGATTCATCACAGGCTCCGGTGCTGGAGGGAACAGCCCTGTGATGGTGAGAGGAAATGGACTGAGTGACCCAGAACTTTTCCACCTCTGCCTTTCTACAGCTCCCACTGCAATCAAAAGCCTTAACCCTCTGAGTGAGCAAGGATTCAGCCCTGCTCTGTGACTATCACTGGGTACAGATGGGGAGTTTCCTTGAAGGAGCATCTCAGATGCTCTAATTTGGGAGTCATCAGGCATGCAAGACATGCCATCAAAAAAATCAGACAGGACTCAGGGCACACGAGCCTTGGAAGGGTTGGAGCTTGGACAGGGTGCTGATCCCAGGTGCCCAACCCCCATGGAATCACAGAAGCAGGCTGGGCATTTAATAAGTGGCCTCCGTCCTTTAAATCTCTCTGATATCCTGTCCTAGGTCAAGCAGGATGAATAATACCTGGCTTTCAAATAATACTTTTTTAACCAGAGATCATAAGGCGCTTTATAAAGGAGGCGAGTATCACTGTCTTCAGTTCATAGACCGAGAATCTGATGCACCCCAAGAACTGGTTTATGCCCAAGGTCTCCCAGAAAAAAGATTGCACAACCAGAAACTGAACCCAGGACTCCCATGTCAAGGCCACATCCACTTGGCCAAGCTTCAGGACCAGCCTCTCCCTTCGGTTCTGTCCCCTTCTTACCGCAATCTCTGCCAGAACCAGAACGGCAGCCTTACCCCTTCATGCACAGGGTGAGAGGGGAGGGTGGGAGAAGGGAACTAAACTTTCTGAAGCCGCAGCAGAGCCCAGAATATCAGACAGTCTGAGACAAGATGAGACGAGCTGGGAAGTGCATCCTCCAAGTGCTGGGAGGACCTGGATCTGGCTCCTAACCCCAAGGAGAACTTGTGATTTCAGCCCATGCCTAGTTCTGGTCCTTGTTTCACCAGACCCAGTTAGGCATCCAAGCCGCCAAGGAACCTAATTCACTAGCAGCTTTGACCCCCCATGGATACTCAGTAAGGTCATGGGCGGCTGCTTTTCAGAAGTTACCAGTCAGACCCTGGTACCTTCCTTCCCACTGTAGCTCTCTGTCCTCAAGCTAGAGAAGCGTGGAGTAGGCGGCTTGAGGGAAGCTGGCATTTCCAGCACCCTGCCCTTTGGCCCCCTGCTCCCTGGTGTTTTTTAGGGCTCCAGCAGGTTGCAGACACCAGGGAAGCCCATTGCTAAGCAGCGCTGGCACCATTCCTACCTGGGAGCTGGCTTACTGCCCTCCATGGCTTTGCCCCATTCACTGCCTGGCCCTTGCCCCACTAGATCCCCTGGACCCGTTTGCCTTCCTCATGCCTGGAGTATCCAGTCAGAGCTAGGAAGGCTGCTGACCACACCGCCCCACCCCACCAGGTTTCCTCGTGCCAATGCTGGCAGGAGCCTTGTTTTCTTCCATCAAAAGGAACAAGTTTGGCAAAACAAACTCGCTTCTCAGGGTGTCTCTCCCCATCAGGGAGCGCGGTGCTCTGCTCACCCTGTCTGGCCTCTCCGCACGCTTGGGAAACCTAATTGCTTGCTGGGGAACCTCCCCTGTTTTCAGAACACGGCCGCTCACCTACGCGGCACAGCTAGAACAGCTACGTGCCCGGGCTCCTCCACCATGCGGCTCGCACTGGGCTGTGCCTGCAGCAGCTCGCTTCAGCAGCAAACAAGGGGCAGAAGAGGGACGGCTGCATGGCTCAGGCATGGGCCAGGGGAATGCGGGCACAGGTCTTGGCTCTGGCACCGACTCCTTGTGTGAACTCAGTCCAGTCCCTTAATCCCCTTGAGCCTCCTATCTACATCTCTGAAATGGGGCTTGCTCCATTTCTTGCGTTTCCTACTCTTTTCTTTTAAATAAAATTTAGTTTCCAGGGCCAAACAGTTCCGAATTAAGGTCCGCATTTTGACTGAGCAGAGCTCAGTCATTCAGGTCGGTGTGGTGCTACCGCCGGCAAGTATCCTCCTTCCCAGACTCTTCAGCCTGGGGCTTCAGATACTCCCAAATGCATGGTAGGCATCCTACATGCAAGCCCCAAGCCTGGAAGCCTTGGAGTTCAGATGCCCCCTTGTCTCACTTACCCTAGCCAAAAGGCCAAAGGAGCAAGCTAGAGGGAAAACCTGAGAGCAATCCCCCATCACCATAAATGATATAGCCAAAATCATCCCATTGGGAGGCTATAGAAGACTCTTGCAGGGGTCAGCATGCTCGCAGAGCAAGGGACAGGCCTTCACCCTCTGACTACACTCGAGTCATTCAAGGTCGAGAAGACGGTACCTCCCCTTGCTGCAAGCTCTTCAGCACAGTGCTAGCCTCTTATTCAGAGTTTATAGAGCGGAGGCCTGTTCTGAGCTGGGGCAACACATCCAGTGCACAACAACAATGCAGACAAGAAATAAACGCCAAGGCCGAGAGAAATGCCGTGGATCGAAGCTTCATTCGCCTGGGCCTGAGCAGGCCTGAAGGCAGAGACCTAGCCGGCATGTCCGTAGGATGTGCCCAAGACACCTGGCTGTTTACTTTCTATCTCATGCAGTAATCTCTACTTGAGGAAGAGTTGGAGAAACACCTAATTAACTACATCGGATGGGTAAACTCCACCTCTGCCATGCAAAACAGCACAGCCTGCTCATCATCACACACACTCACCAGAGCTCACCTCTACACACACACCCTCCTTCCCAAGCTCACTTCTATTCTCTGCTAGTTCATCTAGTTTATTCCCTGTAGGCTGGTGCTGTGCTGGATATATGTCAGGATGCAAAATTCCTTCCCTCCCTTCCACCCCCTTCCTCTGGAAAGCCTTCATTACCACCATGCCATATTGTAAGAGGGGAGCGAGCACCTCCCCAACACCAAACCATGCGAGGTTAGCCTTGCTGGAGACAAGTTATCCCTGGGGTAGAGATACCTTTAGCTGAGCAAATTTGCCTTTGCAACTGGATTGCAGGCTGGATTGCATCAAATAGGGAATGGACCTGACTGCCCTGAGCAGGTATTTTCATGGCAGGGACAACCCCACAAGACTTTGACCCAATGCTGCTCACAGCCATGCAAAGGCTTCTATCAGCAGTACAGCTCTGCAGAAAGAAAAGCATCGTCACTGCCAGGGAACCTGATGCAATATACGTTTGTATGTCCAGGTATGTTGGCTTCCTTCCTTGTTGTAGCACTCCCTCCAGTCTTGACAGGGCTTTTCACAGGCTAATGCGAGGGGAAGCTGTTCTGCCAGAGTCTCAGGTTGACATCTTGCCAGCCAAGCTGGCTGAAACGTTGCAAGCAAGTCGATGTGCTAGGTGATGCAGAGAGGGCCACCAAAATGATTCCCACACTCGACTAGCAGCAGCAGCCAAAAACCAGAGCGAGGCATGTTGCAAGAGATCACACATTTCATTTGGTTGCAAAATTCACCTTGGAAGGGTAAAACCTCCCACAAGCTGAACATCTAGCCTGACCTAAGCACAGAATTTGCGCGCGGAGAGTCCACTTTTAATAAAAAACCAACCAAATCAAATAAATACAAGTTTTAGTTGCCTCCCAAATTACTTCTAGTTTTGGCTTAGCTCCAGAAACGAAGATCCGTGATCCATATGGACACTGGGACCTGGGCTAGCAAGACGGGTTGGAGCTCAGGGTTGGGACAGAGCTTGTATGGGGACATGGGAGTCGGGGAGCAGTGGTGAGTGCTGGAGGCCAGGGGCGAGGGATAGAGGCAGGGAATGGAAGGAGGATTCAGACACGACCTAGTCAGAGGCTGACTATGAGCCTACCTCCTAGGGCCACAGAGGCCTGGTGTATAAGGTGGCTCAAGTGCAGCAAACCACAGGTCCAATCTTGCCCCACTCCTTAGACACCCAAGCACGATTCTGTTCCATCCTACTCAAACCCCGACAAATAATTAATGCCAAAGGTCTGTATGTGGGATTCATCCCCCTGCTTGCTGCTTTCTGTGCCTTTGTTGCTGGGCGAAGATGATGCATTCATGTGGTTTCAGGGACTCCAGCAGGGTGGAGCAGGATAACACTTCAACCAGGTCTGTCATGAGGCTGCTGCACCTTGGACTCCAGTCCCTGGCTGCTGTGCTAACAGGGCCACTAAGAAGCCATGGAGGGCAAAACCACAGGACATTTCCCATTTCCACGCTAGAGCGGGATGCAACACTAGGCTCGCAAGCCATGCTCAGTATGCAATGTGTTACTGGAGCGGGGCAGCCGCATGCCCCTGGCCTGTGGGCAGGAGGGAACCAAGCTCCTGGCTGGGGATGGAAAGGCTCCAACTGATGAGTGACACAGCAACATCGCCTTCACAACACAGCGGCACTGATGTCACCCCACGCAGGCGTGCCAAGCCGGCCCCACAAGGCAAACACACGGCCAAGTCCTAGCGTGAACCCAAGGCTGCTCCTATCTCACGCTGGAATGTCTGGCGATAACACCTGCATTACCAGGGAGATAAGGGGCCAGCGGAGCGGCCTTATCCAGAGCCCCTAAAACAGGGCTCAGGGAAGCTGATTCATCTGAAACCCCCCCACAAAGCTGAGAGCCAGCGTGCAAGGGGGGACTCCAGGAGCGACTTAGGGGGCTAGAGCCATTGCATTCCCTTTCTAGGCAGGCTTTAGATGGGGAGGGACATCACTGATTCACAGTTCAGATGTGGATCTGTTCAGCACCTTCCATTTCTGAAGCAGGGAGATGAAACCCCAGGCCTCAGACCTGCCCACAGGTAAGCAGGCTCCAGATCCCACCAGTCCTCCCACATGTTGCTCCATGCTTGCCCCTCCAGCAGGCTCAGAGCTACGGCCACCGGGCACCCTGCAGCAAGGCACTCCTGTGACACAAACCTCCCCAGGTCACTGTGCATGCACAGACCTCCCTGGACGCACAGCTGAGCGCACCCAGCAGAGGCTGGAAGGGATTACGGCAAACACTCCCCTGGATGGGGTCTCCCAGCCAAGGCCATTCCAGTAGGCAGCAAAGGGGAGGTTGATGGGGTTAGGGACCAGGCCTTCATCTGGAGCAGAAGCTGGTTGGGGTACTCTCCTTTGCATTGCAGGCAACAGGCTGAGCAAACACCCCACTCTGCTCTGCTCCAGCCCCTTCCATCCAAGGACTCTCAAGTGCTTTGCAAATAGGAAAGATATCAGATTCACCCAAAGAACCTTGTCTCCCTATGTCCTTAGACCAACACGGCTACAACCTACACCCTCGCAGATAGGAAAGGATTTACCCTTGTGGCCTCCCAAGGGCAAGAGGGCAGGAGCTGTCTGCCCGGCCCAGCCTCATGCAGCAAAGCAGTAGCAAGGCCAGAATGAGAGTCCAGATCTCCTGCCCCCATGCTTCTATTGCTCAGCGTCTCCTCCCCACCCATTGCTCCCTCACGCTCTCCCAACAGTCCTGCACATCAAGATGAGGGTGTATTGGCCTGGAATTGCAGAGGGCGGCCAGAATAGGACTGGGGAGCATGGTCAGATCAGGGCGGTGTCTGGCACAGGTGAGGGCTGGAGATCAGGACCGAGGGGCACCAGCAGAGCCACATCCAGGAGCCCACCCAGCGCCCGCTGGCTCTGGCACCGAGCACCTGAGCTCCAACGAGTGTTACAGAACTCGCTAAGTTCACACACCGACAGTTGCTTGATGTTTCCAAACAAGACAAATCTATTTGACTCAGGAAACACCAAAGCAAACAATTTGTCTCAAACCCTGGCAGCAGATCTCCTCTGACAGGGAGAAGGGAGGGGGGGG
>NW_005842116.1:2149807-2163275 GCF_000455745.1 Alligator sinensis | reverse complement strand
AAGGGCAGGCAACAGAAATCACGGCTGCATTAGGCTGATAAAAATAACCCCAATCGCTAATCATCGCTGTTCAGCCAACCTGAAAGAAAGCATGGCAAGGAGGAGCCAGGCGACGGCTGACGGGACACATGCCTTCATTCTCACCCATGAGGCACTCCCTGCCCTGGTGCACTCAGCAGCACCATCTCTCCCCTCAGATCCTCCCCATACCCTGCATTGCCCCCAGTTATCAGTCCCAGTCTCCCAGGGCAGCAGCAGTGCCTCTGATGGAGACCCAGGTATGGGCGAGTATCTCATCCCTGCTGCCGATGCATAGAGCCGGTGAGCAGCAGGGAGGAGCTGAGGGGAGAGGTGCCCAGTGGTCTGATGGAAACAGCAATGGCAGGGTGGGGTGTCACGTCCCCGGGTCCGGAGGTGCTGGCAGTCCCGTGTGGGCACTCCCAGCCAGCGAGCTCCATCCCCCAGGCACCAGAGGGGTAAGGTAGGTTGGGACAGAGACAGCTTGCAGGGGGTAGCATAAAGGCAGAGGGCAGCAGGGAGGGCTGCTGAACAGCCACAACCCCTGGTCTCACAACTTCACCAGCCTAAACATGCAGCTCTCCAAGGTTCTGGTAGTTTCAGCCACCAGCCCAAAAGCACTGGCCCGGCAGAGCCGACAGCAGGCAAGGCACCGACCCAGCAAACACAGCCCGGCTATGCCTCGCATGATGAGGCCCCTTCCTCCCAGCTGCCCTGAGCAGAAGCAATTCTGGGCATCTCTGCATGAGAAAAGGTGGCTTCTGACCAACAGCCAGGGCAAGGCTGCTGAGCTGGTGTGAGCCAAGGGCCGCGCTGTGTTCCCAGGACCTGTGCAGAGGAACCATGCACACATGGCGCCCGCCTTTCCTGGCAGACGGGGAGGATCGGAAAATCGTTTGCCATGAAGTGCCGATCCCAGGCTATAAATAAGCTGAGGACTCTGCTATCCCTCACCCTGAATAGCGTCTCAGAAAGCTGGGACTGAAAGGAGAAGCAGAGCAAAACTTCCCTGAAGTCTCCAAGAGAAGCACCAAATAGGGTAACGTTGCAGCAAGCTCTGCCTCTGGCTTGTGACAGGACACGCTTCTCTTGATGGACTCCATACCGGCCCAGGGGCTCCACCACCCATCCTGCAGCCTGTCAACTGCTAGTGTGCTCTCACGTGAATGCAAGGGAGGTCCCTAGGGTCTCTCTGCTTGGGATGGCTTCTCCCATCAGACTGGGAGCACACGCAAGCCACAAGCAGGGGGCTCCCCACCACGTACCCTGGGGGGGCAGGTGGGAAAGGAACCTGCCACTCCTCTCACCTCACCACCACCTGGATTTACAGCTCCCGGTTTCCAGGGCTACTCAGGCTAGCGAAGACAAGAGCTCCTGCTTTCCGCCCAGTGGCCTGTGCTACCCTTCTACTGTGTGCGTCAGTCCAACATGTGCACACACCATGCATGTGCTGCCATCTGCACATGTACGGGGCATGGCTACATGGGAGCAATGGTGCTATGGGCAGGCAAGTCTGCTGCACACTGCATGGAGCGCATACACCAACACAAGTCCCCAGCAACTCCTTCCGGTCTGGATGAGATCAACCAGCTTTCCCAGGAGTTCCTCCAGACATACACCCACGTAGCTGGGAGAACAGGATATGGCCCAGATTGTATCTAATGCACCAAGAAGGTCTTGCACAGCACTATGCTTTCTCTGAGCTAGCTCCAATTACACACGTAGTGTAATCCCAGTGAGGAGATGCCCAGAGGAGCTGCCCAGGGCCAACAAAGGGGAGGAAAATAAAAAGTGTCAGGAGAGTCTGGGTCCAAGTCAACTTGCATGCAGATGGGGCAGCTAAGAGCAGGGGCCAGGAGGGTGAGCACACAGCTCAGGAGTCAGGAGACTTGAGCTTGATTCCCCATGGCAGCACTGCAAGGTGAGGGCACCATGGGCTCCTTGGGACCCTTGGGCAGGGAGGTCACCATGAAGGTGGCATGCCTACACCTCATACCCACCCCCTTGCTACCACTGCGCTGGGATGGATATAGCTCCAAGGGCTCTGCCAGCACTCCTCTGGCTGGGGGCAAGGTGCAGGTGGGGCGGGGAAATGCTGCTGCTGTTTGGGAACCTTTTGCATTTTCCACTTCGAACGGTGCCACCCAGATCCTGTGCCAACTGGCTGTGGGCTGGAGAAAGCAGAGGCCTGGCTCCTCTGAGTAGGAGGATGTGCCAGGGGAAAGGAGCAGAGCGAGTCTGAGGAGGTTGCAAAGGGGCCCTGGAGGAGGAGGAAGCCGGTGCCAGTGGGGAGTGAAAGGCAGCGTTGATAGAAGGGGCTGGCTTGCTGCCCTGCGCCAGCTTCTGGGATCCACCTCCCACCCCTCCATGCTCACCGGGGAGGCGAAGAGACAAGCGTCTGGTTTGCTTAGCAAGCATCATCCCTCGCAATGCAGAGGGACCCCCTCCCAGCTGCATGGGAGCCTGAAACAATCCCTCTTCACCAGGGGAGTAGGCTGGGAAGCAGGGACACATGGGGGCAGCGATCCCCTTTTTGGATGCTCTGCCTCAAATGCCATCATCCTTTCCCAGGAAAGAAAAAGGGGGCAGCGCTGCCGGTCCAGGCATCACCCTGTCAGAGAGGGCGTGTGCGCATTGGTCTCAGATGAGAGGGCTCTGCAGAGGTGGAGGGCTGGAGTGAGAGCAGGGAGATCTCGGACAAACACGCAAACAGTATCTCCGGCCAAGATGGGAAGCATGGCCGAGACACTCCCTTCACGTCAGCAAGCGCAGTCCTGTCACAAGGACGCCTTGCTAAATTTAAGAGTGATTCCTGCTTAATGACCTCCTGGTGACACCCCATCCCCAAAACCTTGATGGGGACCCAAGCTCTGTTGTGTAGGGCTCTGAACCGGCACCAGAGAAACTGTGGCCCACAGAGCAGATGCACACACAGGCGCAGAGCACAGTGATGGCCCCATGGACTAGCACAACCCAGCCGTGGCTCCGACCCAAGCTCCCCATGTGACCGTGAGCAAGTCATAGACTCTGTGCCTCAGTTTCCCCATCTGTAAAATAGGAGTAAAAATCCTTGCTTTCTCCTTTCTCTGTCCTGTCTCTGTGCTCTTTTGGGACAGGGCTGCTCTGTGTATGGTCCTTAGCACAACAGGCCTCTCAATCTCAGTTGGAGACTGTCCTTGTGATGCGGATGACTAAAAACAGCAAATGCCAGGCAGATGCAGAGTGAGCAGACAACACCTCACCCCTCTACGTGGCAGAGGGGATGACAACCTGAGGACTACACACACACACACACACACACACACACACACAAGCTAAGCAGTGAGGACAGCACTGAGTTAATGGGGTCAGGGACAGAGACAGGCAATGCTACGTGGTGGGGCAGCCAAGGCAAGGAGCACGGCTTCCCCTAGTCACAGGGACAGGCCCCATGCCCCTTCAAGCATCATCCCCACCCCACCCCATGCACACACACCATCAGCACTCACACTCACCATTAGCACTCTCATGTAGTTTGGGGTGGGCCAAGTTGCAAGCCCCTAATTTGCCATGGACTACCCAGCTGAGCTCACTCACTAGCTGCCCAGGATTACAGTTTGCCGCAGGGTGGTCTTCACTGGCCATTGTGAAGGCCTAATCGTCCAGGCGCCTGAAGGGTTCTGCATGGGCCTTTTCAATTGTTCTCTAAATAAATAATAATGCAGGGCTTTGTGCGTGCAAAGCCCCAGCCAGCCAGGCCTTCCTGCCCGGGGGGAGAGGAGTCACAGCTCCAGCCCTTTCACTGAGGGAGAAAGCAGGGATTTTAGCTGCAAAAGTTCTCCAGCCCAAGCCCCCTGCCTGGTGAGGTATTCAACCGGAGCCCGCTCCGAAACCTACATCCCACCTGAATTTAGCCTCCCTTCTCTGAGCTATGCCGGGTCTGCCCAGGCGGTTCCCACGTGCTCTGTAAAGGAGAGGGCACATCTGCCAGCCATATGTGAGACGGGAGACAGAGAATTAGCCATCGGGTCCAGTAGCCACCACCCCTGCACACACGTGTGCACACATACACCCCCCACCCGCTCAAGGGATCCCAGCCTTGTGGTCTCCCTTGAGCCTGCAGGGTTGTTGCTAGGCAGAGCTCATGTCAGGGTTGGGAGGAGGGTCTGTGATGCTGCAATCTTCGCCTAGGAGATCCATCGTGCCCTCCCCCTCCGCGGCCTGCCAGCTTAGCGCCTGCTACAGCGCAGGGAGCATCCTGCATCACAGCACCCCAGCCTGGGAGGCAGTGGGGGCTGCAGCACGTGCATACTAGATGTGCATAACAACACAAAGCTGCTCAGTGCCAGGTCCCAAGCTCAAACCCAGGACACAGCACAGCAGACAGCTGTGGGAAAAGAGCCAGCAACTCTGCAGCCTAGCACACAAGCTCTCTCTGGCCCTAGGACCACTTCCCCCTTCTTGGGTGGGGTCAGCAGTGAGGCCAAAAGCTCTTCAAGGTGAAGCGGGGTGAGGATGGAAGCAAACAGCCAGGGGGAGAGGGGGAACTTGCTTAGGTTTCCCCACCCCCAAAAATAACTGGAAGGGAACCAGTTCCAGTTCCCAGGCTGTGTCTCCAGCACCCTTTACCCCAGTGCTCAGCTCTGCACACACATGCAGGAGCCAGGACCCAGGGCCGTGCATGCAGGGAGCCAGGCAGGAGGTGCCTTCGGAGCCCAGCTGCACACTCACCCCGCACAGAGCTGTCAGGTCAGGTCCATCAGTCATAGACCCACCTGCCCTCCCTCCCCACAGCCTGGCAGGCTGCCGCTCACCACGGAGCAATTGGGCAATTAGGCTGGGCTCACTGCTGAGGAATGCAGCACATCCTTGCTCTGCTACCCGGGCACTGTGAGTCCAGGGGAAGGGGGTGGAAAGCACTGCCTGAGGGCAGGAGAGGATAACCAGGGGTTTTCTGGAAGGCTGCATCCACACCCTGGGGGTGCAAGGAGCCCAGGGCAAGGCTGAGGTGTGCAGAGAGCTGAAGAGAAGCATGTCCAGCCCCCAACTCCATCACCCAGGGGCACTAACCAGCGTGGAGACTCTGTCACCTTCCAAGGGCCCAAATCAGCCCCAAGGCCCGGTCTGCTCCGGGCCCAGTGCAATGGGGTGTCTGCACCAGCACGGCCCAAGGGAGGACTGAGCCTCGGCCATGGGGCTGGAAACAGGGCCCTCTGTAGGAGCCCCTCCAACATCAGCCAGAGGAGCAGAGCGCCAGGGCAGTCGCAGGTGGCGAGTGAACTTTAACCACATAAATAACATTCCTCTTGGCTCCAGATTGTCACAGACTCAGATAACGGCAGAGCCGGAGGGCAAGCGCAGGCCTGTTTGTCTACAACCAGGGGAGTGCGGAGGCCTCGGCCTGAATGAAACCCCCTGCTTGTTATCTCCAGGCACAAGGACGCGCAGAAGAAGAGGGTACGCTGATGATTAAGGAGCTTCTCCGAGGGGTTGTACTCTCAACTCTATTGCTAGCTCAGTAGCTGACCTCAGGCCAGTCACACTTGTTCTCCATGCCTCAGTTTCCCCACCTGCAAAGTGCCCCACTGTGGGGGGCAGGTCTGTAGGAGATAGATGCACTTTCATGCTGGGTCAGCATTCCCAGGGCAGCTCCCCACCTGGCCCCATCCCTTGTCTGTCTCCACCTCCCTCCTGATAAGAAACACTCCCTCATCTGGTTCCATGGGAACTTCCACACCTCTCTCAGCCCTTGACAGGCCCAGGAAATAAATGCAAAAGGTTTGTTTGCATATGCAGGTTGTACTTTCCATTTAGCGCATGCCGTTTCCTTCACCCCTGCTCTGTCCTCAAGCTGCTACTCTCCTCCCCCAGCAGTGGCCGCATTTGGACAGAGGCGCGCCAGCATATGTTACGGAGCATCTGCCACCTCCTGAAGCCTTAGCAGAAAAGCTGTACAACAACACACTAACCCCCACACTTCCCACACACGGGGAAGGTAGGACAATCCCATCAGATTGGGCAATCCTATGCTTTCAGCTCCCAATTCAGGGCTAGGTGCCAGCAGCAAATTCCATCAACAGGAAAAAAAAAGAATGCATAGGATCCCCACGTGTGACTAACCCTTCTGAGCTGACAGGCACGTGACTGAAAGGCGCAATCCATCAAACACAGGCCAATGCAGCAACCAGAAGGCAAAGACATCCAAAGATAACGCGTTCTGCTTATTCCCCGGTTCCTGGGACCATAGGAGCTTTTCCAGTAAAACAGACGCCTATTTTTATAAGCAGGTCCCCTGCAAATCCAGGATCCCACCCAACAGGGCTAATTGGAAAAGGAAATTCTGAAATGCCTGCCCCTTCATCTAGCAATGGGTAAATGTCATGGTCTATGCTGGTATAACCTGCCATGACTAAATACATGCGATATTCAGTGATCAGCCACAGAGCAATCCACATCTAAAAAAAGTACAGGGCTGAAGATATAAAGATATACCTTTGCTAGCAGACAGAAAGGCCCAGGCTGCTGGAATCAGGCATGAGAGAACTGTGAGCACAGAGCTGCTAAAGCCGGAGCTACAAACTTTTTTTTTTTTTAAAGGGTAAAGCTATTTTGGTTGGGGTGTGGGTGTCTGGTTTTACCAGTGATTTATACTGGTATGACGCAGCGACGCCAACATTGTGGATCCCTATTTCCATACCGGAGTAAGTTAGAGGAGCACTTCTAACTTGCAGCACAACAACCACTAGCATTGCGTCCCTTTGGGACGGATGGAAGGTCCGTGGCATTTCTGACTACCGGCATAGATGTCACCGTGTAACGTATCAGTAAAATGGAGGAACGAATCTGCTCGCAGACCTAGTCGCCCATTAGGAAGGTTTATTTTTTATTGCTGGATCCTTTTCTCTGCTAAAAAAAGACAGAGTGGGGAGCGTGGGCAGGCGGGTGCACACACAAGCAGGGGCGTGGGTGGGAAGGGACAGAAACGACTACAAGAAAAGCCAAGTCAATTCAAATCCTGCCAGACACTGAGAAAATTGCCCCCGGGCCCCCAGCACCCACCCTCTGAGGCCCCCCGAAGTGTTTTATAGACACAGGCTGGCTAACAAGTGGCTTCACTCCCTCAGTTCCCAACCAGGCTTGGGCTGTGCGAGCCTCACGTGGGAGGGGAATGCGGCGTGTCTTGTCACTGCCTTGTTCAGCATTACCTGCAGCGCAGCATGGGACTGGCACGTGGCATCCTCCCCTAGCAGAGACAGAAGATATGAACACAGGAGTACGAGCCCCCGGAGCCGCTTGCCGGCCTCCGTGAACAAGCCAGCTGGTTGTGGCAAGGCGGACAGAGACGGCTCACCTGCTCCGAGCCGGGGCTGATGGATCGGACAGGACAGGTTGTCATGAGGAATAAGCTATGGCTGGCCCACCTTGCTGCCACTGAGGCTTACAGCCTGCTCCATGCAAGTCAGGGCATGGCGCCTTTCCCTCCATGGAAGGGAGCGCATCTTCCCAGCAGCTGCCCAACCTGATCGCTGCCAAGCGTGGTTCCCGGTGCAGCTGTCCCAGCCTGTGGCAGCATCTCAGCGCTCCACCCAGGCCGGGGAGGGAGTAATGAAGTCCAAATGTCACAAATTGGCAGCTGATGAGGCTGAAGAAAGTCCGGCAGACATGCCATTTGAGTCCCCACCACCGGCCCTGGGTTCGATTCCCAGCTCTATCAGAGATGTGAGAGAATGATGGCCCTCCTACGTCTCAGGCCCCAGCAGTGACAACTGCTGCCTCTCGCTCCTCTGTCCCACCTGAAAAACATGGGGCCAGGACTCTCTGCAAGCGAGGCAGAGGCAAAAGTATATAAATGGGCACTGTGAAATGTTGCCCCCAGAAGCAGAGAGCAGGTCGTACAGATCACTGCAGGGGACAAGACAGGAAGACCTAAGGTTTGCAAGCAGCTTGGTACAGCTCCCAAGTGGCACAAGCCAGCCTCAGGGGCTTCCATCTGTGGCCATAAACAGGCTGCTAAATGAAGTGCCTCTTCCACGAGGAAGGAAAGATTTTCTTTAAAAGCAGCTACTGCAGAAGACAAGGTCTAGGCTGGCAGCCACCGCGACAGGCCACAGAGTCACAGAGAAGATGGGCTGGAAGGGACCTCCAGATATCATCTAGTTCAACCCCATCCAACCCCCTTCCTGAGGCAGGATCATCCCCATCAACCAGCTACCTGGTCACTCCCATTCATGCTCCCTCTCACCCTGTGGATGGGTAAGTATTGCAACATGAGGGAGCAGGCTGCAGAGTCCCAGAGCTGGTTAAAGCAGAGGGGTATTGTAACCATCCTTCATTCAAGCGCAGTAAAAGGAGCCATTAAGCCTGTTGCGGTAGCAAAAGCTCAAGCAAGAGAGGCACGGGGCAGCTAAGCAAGGCCTGAACCCACACAGCAGGAGAGGCTGCCCTGGGTCTGACAGCAAATGCAAGGCTAGGGCCTCGTCCGGCTGCAACTGCAGCAGGCCTGCACACAAGGGAGGCAGGAGACAGCCAGCAGGGAGGGAGCAGAGACGGAGCTCCCTGGGGAACAGGACTCGCTGGAACGGCAGACTTGGGAATTGGGAACCAGAGAACGGCCTGCTCCGCTCCTCCCATGCCTAGAGAAATGCTTCCCATGTAAACCACCAATATCGCAACAAAGAAATATCTGACTCCAAATCAATCGATTGCTCTTCCTCTGGGGAAAAACCTGGCAAGGTCCCAGAATCTGGCTAACGGCTCCAGCCAAAAGGGGCAGTTCTATTATTACCATTATCATCATGTGGGGTCCAGACTCTTTAACAAGATCAATGGAAATCTGGCTGTTGACGTTAACAGATCTGGGTCAGCCCCATTCAATCCAGCCAGAAACACATTGTAAGGAGCTCTCCAGACTGCAGCCCATCTCGTGGCCCCACTCAGTGCTCCTTCATTCAGCTCAAATCCTCTAGAGCCAATGCCCAGAAGGCAGCCTCAGGGTCAGATGCAGCACAGAGAAATTAAATGCAGCCGGCAGCCACCCACGCTTTGCAACCTCACGATGGCTGGGTGAGCACTGCTCATCTCCACTAACGAGGTGTTTCTTGGCTATCGAGACAGAGACCAAGGAGCAATGCACACAAGCATCTCACGCTCCAGGCACGCGTGCATCTTGTGCTCTAGAATTACAATATGCAGCCTTTGGATCCCAGGACTTGCAATCCTTGGGTGCTCTGGTAGTGGAGGCGCCTGCTGGAACATCTCCCCGGGCAGCTTGCCATAAGGTCACAAACCACCACCTGGAGCCCTGCCATAGATCTCATCCTGAAAGCCACCATCGTTGGGAGAGCACCAGGGAGCTTCTGAATCGCAGAGATGCCCGGCTCCCCCAACAGACTCTCCCCACCACAGCTGATGTGACGAGGTCATGCCAATAATAGATCACAGCTACAAGGGAGGGAGGGGGCAGAGATTTATGATTAGGACAAGATGAGAAATGCCAGTGCCAACGTCGGATTAAATAAGGGACTTGTCTCCCCAAAGACGTGGCCCAGCAAATTCATTCTTCCCCTACAGGAACTCATCACGCAGATCGCAACCGAGTGTCGGAGCCCAGAGGCCCTAGAGTTTGCACGCGGCTCTCAAAGTCCAGGCCTCCGGGATGAGATGACGGGGTGCAAACGGCGGTCAGAGCTGGAGTTCTAGCTAGACCCACACAAAGGTCACTGCATTTGCAGATTTAGCAGATAAGCACAAGACTAAGGCACCCTGGTAATTTATGTTAATAATGCAGTTGCAAGAGATTTGCGGTAGAAAGGGCTAGCAAACCGGAAGCGTGGGTCTATTAGAGGGGTGTGAAAAAAAACAGATGTGCAGATCAGAAAGGGACGGGGACTAAGACTCCAGAGATTTGGGGGAGAGTGAGGTCAGTCCCAAGGTTTGCAAGGACTCCCTGGGGGACCTTCACAAATTTCTTTTGCCACCCAAAATGTCCATGGCAGCACAGCCAACTGCAAGCCTCACCAATATGAATAGTCAAGCCTCCAAAAAGGGAAAGGAGCTTGGGTGGAAAGTCCTAAGATGCCAAAAACGGAGAGAGATGCAGAGTGCCTTGTTGGCTTTCCAGCATCCGAGCTGCTAGGTGCACTTGTGCTGCATTTCTCTGCTTTTCTCCAGCAGCACAAGAAACCCACTTAAAAAGACCAAGATCTTCATCAAATTCCACATGGGTGGAGGTTTGAGCTGTAAAACCTTGCCGGGGGGGGGGGATGACCAGCAACAGGTTTTCCTTCTCTGTCCACATCTTTGATAGGTGGTCAGAGAAGCACAAGTGTCAGCCAGTGGAAGGGGATGTTGCAATTAGCTTGTGCAGTTGTTAGGCAGGGCCTGGAAGGGGAGGAAGGGAGTTGCAAACCCAGAGCAGGGTTGCTGTGGAAGAAAACTGGGAACCAGTGCTCTAAGGGCTTTGCCCACCCTGGGCTCTTTACCCATAAGGGCTGGGAAGAGTGCAAACTTCAGCTTAGGCAAACAATATGGCTATAGGAGGAAACTTGCCTGACTGGAAGCCAGAGTTGGTTGCTGCAGGGTCAATCCAAGCCCGCCTATGTGTGCAAAGCCAGTGTATTGATAACTGGCCGTGGAGGACAAATGGGACCACTTCCCAGCATGAGCCCAGGCTGGAAAGAATGTGTGGAAAGAAGACAGCAGCAAGCACCATTGATGTAGCACTGCACAGCAGCCATCCCACACCTCCCAGACAGAGGAAGGCGGCGCCAGCCTCTCAGGAAAGCCACACGAACCAGGGATGCTGGAAAAGAGCAGCCAAACAGGCCTCAAAACAGAAAGAGGCCAGTGGGGAAACACCACCGATCTGTGCCAGCTGAGTCTGAATCTGGCCTCGCACTGGAAGCCTGCAAGGGGATGATTCAGAAGCGGGGTGCCGGCCAGGTTTGAGAGCGCACCAGCCAGCCAAAGCAAGCGTCAATAATAGGATTATCCCCGACGTGGCCACTTCCTCCGCCTGCTTCTGCACACGTACAGTGCTGCTGGTCCATGAGGTGGCTGAAGGCCTTGTGCTGGGGGCTGTCATCCCATCGAGAACCAGACAGCCCCAGGATTAAGGAGCAGAGGAAGCCAGAGATCTCGGATAAAATAGCCACAGTGAACAAGAAAGCCCAGATGAGCCCACGCAGCCGGCTCAAGCTTAGCACAAACTCCTTGCATAGCCAGGACCCTGCTCCTATGGACATGCAGGGTGGCTGGGCAAAGCAGAAAGCCAGAGAGCCAGGACAGGAGCCCCATTTCCAGGAGTCCTTCCCTCAGGGTCCACAGCTCCAGCCCCTCTCCCCACAGCTTTTGACCAGGCCAGGGCAAGCGAAAGCCAATGTGATCACAAGTGACTCTCACAGCTCAAGAGTCCCAGGCACAAACCAGGACCCCCACGTGCTGAGACTTGCACAACCAAAGAATCACCACCATGACCTGACAGTCAACCCTCCTGCCTTCTCCAGCTCGCTGTTTGAGGACAAGTAGACCCCAGACCCACACACAGACAGACCCTTCTCTCCCCTCTCCTGTTGCAAACAATGGCCATGTGCCCTCCCAATGAAGGAGGCAAGTGCATTTTCTGAAGCAAGGAGGCAGGAGGTTGCATTTGTGCAATGGCCACCTTGAGTACCAGGGAAGGGGCCGTCCCATGGATCTCCCCAGATGAGCCAGGCCAGGACACAGCACCAAGAAGCGCAGATGAGAACTGAGCCCAAAATGCCAGGTGGAGCGGACCTGGGTGCAGCCCCCATGAAGGGGCAAGGATGCCGTCAGCCTGCTCTGTGCTGTTCCTATCTCAGCATAGCATCACTCCCAAAGGGAGCCCCTGCATCCTGTGCGCACCCTACCAGTCCCCAGCTCAGCGCTTGGCTCTGTCCTCACTCCCTGCACCGTGGCTGTGGCCAGCATCAAAACTTTCCACCCCAAATCCCACAGCAGGCGCAGCTCACAAGGACCAGTGCAATGCCCTGGCTGACCTAGCATGGTGCTGAGCACAGCTAGCTCCCTGTAGAAATCCCCTAATGTGCAAGGAAACAGAAAGGGGTAAGTACTGGATCCCTCGACCTGGTGGGGGTAGTGGCAGGGGCAACCTTCAGTTACCTTGAGCACCGAGGGCTCTGGTGGGACTTTGATCCATGGCTGCTCTGAGCCGCATGCTCTCTGTGCTGCCAGTCCTGCTGAGTTGCCAGGCGCTGCATCGTTAGCCTGGGGAAGACGGCGCTGACTCCAAAACCCTGGAGACCACGGTGGGAAGGAGGAACAATAGCTTCCTGCTGCCTGCCAGCGGTGCGTGCTCCTTGCTTTAGCAAGGAAGAGGGAGGCGGCAGGGGCATGAGGTTGTACAGCCAGCGAGGGTGTGGGGGGAGCCCTGGGACTGGAGGCACAGAGGGAGGAGGGCAGAGCAGGGGTGCTGACCAGCCTGGCTCTCCCCACTGCGGTCAGCACTCACAGACAGCTGATGCTGCCCCCCTCCCACCAGCTGCCTGTGGGGATTAAGAGACTGATGCTCTGACTGAGCCACCCCAGACAAGCTCCCTTTCAACACACGCCCCTGAAGGTGGGCAGGCGGGAGGCGCTTGGGTCACTGACAGGGTAGAGAAAGGCTCCATCTGCCCAGGGAGTAGCTACAGCACCTTGCATGGATGCAGACAACAGGTAAATGAGGCCCAACAGATTTGCTCAACCCCGCACAGGAAAACGTTGGTGGAGCCAGGAGCTGAACCCACACTCAGCCGTGTCCAGAGGCCCACGGCCATCCCATCCACCCACCTGCAGGATATTGCACCCCCTGCCCCAGCCAAACAGAGACAATTGGATGGGTGGCTTCAACCCCTGAGCACCTTGGAGAGCAGAGAGGAGAGGACGGGAGAGAATAAAAACTGTCCAAAAGGCACTCACAACTCAGACCAGCCCTGGAGTTACCCGAGGGAGGCAGAGGCTCAATGGAGACCAGCTTCTCCCCTTGAGCTGCTCACAGCAGAGGCTAAAACCCTTTGGTTGTAATTGTTCTGGGATAATAGAAGCATTAAGCATGGCTTGGAAGCAGCGGGGATTACAGGGGCACCCACACCAGGGTTGAGAGCTGCCAGTTGAACGCAGCCGCCTCTAGAGCCAGGCAGGAGGGGTAGAGGGCTGGCACACGTGGGCACATGCATGGGACACCCCTGGCCTCCCGTGGACCATTAGCTCCCGTGCCAGGAGACAGGGGCTGGGAGGCTGGTCCTGCCAGAGAGGGGGAGGCGCCAAGCTGCTCCGTCAACAGCGCAGGGTGTTTGTCGACAGGGCGTGCGGGACGCCAGGCGCACACAAAAGCCATCTCATTATCCCCTAATTAGTGCCTTGCCAGCTCCTACAATTAACACCCATCTGAGTGGCTGTTGAGGTAAACAGAGGGTTGGAGGCATGCTGGAGTCAATCAGGCAGCAGGTGG
>NW_005842116.1:2144117-2149716 GCF_000455745.1 Alligator sinensis | reverse complement strand
GCACACCGAGCACAGACCACCAGAGCTTCTGTACCAGGGAAGCCGGGCCCCAGACATAGGGCCAAGGCCCTGACGTAATGCTCCCACCCCCCCAGATATGACCAGCTGTCTTTCAGCTGGTCCCCAGGGCCCACTCACTTCCACTTCATCATCCTACTGAGGCTAAAAATGCTTCCTTTCACTTTGGGTGGATGGGGGACAATGTTGTCCCAATGGCAGGTGATGCCTGAAGCAAGGATTCCCACCCGTGAGAGACATCCCTGCAGGCCAGGCATGGAGAGGACAGAGAGAAAAGATTCATTTTCCAGCAACCGTGTTGGGGTTTGCCACTTCCTCCCACTCAGGAGGGGTGGGAAGGGGACAAGGAAAAGCAGGCACAGGGCAGCGGTGGACTCCAGGGACTTCATTACAAGCTCAGCTTAGGTTGCTCCCAGGACAGGATCTCAGCAGCATCTTGCAGACCCCTCTCTGCACAGGGGGCCTCCTCCTCATCTTACCGGTGGGGAAAACATGGTAGGAGAAGGGAGGGAGCCTGCCCCCAGGGCCACCCAGCAGGTCTGTGCGGCTGGGACTGACAATGCTGGTTTCCTGACATGCAGGACTGGCCGTAAACAGGGAGGCAAGAACAGGGATAAGCACAGAGGGGACAGGGAGAGGCAGTTCTCCAAGCATTTGTTTGCTTTCACAACGTCCAGGCTCCGACTCTCCTGGTTTCAAACACAGGTCCCCCAGGAGGAGCCAGGAACGTGGATGAGAAGCTGTCTCATCCCGTAATGGAGGCGTTGGCGGTGCTGAATCGGCTTTAAAGAGCTTTTGTAGATGCACAGATTAAGGCTGTGAAGGACCCCTCTGACCATCTACCCTGCTGTGGCAGGTCACCCGGGCCAGGGCACCTGGCCTAGGGAGTCCTGCATGCAGCTCCTGGACCTCCAGGCTCTCTGCAGGAAGCCAGCCTTGGAGTCAAACAGGTATTGGCTGGGGACCAGCAAAGCATTAAGCCACCCAAGGAAAATTCGCTTCCCCTCGCCCTTCGATCAGGTTTCACTTCCTGGCTGTCCCCAGCATCCAAACCCTGCCAGACCTTCACATCCTCCTAAATAAGGAACACCGCGGATGAGACCTGAATTTGTAGCATAACAAACAAGCAGGAAAAAAGCCCCAAACTGCAGTCATCCTCACAATGAAGGCCCCAAGCTCCCTCTCCTACCCCCGCAGGTCACCTCGAAACACAGCTCCCGTCCTCTTCCTTCCACTCTCCAGAAACAGCTCCTCCCTGCATGGAGATCAACCCAGCTCGGAGAGACAGACTCCATCCCAGCAGGAGTCTCTGCCTGCAGTGCACAGCACCGGGGCTGCATATCAATCAGCTGCAGGCAGACCCCTCCTGCAAGTCCGCAGCAGGTGGAAGGGATGGAGGGAGGAGAAGCTGGGAGAGCGGCATCCAAGAAGTGGCTGAGAACTGGCTGCACTGCAGAGTAGCTACAAGAGGCAGAAACAGGCCCCTGAGGAGCTGGCCTGCGATGTACGAGGACGTGCTCTGGCTGCCCTTCTCTGTTTACAGAGCCGAGGCAGAGCAGGCAGTGGGGCCGCCCCAAACAATTTCAAACCCATGCACTCTTCTGCAGTCATGAGATGGGCACAGAAACCACAAAGCCTTAAAAGAAGAAGAGTTCAAGGGTTTCCCCATCTCCTGGGCTCTGAGCCATTGGGAGATGCCAGGGTCATGTTTTCAAGCTTTGGCAGACAGCCGTGGTCCCTGCTCCCAGCAGCCACAAGCCTACGACAGGTGGCACTGTGGTGGCAGGGAAAGCAGGTACCTCAGTCAGGAAGGGAAAACCAGGAGGTAGCACATGCTTCTGCAGGGGGTTCCCCTATATGCAACGAGCCAGATGGCGATTCCCAACTCCACGCAGCTGCAAGTCAGATTTGGGAACACAACAGAAAAGAAAGAGAAAGAAACAAGCTGTGCAAAGGTCTGAATAAAGGTAGGGCAGTGGCTGCCTCCAGCCCCTGGAAAGTAACACAAGATGATCGGCCAGAGCAGGAAGGGGGGGTTCCTTCCCTATAAGAGAGAGACTCGGTCTCCAAACCCAAGCAGCAGCCCCACCCTGTAGTCCCCCAGCTGCACTGGGCAATTCCAGGGACCTTGGAAAGCAAAGATGTGCACAGTAGCAGCCACGCAGCTGGGCTACTAAGAGTTAAGCAAGCTGCGCCAGGCACCGGAGAGGATTAAGCCATAATGCATATGTCTGGATGGCGTTTGCGCTGAATTCTGCTCTGACTGACATCAGGTCTGGGCTGCAAAATGAGCAGGGCTCAGGATGGGCCTGGATATGACCCAGGAGACGGTCGGCACACACTCGCACATGTATGCACCCAGCCCTCAGGGCACCCTCCAATCCACTGCCAGGAGGATCAGCAGAATGAGCTGGGACTGCCCAGAGGCAGGCTGCAAGGGCACCACTAGCCACCTGCTGCAGCCTTCCCCAGGCCCCTGGTCACATTCCCAGGAGGATCCTTTGGTGGCATGCTCCCAGGGGCTTCCCACCAGATTTTTTTATTTTTATTAAAATAAAATAAAATAAAATAAATATATATATATATATAGAGAGAGAGAGAGAGAGAGCGCGCGAGCGCGCGCGCGAGTTATGTGTATACATCCTCTATCATATACATTCCATCAGGTGGTCAGCAAAGGGCCTGTGAGGCACCAAACGCCTGCAAAGGTGCCGCAGGCCTGGACTTCCCCAGGGAGAAGGCTTCAGTGCCTCGCTGTGATGGAGAGCAGGGTTCCTCAGCAATGGAAAGCCCGCATGTGATGCCCTCAACCCAGGCACAGCTCTCTGCTCCCCCTGCCTTTCTGGCCTCATTGTCTCCTAGCTGGACACCAGCACTGGAAAAGCACAGGGCTCTTCCCACCTCTCCCGCTCGCTCTCAGCCTTTTGCCATCAGCCCTTCTTCCTTCTCTCCCCTGCGCTGTTCGGAGGCCAATGCCTGCTACCCTGCAGTTACCATGGGAACTCAGCAGGCAAACGTGGCTTCGCAGCAAGGTCAAAGATTACCCGGCGCAGCGGCTAAACCCCTTGCCACGCACTTCCCGAGCAGAACCCGGCTTCTCCTTGCACCTCGGCTCAGACAAATCAGCCGTGTCTGCCTCCCAACTGCAGCCCCACGTTGTCCTCTGCGTTCTCCGGGCCACGAAGAACACATGGTTTTCATCTCCATCCCTTCCTGGACCCGAGAGCTAGGGACATGCGAGATAGATGCTGCTTGTGCCCAAGGGACCTGCAGGTTCACGGCTGTGGGAGGAGGGAGTCCTGTTTGGTGTGCCCCATTATAAAATCTCAGGTCCCACTAAAATGCCTGTCACTTCAGAAGAAAATGGCAACTCCCATCATTTGAAGGGATTTGCTTTACTTATGGACAGGCCTGGGGCAGACTCCCAGCTGCTGTCTGCTGCACCCTCACCTGACCCCCACCTGACTCACTAAAACCCAGTTAGACAGGAGAGTCTTTGCATTTGCTGCCTGTTTTATTTGTTGTTTTTTTTATTAGAAGTCTTGAGTGTCTGCTTAATACCTCTGTCCCCTCTCTGCTGCAGCTCAGTTTCCTAATCCCGACTTTGCCACCCATCTTTGCAGCCCTGGGTGAGAGTTGTCCAACCTCAGGTGTCTTTGGCAACACCTGTGAAGAAGGGCCTTGGTTTTCAAGGATTTTGATCATCCTCATGTCCTAGGGACATGGCATCCATGGAGCCAAAATGTGGGGGGAGGAAGGGGAAGGAAACAGAAGCCCCCCTCCCCCAAAAAGGTAAGGCAGGCTTCTGGTGGAGGACCCTAAGGTTAGGCCCAGGTTTGGAGAACCAGACAGTCTAAAAGAGCCAGCAAAATCTGCTCCAGATGGGACCATGAAGCTTACTTCAATCGTGGCTGTAAAGTGCTTTGAGGTGAAAGACAGGACAGAAGCATACAGGACTCTAGGGTGTTGGTGTTGGTCTAAGGAAATGGGCAGACAAGTTTCTTTGGGTAAATGTAATCTCTTTTATTAGACCAACTAAATAGCTGGAAAACTTGTTCTTTGCAAGCTTCTGGGCACAAACACCCTTCTTCAGGCACAGGCCTCCTATGCCTCCCTATGCCCGAGAGTCTTCCTATGCCTAAAGAAGGGTGTTTGTGCCTGAAAGCGTGCCAATTTTTCCAGCTATTTAGTTGGATTAGTAAAAGAGATCACATTTACCTGCCTACACTTTGCCTGCTACCCACTTTGCCTGCCTACAGATCTCTAAGGAATTTGTACTTACAGGTGCCCACTACAGCCCTCTCCTGGACACAAATCAGCATGGCTCAGCTATGCACCATAGGCTCTATACTGCCAAGAGGGAGGCAATATTCTCCCTTTGTTCAAGGGACTGGGTTCTGAATGTTGGAGGGTCCAAGGTTTATCCAGGCCATGGGCACAAAGCGCCAAGTGGCTGAGGCTGGTAGCAGGCTGGGCGGTGTCAAGTTGGTAGCTGTAGATCTGTTTGACTATATTACTATTGCTCTTAAATGCCTTGGCAGGCTGCCTATAACGGGACTGGAATGGCTTGGAAGCTCCATTTCCCACAGGGAAATGTGCATCCTTATTGCCTCGATCTCCGGAGGCCCAAACCCTCACCCCCGCCCCTCTCCGAGATGATCCCAGAGTGGCAGGAGGCTGGGAAGAGCAGCTTTAGCAGCCCCTCCTAAGAGACAATGCTGTGTCCCCTCTGGGCTGCTATGCCTGGCAGAGCTGGTTATGTGGGAGCTCTGACAGCCACACACAGACCGCTGGGGAAACGGGAAGTAATTAATTCAGATTTTCTTGTAACTGGAGGTGGGGAGGGGAGCCATCCCCCTCCTCCTAAGGATCTCATTCTGCCTGGCTCCAGCAAAAATGCAGCGAGCCAACAGGGTATCATTAATTCCAGGCTGCGGAGCAACACGCCAGGCCTGATGATATGCTCAAAAGGAAGACGTTTTCTCTGCTAAACACCGCCCAGCTCACACTCTCCCACGCAGGGCGGCTCTCCGAGACCCTTCCGCCACTTGGTATGCGTAAGGTTGCCAGGCAGCAGTGCCAGCCCCATCCTCCACCTTCCCCCCACCCACACACATGAAGAAGCCCTCAATCCCTCCCCTCTCCTGCACACACACACATCAGCCTGCTTCCTCCAGACCCATCTACCTTCCAGGCTGCATTTCAGAGCGCAACCCCTTGTGCACACCAGGCACCATCGCTGCACCCAGCCTCCCAGGTCCAGCACGGGCCTGCTTTCCCCTTTCCTGCTGGAGCTTTTCAGACAGGCTCCGCTGCTCTCGGTTTCACTTCTGCCTGCCTGATCCGTGCAGATTACATAGCCATCCTAGCGGCCATCTGGCAGGGGGTAAGCTGTGCCCAGCACGGCTCTTGGGGATAACAGGCTCAGCACATTCACCAAGGGAGATACAGCCAACGTCAGCATCCTGGATCACACAAGGCCAGGACAGTGCTCGCCGAGTACTGTCCCAGTTAGGGAGCCAGGGGATGCTTAAAGGACCAACAAATTAATTTACAGACATGAGACTTGCCAAGCAGCAGG
>NW_005842116.1:2141221-2144103 GCF_000455745.1 Alligator sinensis | reverse complement strand
CGACAGGGCCCTTCAACCAACCTGCAGCCACTTCTCAGCTCAGCCCCTGGCTGAGTCCCCTCAGCTCTATCCACCGTGCTCCCCACCTCCGCTCATCCCATCCAGGGTCCTCTCACACACAGCTGTGGGGATCTGGCTCTCTGAAACCCCCACCACACAATCCACTCCACATCACCCTACTCCTGGCCACCCCTAAGTAGCCTACCTTGTGTACATGTGGGCAGAGGCTGTGCCCACACCAAGGGGGCTCTGAAGCTCTTCCCCTGTGCTGGTACAGGCAGGCTGCTGGCATCCTGCTTAGCTGTACTGAGACATGGTCCACAAAACATGGCAGCGAAGCTCCAGCCTGTCCACACTGATGCTCCCATTGCTGCTAGCACCACTAGAGCCGTAGCAATGGGAACATGCTGGAAACCCCCAAGGTAGACAAGGCCTAGAAGCCAGGGTCTGGTGTACTTAGGACCCCTCTGGTCCCTACAGGCGCACACAGCCCTTGCTGCCTGAATGGCCTCTGCTGGGCACCTCCTCTTTTGCTCCACAAGATGCTGTTTTAAAGCACCAAACCCAGGGCCCCTAGCCTCAGCTCCGCACTTTGCAAACACTGCTGCTGCGCTAAGCAGAGCTCTGGGACCCAGCTTTCCTCACAGAGCAGAGGAGTCACTAGGCCATAAAGCAAACGAAGGAGGGAGCTTCATACTGGCTTCTAACCACCCTGTCCACAGGGATGTAAACCCTCCCCCAGGCCACAGACCCCGACACCCAGAGAGGGAGAGGCTGGGAAGAGCAAGGACGATTCTGCCCCTCAACAATTCTTGCTTTTCTGCTCACTTCAGGGCCTCTGCTTCCACTGAGCCTCCTGCCAGGCAGGGCACCCCCAGGCCAGGAGCCTGCAACAGGGTGTTCCTGCCCTGTGCCTGCAGCCCTCACTACCCAAGGCCGTGGGATCAGAGCAGAGCGAGCGCAGGAGCTGTCCGACTGCTGGGGAGGGAGATGTGACTACAGTGACAAGGCCACTGCTCATGGCTCCGGTTACCAGAGTCAGTCGAGTACCCTCGCTGTGCTAATTCATGCAGACTTAGTCCCACCAAGAGTCAGTCGCATCTCAGGACTGGCTGATGCCCACAGATTGGGAAAGGATGTGGTAACACCACTGTGCACATACTGTCCGCAGAGGAGCTGGGAGCACAATGCAACACCCCTGCGGGCAGCAGGCTGTGAAAAGCATCACGGACCACCACTGTATACAGAGCCTGGTCCAATCCTTTCCACGGGCCAAGGGGCTTGGGCACTTCCCAGTCACTATAAGCCTCCCTCATTGTGGTTTTGCATGGTCTAACGCAAAACCATGAAGGAGAAGATGCTGCTCAGAGATGGATACAAAGCCCCAAGGTAGCCAGACAGAGCCAGGACTGAAAGAGACCATTTGATGGCCAGTGTTTGCTGGGTTCAAGCCAATCTCTACTGCACGTGACCGCACCAGACAAGCCACAAGCAACAGCCCCATTACTAACTGGCTTAGGAGAGGGGCCAAGGGCTGAGTGAATGGGCCACAGAGGCTGAATTCCCCTTTCACGCCGATCAGAGCGGAGGCATAGCAGCAAGCAGTGTGATGAAGCCTGTCCCTAGAGCACCAGCTCTGCGAACAAAGAGACAGCGACTCTCCAGAGCCGGGGGTCCAGCTCCTGTTGCCCATATTAAGTTCACAAAATGAAGGAAGGGAGAAGATGCACCAGGCTTGATGGTGCACACTAAATGCACTGCCTGCGACGAATAGGACTGCGTCCCAAATAAATCAGAATGCAGCAGCAACCGACAGGCTCCGAATAATCTGCTGGGACTCACTCCCTTAGCCTGGATGCACCAGGGACTTATCCACCAGCCTGGGCCGCTGATCCCGGCAGGGAAGGGAGATGTTTTCTGTCCACACGGTGTGGACAGAAACTGGAAACCAAAACCCAAGGGACAGGCTCCAGCTGCCTCGGCCAATGCCAGGTGACCCCCATGCTGAATCAGTCAGGCTCCTCTGTCATGTCAAGCAAAGCCCATCGCCAAATTGCAGAGATGAGTCCCAGCAGCGAGGGAGGGGATGGGCTGGTCCTATTGCAAACAGGTCTGTGGTCACCTAGTGCTACACATAACTCACTGCATGCTGCTAGGACGTGCAGGGGGAACCCTATGCCCCCCCGGTGAGGACAAGAACAAGACACACACCAGCCCCTTCCAAAGCTGGAGCAGCCCTCGAGATCCCCACAGAGCCAGGAGCAGCTTCTTCAGCACCCAAACCTGCTACCATGTGCAGCCGAGGACCCCCATTTCCCCCCAGGAGAGGACAATAGCAATGCACACGATAACCCTCAAAACCCCTGCAGAGCCAAGAGCAGCTTTCCAGCACCCAGAAGGCTTCTCCAGCACCCACACCTTGCTGCACACTGCTAGGATGTGCAGCCACGGACCCCCACATCCCCCCGGTAGAGGATGACAGCAGTGCACATGGTAGACCCCTGCAAAGCCAGGAGCAGCTTCTCCAGCACCCAAACCTTGCTGCGCACTGCTAGGATGTGTAGCCAAGGACCCCCACGCCCCCCCCAGGAGAGAACGACGGTAGTGCACACGGTAGCCCTTGAGACCCCTGCAGAGCCAGGGGCGGGTGGCTTCTCCACGGCAGGGAGGCATGGAGCCCCGGGGGCAGGGGAGACGGGCAGATTCCCCCCCATCCAGGCAGCCAGGTGCCCTCCTAAGGCAGATGGGCAGAGCCGCAGCACTCTGAAGGGCTCAGCGCTGGCTTCCCCCCAACCCCAGCTTGGCAGCCTGGTGGAGGAGGCAGGAGCAGCGGGAGCACCCACACCAGGACACCAGCCTGCTCAGCCCTGCCACCAAAGCAC
>NW_005842116.1:2137612-2141007 GCF_000455745.1 Alligator sinensis | reverse complement strand
GCGCACGTGATGCCCGGGCTGGCGCGGAGCAAGGCGGAGCGGATCAGGATTAACCCTGTGCTGCCGCGCGGCCGCTCTAGCGGGGGTGGCAGCCAGGCATCTCCCCTGCGCGGGCGGGGGCTAGAGCCGGAGCTTTCCCCAGCCTCCGGGGTTTGGGAAAGGAGGCCTGGAGTGCAGGCAGCAGGCAAGAGGAGCCGGGTGTCCCGCCCCACCAGCTACACCTGGGGATGGGGAGGCCGGGAAAGCACCCTCCAGCCCCTAATGCCCTTGGGCCCAGAGCCTGGGAACAGGGATGGGGACGCAGAGGCTCCAGGGAAGGCTCCGCTCCATCGCATCTCCAGCAGCAGATGGACCGGGGCTGCTCGAGCCCCCTCCGTGCCAGGCCAGCTAAGAGCAGGCCAAGGGAGCCTTGCACTGAATGGCTACACACTGGCGGCTGTGCCACGGCTAGGGTGCACCTCCGTGAATCCCCCTGCCAGGCAACAGCAGGCCCCAAAGCCCCACTGGTCTCTGCAGCCATCTAAGCCCTGTGGGTGTCCAGGTGCTAAGAGGCATCCCTGGGAGACGGGGCAGCAATGGGCAGGGTGGGTGATGTGACAGCTCTGAGACGGCACGCTGCCAAGGCAAAGGGATGGAGCAGCACCAGGGGAAACAGCAGGTGCTGGTGGGGCGGTGCGGCGCGGATCAGGACCAGCCACGACCCCCGCTCACAGCAGAAGCAGTGACTGCTCCTTTGCCCACGTGCCAGTGCCCAGGATGCTAGAGTCGCTGCTGTCCAGAGCAACTGGGGGTGGTGTCTTGGCTCCCAGAGGGGCCTCCTCCCGCATGCGACGCAGGAACCATGAGGGATCAGCCTCCCACATGAAGCCAAGCAGATGACAGGGGAAGGGGGGTGACTGCAGCACAGCGTGTAGCCAGTCACGCTAAGATGGTGGCGCAGGACGAGTGGGCGAAGCGAGCCCTCCCCTGCGCCCGCCGGGAGACTCCAGCTTTGGCAGGCCACACGCAGGTTCTGTCCTACTCTCACGTGCGGGGGAATGTGAAGGGACACATGCAGGCAAATCCCATCCCACCGGGGTGAGCTTGTGGGAAGCTTTGGTGCCACCTCATGGGAAGTCATTGCAATTGCTGACAACCCCAGACTAATGCAATCAGGTTCCTGCTGCACCTTCCCCTGCAAAGCGCTTCCAGGGCGCCAGGCCGACATGCAGCCTCTCTCCGGGCAGCAGAGGGGCAGGGGCCATGATGTGAAGCAAAACAGTCAGCAGCAGGGGGAAACCCTGCTGCCTCTTGGAAGTGCCTTATTATCTGCGTTCCCATGGGAGCCCAGTCCAGGATTTGGCCCCCATTATTCACTTGCAAAACACGCAGAGTCAGCATGGAGCAGACACAGCAGTCCCTGCCCCCATGAGAAAACAGCTTGTGTGATAGATGGCAGGAACTTTTAGCCAGAATGGTAATTGCAACAGCTTGTGGTGACTTCCCCATCACCAGAGAGGGGTCATTTGAAATCAAGGTGGGGGAGGTGGGTCTAAAAGCCAAACTCAGGCTCCAACAAGAATTCATTCAGGGAAGCCCTTGTCAAGGTCTGACTCGTGGGTGCCAGCCGTGCTGCAACCACCTGAGGACCTAGGTTCTCCCGTTGTGTCCACTGCATCAGTGCTGCTGTCCTGGGGCAGGCTGCAAAGCCTCCGAGCCAAGGAGCAGCAGGGCTCGAGGAGCTCATTGGGAACAGCCTGCACGGAGGATGCTGGAACTCTGCTCAGCGCCTTTAAACGCGACCGGAGTCCTAATCCTCTTTCTGGGACGTCACAGCCATTTCCATGGCAGCCCACTACAGAGCCACAAACAAGACTGTCCTGACTTGAGGCAGCAAAGGAGCTGGGAGACCCTAAGGCAACCAAACCCTTGCAAGGGAGAAGCCAGTGCTTCAGTGCGTAGAGCCCCAAGCCAGACCCTCAGCTGGAGGGAGTCAAAGCCCTTGTGCCATTACTTAAATGTAATCCTTTTTTTGTGCTGCCTTTGGACATGTCCCACCACAGCCTGGTCCTGGTTCGGGACAGGAGCTCCCAAGCTCTACGGGAATGCAAAGAGTCAGCTGTAGATCAGGAGCTCATCCCCATGGAGCTCCTGAACCCCACTGCAGCAGGGCTGGGATTTTCTGCAGCTCTCTTGAAGTGTCCCCAGGGCCCAGGGAAGATTCCTGTTTGCTCTCTATCATGGAGGAGCCTGTCTGGATACAAGGGTGCAAGGCACAGGGGAGCTTAGGCTGTCCGCTTTGCCCACAAGGTTACAGAGCTCTCTCCAAGTCACTGCAAGGAGCATTTGCCTCTCGAATACCAACTGCGGAGGGAAAGCGGGCAGCTCTATTCAAGGCAAAGGACCCAAGCACAGATGTGGTTCCTAGTTCCCAAACATGGTCCCTGGTTCCACCTTGGTCAGGCTCCCTGGGCACCACCTAGGAAGGTCACCATGGGGAAGTCTGCAGCTCCAGAGGGAGCCTGTGCATCTCAGACAAAGCTGAGGCAGTCCTGCCCTACCCTGCTCAGGGTCCAGCTCTCCTAAGGGAAGATCAGGCAGGTGGCTCAGAGTCAAATTCCACCCCCACTCCAGAAATACACGGTGTCGGTGGCCTGATTTCACCTCACTTGGCAGAGAGTAAGGCTGGGTAGGGCCGCGGGAACTTGCAGCCCGGTTCTGGGGGTCTGGCTGTGTGCACAGCGGAAGCGGGGGCAGTGCAGGGGAAGGGGAGAATGGGGCAAATACCCACAGACAGTAAAGCAGCCAGACAAAGCCAATTCCCGCCGGCTGCACCCATGGGCCTGCCTGTCCATGCAACACATCAGAGCCAAGTCAGGGACTGAGACAGACTCTATGGGGCAGACGCAGGTTGGAATTAGTCCCTGGACCACATCCAGCCTTAGGTACCAAGAGACCATGCTGGAGTTCAGGAGGGCCAGGTGGAAGACAGCCAAACCCCACCCCGGTAATAACAACTGCGAGTCCTGTCTCCAGAAGAGCTCCTGTTTGGGAGAAACTTGCCCTTAAGTATGGGAGGATTTTGCTCAGGGTGGTAGGTGATTTACCAAAGGCCTCCAAAGAGCACTGCCTGGGTGCAACACAGCATGGCTGCGTGTGCTGCTACCAAACCTCTACCGAGCTTCCTGAACGCAGGTTTGTTCCATGGCTGGTAGCAGCCCTGGGAGCGCTGCACACACAAGGCTTTAGTGATGAGCCTGCTTTCCAGCACTGCCCATTTAACCTCACTGAGAGCCAGCCTAACTGATACAGGGCTGCATTAGCAACACGCAGAGCAACACGCAATCCAGAAGATAGCTATCGATCTCCCCCATGACAGCATGTCCGTCTGGAGCAATCCTACCCCCAGCACTGCA